>NC_088869.1:63028464-63341075 GCF_032884065.1 Artemia franciscana | reverse complement strand
ACTGAACGAAAATTCACCATGCATGGCCAAAGGAAGGTGCACAAAGCAATATCCTCGACTTTTAGTATCTACACAATTACTGGCAATGATGGTTACCCACAATATAGAAGAGATCTACTGAAGATGGCGGTAAAACAGCAATAATAAAGAAGCGTAACGGTACCACCATCGAAGTAGATAACCAGTGGGTTGTTCCATATTCCCCAATATTATCAAAAACATTTAATGCACACATAAACGTTGAATACTGTAACTCCGTAAAGGCAATCAAATACATATGTAAATACGTCAACAAAGGCAGTGACATGCAGTTTTTGGCTTGCAGCCCGAAATCAAAGATTTCGACGAAATCGTACAATATCAGGCTGGAAGATACATAAGCAGTAATGAAGCTGTTTGGCGAATTCTTTCATTTGTGATACATGAACGTAGTCCAGCTGTTGTTCACTTAGTGGTACATTTACAGAATGGTCAACGTGTTTATTTTCACGGAAACCAACGTGCAACAAAGAGTCCTGAATCCACCGGATACAACATTAACAGCTTTTTTTTCGCTTTGCAAAAATGATTCTTTTGCAAAAAAACTGCTGTATACTGAAGTGCCTTCGTATTACACGTGGAATACTAAAAATAAAGTA
This sequence comes from Artemia franciscana, assembly GCF_032884065.1. Lineage (NCBI taxonomy): Eukaryota > Metazoa > Arthropoda > Branchiopoda > Anostraca > Artemiidae > Artemia > Artemia franciscana. The sequence continues at coordinate 63,340,437 of NC_088869.1, read as the reverse complement.
TTTGAACGTCGAAAACAGGGTAAGTCTGTCGACGGCCAACCTACCATCTTCAAGATACCACGATAGGAAGACTCTACACCGTTCACCCCAATCAACATGAATGCTTCTTTCTACGCCTGCTTTTGGTGAATGTACCCGGTCCGACATCCTTTGAGTATTTGAGTACTGTAAACGGTACTATACATGACACTTACCGTAGTGCATGCCAAGCTCTGAATTTATTGGAGAATGACCAACACTGGGATAACTGCATCAATGACGCGTGCGAAACGTCAACCCCAAGTCAAATTCGTGCATTGTTTGGCATCATTTTAACAACTTGCTCTCCATCAGCTCCTACAGAGTTATGGGAAAAATATAAGTCAAAAATGTCCGAAGATATACTCCATCGAAAACAGTTAGAGACGTCAGATATGAATTTTGATTTTACATCAGAAATTTATAACTACACTTTAGTTATTATAGAAGATTTGTGCGTACGTATGGCAAACAAACCTCTTCAGGATTTGGGAATGCCTTCACCTAACCGTATCGCTGCTGTTTCGACATGTGTAGAATTGGATCGTGAACAAAGTTACAGTACGAGTGATCTATTGTCGTATGTACAAAATAACATTTCCAAGTTAACGTCGGAACAAAAAGACATTTATGATACGATAATGCATTGTGTCGATAACAACGTTGGAGAAATTTTCTTTTTGGATGCGCCAGGAGGTACTGGTAAAACATTTGTGATAAAACTGATTCTGGCATCAATTCGATCAAAAAATGATATAGCGTTGGCAATTGCGTCGTCCGGAATAGCCGCAACATTGCTGTCTGGTGGAAGAACTGCTCATTCCGCTTTGAAATTGCCTCTGAATTTGCATTCTACAGAAACTCCCACGTGCAATATTTCCAAATCATCTGGGATGGGTAAAGTATTGCAGCAATGCAAACTTATTATTTGGGATGAGTGCACAATGGCACACAAAAAATCGCTCGAGGCTCTGGATCAATGCTTGAAAGACTTGAGAGGGAAGTCGAAACCCTTTGGCAGCACATTAATATTGCTTGCGGGAGATTTCAGGCAAACATTACCTATAATACCTAGATCAACTCCTGCAGACGAAATGAATGCTTGCCTGAAAAATTCTAATTTATGGGCGCACGTAAAAATATTAAAATTAACTACAAATATGCGTGTCCGATTGCAAAACGATGACTCTGGTCAAACATTTTCAGATCAATTGCTGACAATTGGAAACGGAAAGCTCCCAGTAGACTCAATTTCAGGACGTATACAACTACCTGCTGATTTCTGTAATTTAGTGACGTCCAAAAATGAATTGATTGAAAAAGTATTTCCGAATATTCTAAAAAATTATAAAAATAATAAATGGCCAAGTGAAAGAGCGATTCTCGCACCCAAAAATATAGACGTCCACGAAATCAACAATATTGTTTTGACCAAGATTCGAGACCAGGCAGTCCTTTACAAGTCAGTCGACACAGTTTTGGAACCAAATGAAGCGGTTAATTATCCATCTGAATTTTTAAATTCCATAGATCCTTCAGGGTTTCCACCACACGTGCTACAACTAAAAATAGGCGTACCAATAATACTTTTAAGAAATATCAACCCACCAAAGCTTTGCAATGGCACGCGACTTGCCGAAAAAAAAAACAATGGAAAACCTAATAGAGGCCACAATCTTGACAGGGCCTTATGAGGGTGAGGCTGATCTTATTCCTCGCATTCCCATGATTCCAACGGATCTGCTTTTTCAATTTAAAAGATTGCAAATCCCAATTCGATTAGTTTTTGCAATCACCATTAACAAAGCTCAAGGTCAATCATTAGAAAAATGTGGTATAGATCTTAATACTGATTGTTTTTCCCATGGACAATTGTACGTTGCATGTTCGAGGGTCGGTAAACCTGGCAATGTATTTATATGCAGCGACAATTGGACAGCGAAGAATGTTGTATATTCGCAAGTTTTACGCAGTTAGTTTGTATTGTATCTATCTATCTATCTATCTATATAAAAACGAGTTGTGTGGATGGCACCCCCCCCCCCCCCGCACCCGCGGGGGGGTGCTTCCCGCCCCCCCCCCCGCGCACGTAAGTCGTTACGCGCCATATTAGTTACGCGCCATTGCAGTTGTGTCCCTATGTCCCACCTGTGAATATAGATATATATATATATATATATATATATATATATATATATATATATATATATATATATATGTTTTTAACTACGTAAAACTTGCAAATATACAACATTCTTTGCTGTCCCATTGTCTGTGCATATAAATAGATTCTCAGGTTTACCGACTCTTGAACATGCAACATATAATGGTCCATGGGAAAATAATCCATATTCAGATCTATACCTCATGATTCTAATGATTGCCCTTGAGCTCTGTTGATGGTGATTGCTAATCGACCATTCCCTGTGTCGCCGTCGTCATTTATCTCTCCCCCTGTGCCCCCCGGCGTCCCCTTTGTAGTTGTGCCCCTGTGTCCCGGTCGTCATTTATATTCCCTGTGTCCCGGTCGTCATTTTTGTCCCGGTGTCCCAGTCTGTGATTTCTCTTTGAGTGTCCCGGGCGTCATTTATATTCCTTGTATCCTGGTGTCCCGGTCGTCATTTATATCCCCTTGTGCCCCCCGGCGTCCCCGTTGTAGTTGTGTCCCTGTGTCCCGGTCGTCATTTATATTCCCTGTGTCCCAGTCATAATTTGTATCCCGGTGTCCCGGTCTGTATATACATTCGTTTTTTTAGTTTTGTTTTTCTCCTTTATTTTTCATTTTTTTTCCTTTTTTATTTTTTTCTTTTTTAGTTTATTTAGTTTTTTAGCTTTTGTAGTTTTTTTATTAGTTTTTTATTTTTTTATTTTTAGTTTTTTTGTAGTGTCGTCATTTATATTCCCTATGTGCCGGTGTCCCGGTCGTCATTTGTGTCCCGATGTCCCGGTCTGTAATTTCGTCAGTTGAAAACATGACGTAAGTCGACACACAAACATGACGTCACCCGACAGACAGACCCACACACACAGAGAAAACTTATTTTTATATATATAGACTAGCTGTTGGGGTGGCGCTTCGCGCCACCCCAACACCTAGTTGGTGGGGCACTTCGCGCCCCCCAAGCCCCCCCTCGCGCGTAAGTCGTTACGCGCCATATTAGTTACGCGCCATTGTAGTTGTGTCCCTGTGTCCCACCTGTGAATAGAGATAGATATAAATATATGTTTTTAACTACGTAAAACATGCTAATATACAACATTCTTCGCTGTCCCATTTTCTGTGCATATAAATAGATTGTCAGGTTTAATGACTCTTGAACATGCAACATATAATTGTCCATGGGAAAAACAATCCGTATTCAGATCTATACCTCATTATTCTAATGATGTGTCCCTGTGTCCCGGTCGTCATTTACATTCCCTGTGTCCCGGTCGTCATTTGTGTCCCGGTGTCCCAGTTTGTAATTTCTCTTTTTGTGTCCCGGTCGTCATTTATATTCCCTGTGTCCCGGTGTCCCGGTCGTCATATGTGTCCCGGTGTCCCGGTCTGTAATTTCTATTCGAACAATTCCTGTGTCCCGGTTGTCATTTATATATCCCGCCTGTGCCCCCGGCGTCCCCGTTGTAGTTGTGTCCCTGTGTCCCGGTCGTCATTTATATTCCCTGTGTCCCGGTCGTGATTTGTGTCCGGGTGTCCCAGTCTGTAATTTCTCTTTGAGGTTCCCGGTCGTCACTTATATTCCCTCTGTCTCGGTCGTCATTTGTGTCCCGGTCTGTAATTTCTCTTTGAGTGTTTTTTCTTTTTAGTTTTTCTTTTAGTTTTTTACCTTTTTTCCTTTTTCAGTTTTCTTTTTCTTCTTTATTTTTCAGCGTCACTATGAAGTACATATCGACGAACCTTTGTTTTTTTAACTTAAATCTGGTAGACATTGATGACCTTATCCAAGTCAAAATCCCCAAGCCAATCATCATCGCTATCATTTTCAGTTTTGATATGTTTTGACTCTCGCTGTCCAGGTGGATTTTCATCTAACTGCGCGGTTTTGCGTTCTTTAGCCGCAAGCCTGTTTTCTTGCTGTTCTTGTGATTCCCCGTCACGCTTTCTTTTCTTACTTTCTCTATCAGCTGCAAGCCTGTTTTCTTGCTGTTCTTGTGATTCCTCGGAACGCTTTCTTTTCTTACTTTCTCTATCAGCAGCAAGTTTTTTGGCATAAACTCTTTGAGCAGCTTCCTCGGCTGTTGCCATTGTAGGTTCTTCAGTCATTTTACAATTAAAAATTTTTCCGTGAACAAATGTCTTAAATATCTTGAATGACGTCACCGTCAAAGCAAAAATGACGACAACTAATTTCATGACGTCAGTCAACACAGAAACATGACGTCACCTGATCCACAGACAGACACACAGACAGACAACTTATTCTTATATATATAGAAGATGACGTCACCGTCAAAGCAAAAATGACGACAACTAATTTCATGACGTCAGTCAACACAGAAACATGACGTCACCTGATCCACAGACAGATAGACAACTTATTTTTATATATATAGATAGATAGATAGATCGATATTGATGTGCCGGTGTCCCTGTCGTAATTTGTGTCCCGATTTCCCGGTCTGTAATTTCGTCAGTCGAAAACATGACGTCAGTCGACACACAAACATGACGTCACTCGACAGACACACACACACACAGACAAAACTGCCTTGTTGACGTATTTACATATGTATTTGATTGCCTTTACGGAGTTACAGTATTCAACGTTTATGTGTGCATTAAATGTTTTTGATAATAATGGGGAATATGGAACAACCACTGGTTATCTACTTCGATGGTTGTACTGTTACGCTTCTTTATTATTACCCCCATCTTCAGTAGATCTTCTTCTATATTGTGGGTAACCATCATTGCCAGTAATTGTGTTGGGTACTAAAAGTCGAGAATATTGCTTTGTGCACCTTCCTTTGGCCATGTATGGTGAATTTTCGTTCAGTGCACCGCAAGGTCCATGTATCATATTTTTTTAAACAATATCATATAACTCCTTGTCGACATTTTCATCAGGTATTTCAGCGGAAATCACATCACAAATTTCGTTACAAGTTATTTTATAATGTAACCAGATTAGTATATGTGCGTGTGGCAAACCTCGTTTTTGCCATTCCACTGAGTACATCCAGCATCGCACTGACCCATGTTGCTCTTGTGATTCCTCGGCACGCTTTCTTTTGGTGATTTCTCATTGAGACGCAAGCCTAATTTCACACTGTTGTTGTGATTCCTCGGCACGCTTTCTTTTCTTACTTTCTCTATCAGCCGCAAGCCTGTTTTCTTGCTGTTCTTGTGATTCCTCGGCAAGCCTTCTTTTTTCAGTTTCTCTTTTAGCAGCAAGTCTGGTTTCGCGTTACTCTGGTAGTTCCTCGGCACGCTTTCTGTTCTTACTTTCTCTATCAGCCGCAAGCCTGTTTTCTTGCTGTTCTTGTGATTCCTCGGCACGCTTTCTTTTCTTACTTTCTCTATCAGCAGCAATTTTTTTGGCATAGACTCTTTGAGCAGCTTCCTCGGCTGTTGCCATTGTAGGTTCTTCAGTCATTTTACAATTAAACATTTTTCCGTGAACGAATGTCTTAAATACCTTTAATGACGTCATCGTAATAACAAACATGACGACAACTAACTTCATGACGACATGACCTGATGACATGACGCCACTTGACAGAAACACAGACAGCTTATTTATATATATACTAGCTTTTGGGGTGGCGCTTTGCGCCACCCCAACACCTAGTTGGTGGGAGCCATTGTAGTTGTGTCCCTATGTCTCACCTGTGAATATAGATATATATACATTAATTGAATTGAAGAGAATTTAATTGAAAAGACTGAAGAAATACTTTTTAAAAAATTTAATATTAAAATAAATGACAATGATAAAAAGTTCCCTTTCCTATATTGGACTGTAAAATTTCATAAGAATCCCCCTAAACCACGGTTTATTGCTGGAGCAGCTAAATGTCCAACCCGCTTTGCTGCTACTGACCTCTCTTTAATTTGAAAGGAAATTGTAAATAACCTTAAAACCTATTGTTCTGGTATTAAAAAAATTTCGAATTTTAATCCATATTGGAGTGTTAATAATTCACTGCAGGTGATGGATTCTTTAACAATGGTTTCAGCTAAAAGAATTGAGTCTTTCGATTTTGCGACAATGTATACTAATTTATCACTTAATTTAGTGTTTGATAATTTAAAAACTGTTATAAAGAAATCTTTCCTCTTATCTAGTAAAAGGTTCTTAAAAATAGACAGTTATAATAAAAAAGCCATATGGACAAACTGCTTTGATACTACAGTTAACTTGAGATGTTACAGCTTGGATATGATTTTTGAGTTATTGGAATTTGTTTTATACAATACTTATATAAGATTTGGGGGTGATTTGTACAAGCAAATTATGGGAATTCCCATGGGGGGGGGGAATGCCAGCCCATTTATAGCTGACTTGTTTTTAAGTCAACTAGAATATAAATATATGATGGATAAGAATAATCCAATTAATTTAAAACATGCTTTGTCAAATAATAAAAGATATTTAGATGATATTTTGGTCTTAAATTGTAAGGATTTCATTGATATTTCTAAAAATATATATCCATCAGAGCTTATTCTTGAGCCTAGTCATGGCGCTGGTCATGAAGATCATTTCTTAGATTTAAATATTAAGATTTGTGATAATAATAAATTAAGTTTTAAAATGTATAATAAAACGGATGATTTTGATTTTGAAGAGATTAGTTTCCCATTCCCTGAAAGTAATATACACTCAAATATCACATATTCAGCGTTTTTCTCGCAGTTACTTCGTTATGCAAGGATTTGTAGTAATTATATTGATTTTAAAAATAGATGTAAAATCTTAAGCCAAAAATTGATATCAAGAGGTTTTTCTGCAAATAAATTAACTTGGCAATTTAAAAAATTTAGTTTTCATTATAACGAACTTTTAAATAAATATCAAAAGAATTATCTACAAATACTTAAAGAAATTTTTAACTAATTTCGGAGGTTCGAGAAATGTTGTCACTGCGCCATTTATTTTGAATTGTGTTTCTAATTGAGCGCATTTTTTAAAAAATTAGCCACATGGTAAAGATGAATTCTATTATTGTTTAGTTCATTCAGGTTTTTTGCAATGTGTTAATATTTGCGATTTGGTAAAATTTATAATATTTAGTTTACCTATTGTTGCTAAAGGGAGGGATATATTAACAGGATAAGCTTGTTTTGGTTTTACTTGGTTGTTTTACATTTGCTGGGTTTTTTTTCATAGGCATGTATTTTGGGGGTGATACCTGACGCGGGGATGCCATGGATATTCTGTGGTAGCCACAACACTGTGCTGGGTAGAGAATTTAGAGTGGCGAAACCCTATATAGGCCAGTGTATTCTCCTGATGAGCCCTTATGTTGGGTGCTGCCTCTGAATTATTTGTCTATATTATTTTTTCTATTGTTCGGTAAATGACGACTTATACTTATTGACGACATGACTGCCTGTCCATGGATTATTCTTTATGGTTAATTGTGTGTGGCTATGCTGTTTGACCTATGTGATTGTATGGATGAGTAGGGTTAAGGCCTCATTCAAGTGCTGGTCTATATTAATCACTAATTTAGGAAAACAGTCTTCCTTTTCTCCTTCTATCTCTCTCTGTTTTTTTTTGTGTGTGTTTGTGCTGTTGCATTGGTGATTTCTCTTTTCATGATATATATATATATATATATATATATATATATATATATATATATATATATATATATATATATATATATATATATATATATATATATATATATATATATATATATATATATATATATATATATATATATATATATATATATATGTTTTTAACTACGTCAAACTTGCGAATATACAACATTCTTTGCTGTCCCATTGTCTGTGCATATAAATAGATTGTCAGGTTTACCGACTCTTGAACATGCAACATATAATGGTCCATGGGAAAACAATCCGTATTCAGATCTATACCTCATGATTCTAATGATTGCCCTTGAGCTTTGTTGATGGTGATTGCTAATCGACCATTTCCTGAGTCGCCGTCGTCATTTATATATCCCCCTGTGCCCCCCGGCGTCCCCTTTGCAGTTGAGTCCCTGTGTCCCGGTCGTCATTTATATTCCCTGTGTCCTGGTCGTCATTTATATTCCCTGTGTCCCGGTCGTCATTTGTGTCCCGGTGTCCCAGTCTGTGATTTCTCTTTGAGTGTCCCGGGTGTCATTTATATTCCTTGTGTCCCAGTGTCCCGGTCGTCATTTATATCCCCCTGTGCCCCCCGGCGTCCCCGTTGTAGTTGTGTCCCTGTGTCCCGGTCGTCATTTATATCCCCTGTGTCCCGGTCGTCATTTGTATCCCGGTGTCCCGGTTTGTATATACATTCGTTTTTTTAGTTTTGTTTTTCTCCTTTATTTTTCATTTTTTTTCCTTTTTTATTTTTTTTCTTTTTTAGTTATTTTAGTTTTTTAGCTTTTTTAGTTTTTTTATTAGTTTTTAGTTTTTTTTCTTTTTAGTTTTTTTGTAGTTTTCACCTTTTTTTTAGTTTTTTTAGTTTTTTTTTTACTTATGTCCTGGTCGTCATTTATACTCCCTGTGTCCCGGTCGTCATTTGTGTCCCGGTGCTTTGTTGATGGTGATTGCTAATCGAACATTCCTTTTGTCCCGGTCGCTTTCTCTTTGAGTGTCGTCATTTATATTCCCTATGTGCCGGTATCCCGGTCGTCATTTGTGTCCCGATGTCCCGGTCTGTAATTTCGTCAGTTGAAAACATGACGTCAGTCGACACACAAACATGACGTCACCCGACAGACAGACCCACACACACACAGACAAGTTATTTTCATATATATAGATAGATATAGATACGTCAGTTGACAAACATAACGTCAGTTGACACACAAACATGACGTCAGTAGACAGACACACAGACAAACAACTTATTTATATAGATAGATAGATATATAGTTGAAAAACTGTCTGTCGAGTGACGTCATGTTTGTCCGCATATGACGTCTGAATTATTTCATCATATACCAATTCAAAAACGAATGTATTCAAGCCGATGTAGCTGAGTTGGTAACGCGTTATGTTCCGGGTTCTAGGTTTGAGAGGCTCCAGGTTCGAACCTTGGCTTTAGTATTAATACAAAAGAAGAAAAAAAACTAAAAAAAAGGTAAAAACTACAAAAAAACTAAAAAGAAAAAAAAACTAAACAAACTAAAAAAAAGGTAAAAACTACAAAAAAACTAAAAAGAAAAAACTAACAACTAATAAAAAAAACTAAAAAGAAAAAACTAACAACTAATAAAAAAACTAAAAAAGGCTAAAAATAAATAAATAAATAAAACAAAAAAAGTTAAAAAACTAAAAAAACTAAAAGAAAACTAAAAAAGGAAAAAAACTGAAAAATAAAGGAGAAAAAGAAAACTAAAAAAAAATAAATAAACTAAAAAAAGGTAAAAACTACAAAAAAAAATAAAAAGAAAAAAGAAGAAAAAGGTTAAAAAAGCTAAAAAAAAAAGGTAAAAACCAAAAAAAAATAAAAGAAAAAAAGGGAAAAGACAAAAAATTTGTTTCAAAACTAACAAAGAAAAAAAACTAAAAAAGGATAAAAACTGAAAAACAAAGGAGAAAAAGAAAACTAAAAAAAAACAAAAATAAAAAAATGTAAAAACCAAAAAAAAACTAAAAAGAAAAAAACAAAAAATTTATTTCATCATATACCAATTCAAAAACGAATGTATATACAGACCGGGACACCGGGACGTAAATGACGACCGGGACACAGGGAATATAAATGATGAACACTCCAAGAGAAATTACACCGGGACACAAATGACGACCGGGACACAGGGAATATAAATAACCGGGACACAGGGACACAACTACAACGGGGACGCTGGGGGGCACAGGGGAATATATAAATAACGACGAGGACACAGAGAATGTTCGATTAGCAATCACCATCAACAAAGCTCAAGGGCAATCATTAGAATCTTGAGGTATAGATCTGAATACGGATTGTTTTTCCCATGGACAATTATATGCTGGTAAACCTGACAATCTATTTATATGCACAGACAATGGGACAGCGAAGAATGTTGTATATTCGCAAGTTTTACGTAGTTAAAAACATCAGCTAGTCTTCTATATATATATAAATAAGTTGTCTGTCTGTGGATGGATGGATGGATGTGTCAGGTGACGTCACCTGAAAAAACTGGATTAGGTGACGTCAAAACTGAAAAAACTAAAAAAAGGCAAAAACTACAAAAAAAAATAAAAACTAATAAAAAAAATAAAAAAGCTAAAAAACTAAAAAAACTATAAAGGTAAAAACCAATAAAAAACTAAAAAAAAAACTGAAAAAACTAAAAAAAGGCAAAAACTACAAAAAAAAACTAAAAACTAATAAAAAAAGTAAAAAAGCTAAAAAACTAAAAAAAACTAAAAAAACTAAAAAAAGGTAAAAAACTAAAAAAAAATAAAAAATAAAAAAAAACTAAAAAAAAGGAAAAAAACTGAAAAATAAGCTAAAATAAAGGTAAAAACCAATAAAAAACTAAAAAAAAAGGAAAAAACTAATAAATGACGACACTCAAAGAGAAAGCGACCAGGACAAAAGGAATGTTCGATTAGCAATCAACAAAGCACCGGGACACAGGGAGTATAAATGACGACCAGGACATAAGTAAAAAAAAAAAACTATCTATATATATAAAAATAAGTTGTCTGTGGATCTGTGGATCGTGGATCAGGTGACGTCACCTGAAAAAACTGGATCAGGTGACGTCAAAACTGAAAAAACTAAAAAAAGGCAAAAACTACAAAAAAAACTAAAAACTAATAAAAAAAATAAAAAAGCTAAAAAACTAAAAAAACTAAAAAAAGGCAAAAACTACAAAAAAAACTAAAAACTAATAAAAAAGCTAAAAAACTAAAAAAACTAAAAAAAAGGCAAAAACTACAAAAAAACTAAAAACTAATAAAAAAAATAAAAAAGCTAAAAAACTAAAAAAACTAAAAAAACTAAAAAAAGGTAAAAAACTAAAAAAACTAAAAACTAAAAAAAAACTAAAAAAGGTAAAAACTAAAAGAACTAAAAAAGAAAAAAATAAATGACGACACTCAAAGAGAAAGCGACCAGGACAAAAGGAATGTTCGATTAGCAATCAACAAAGCACCGGGACACAGGGAGTATAAATGACGACCAGGACACAAGTAAAAAAAAAAATTAACAAAACTAAAAAGAAGGTAAAAACTACAAAAAAACTAAAAAGAAAAAAAAACTAAAAACTAATAAAAAAACTAAAAAATCTAAAAATCTAAATAAACTAAAAAAGAAAAAAAAAGGAAAAAAATAAAGGAGAAAAACAAAACTAAAAAACGAATGTATATACAGACCGGTACACCGGGATACAAATGACGACCGGGACACAGGGAATATAAATAACGACCGGGACACAGGGACACAACTACAACGGGGACACCGGGGAAAACAGGGGGATATAAATGACGACCGGGACAAAAAAACTAAAAAGAAATAAAAACTAAAAACTAATAAAAAAAACTAAAAAATCTAAAAATCTAAATAAGCTAAAAAAGAAAAAAAAGGAAAAAAATAAAGGAGAAAAACAAAACTAAAAAACGAATGTATATACAGACCGGGACACCGGGATACAAATGATGACCGGGACCCGGGACACAGGGAATATAAATGACGACCGGGACACAGGGACACAACTACAACGGGGACACCGGGGGAAACAGGGGGATGTAAATGACGACCGGGACACCGGGACAGGGAATGGTCGATTAGCAATCACCATCAACAAAGCTCAAGGGCAATCATTAGAATCATGAGGTATAGATCTGAATACAGATTGTTTTCCCATGGACCATTATATGTTGCATGTTCAAGAGTCGGTAAACCTGACAATCTATTTATATGCAAAGACAATGGGACAGCAAAGAATGTTGTATATTCGCAAGTTTTACGTAGTTAAAACCATATATATATATATATATCTATATTCACAGGTGGGACATAGGGACACAACTACAATGGCGCGTAACTATTATGGCGCGTAACGACTTACGCGCGCGGGGGGGCTTGGGGGGGGCGCGAAGCGCCCCCACCAACTAGGTGTTGGGGTGGCGCGAAGCGCCACCCCAACAGCTAGTATATATATATAAATAAGTTGTCTATCTGTCTGTATGTCTGTCGAGTGATGTCATGTTTGTGTGTCGACTGACGTCATTATAAGGATTGAGCTGTATGTCGTCATATATATATATATATATATATATATATATATATATATATATATATATATATATATATACTAGCTGTTGGGGTGGCGCTTCGCGCCACCCCAACACCTAGCTGGTGGGGGCGCTTCGCGCCCCCCCAAGCCCCCCCGCGCGCGTAAGTCGTTACGCGCCATAATAGTTACGCGCCATTGTAGTTGTGTCCCTATGTCCCACCTGTGAATATATATATATATATATATATATATATATATATATATATATATATATATATATATATATATATATATATATATATATATATATATATATATATATATATGGTTTTAACTACGTAAAACTTGCGAATATACAACATTCTTTGCTGTCCCATTGTCTTTGCATATAAATCGATTGTCAGGTTTACCGACTCTTGAACATGCAACATATAATGGTCCATGGGAAAACAATCTGTATTCAGATCTATACCTCATGATTCTAATGATTGCCCTTGAGCTTTGTTGATGGTGATTTCTAATCGACCATTCCCTGCCCCGGTGTCCCGGTCGTCATTTATATCCCCCTGTTTCCCCCGGTGTCCCCGTTGTAGTTGTGTCCCTGTGTCCCGGTCGTCATTTATATTCCCTGTGTCCCGGTCGTCATTTGTATCCCGGTGTCCCGGTCTGTATATACATTCGTTTTTTAGTTTTGTTTTTCTCCTTTATTTTTTTCCTTTTTTTTCTTTTTTAGTTTATTTAGATTTTTAGATTTTTTGTTTTTTTATTAGTTTTTAGTTTTTTTTTCTTTTTAGTTTTTTTGTAGTTTTTACCTTCTTTTTAGTTTTGTTAGTTTTTTTTTTTTACTTATGTCCTGGTCGTCATTTATACTCCCTGTGTCCCGGTACTTTGTTGATTGCTAATCGAACATTCCTTTTGTCCTGGTCGCTTTCTCTTTGAGTGTCGTCATTTATTTTTTTCTTTTTTAGTTCTTTTAGTTTTTACCTTTTTTAGTTTTTTTTAGTTTTTTAGATGAAATTTTTTTTTTTAGTTTTTTCCTTTTTTTCTTTTTAGTTTTTTATTGGTTTTTACCTTTATTTTAGCTTATTTTTCAGTTTTTTCCTTTTTTTTAGTTTTTTTTATTTTTTATTTTTTTAGTTTTTTACCTTTTTTTAGTTTTTTTAGTTTTTTTAGTTTTTTTAGTTTTTTAGCTTTTTTACTTTTTTTATTAGTTTTTAGTTTTTTTTGTAGTTTTTGCCTTTTTTAGTTTTTTCAGTTTTTTTTTAGTTTTTTATTGGTTTTTACCTTTATTTTAGCTTATTTTTCAGTTTTTTCCTTTTTTTAGTTTTTTTTAGTTTTTAGTTTTTTTAGTTTTTTACCTTTTTTTAGTTTTTTTAGTTTTTTTTAGTTTTTTAGCTTTTTATTTTTTTTATTAGTTTTTAGTTTTTTTGTAGTTTTTGCCTTTTTTTAGTTTTTTTAGTTTTTTAGCTTTTTTATTAGTTTTTAGTTTTTTTTGTAGTTTTTGCCTTTTTTTAGTTTTTTTAGTTTTTTAGCTTTTTATTTTTTTTTATTAGTTTTTAGTTTTTTTTGTAGTTAGTTTTTTTAGTTTTTTACCTTTTTTTAGTTTTTTTTATTTTTTTTTTAGTTTTTTAGCTTTTTTATTTTTTTTTATTAGTTTTTAGTTTTTTTTGTAGTTTTTGCCTTTTTTTAGTTTTTTTAGTTTTTTAGCTTTTTTATTAGTTTTTAGTTTTTTTTGTAGTTTTTGCCTTTTTTTAGTTTTTTTAGTTTTTTTAGCTTTTTTATTTTTTTTATTAGTTTTTAGTTTTTTTTGTAGTTTTTGCCTTTTTTTAGTTTTTTCAGTTTTGACGTCACCTGATCCAGTTTTTTCAGGTGACGTCACCTGATCCAAATAGATTGTCAGGTTTACCGACTCTTGAACATGCAACATATAATGGTCCATGGGAAAACAATCTGTATTCAGATCTATACCTCATGATTCTAATGATTGCCCTTGAGCTTTGTTGATGGTGATTGCTAATCGACCATTCCCTGTCCCGGTGTCCCGGTCGTCATTTATATCCCCCTGTTTCCCCCGGTGTCCCCGTTGTAGTTGTGTCCCTGTGTCCCGGTCGTCATTTATATTCCCTGTGTCCCGGTCGTCATTTGTATCCCGGTGTCCCGGTCTGTATATACATTCGTTTTTTAGTTTTGTTTTTCTCCTTTATTTTTTTCCTTTTTTTTCTTTTTTAGTTTATTTAGATTTTTAGATTTTTTAGTAGTTTTTTATTTGTTTTTAGTTTTTTTTTTCTTTTTAGTTTTTTTGTAGTTTTTACCTTCTTTTTAGTTTTGTTAGTTTTTTTTTTACTTATGTCCTGGTCGTCATTTATACTCCCTGTGTCCCGGTGCTTTGTTGATTGCTAATCGAACATTCCTTTTGTCCTGGTCGCTTTCTCTTTGAGTGTCGTCATTTATTTTTTTCTTTTTTAGTTCTTTTAGTTTTTACCTTTTTTAGTTTTTTTTAGTTTTTTAGATGAAAATTTTTTTTACTTTTTTCCTTTTTTTCTTTTTAGTTTTTTATTGGTTTTTACCTTTATTTTAGCTTATTTTTCAGTTTTTTCCTTTTCTTTAGTTTTTTTTTATTTTTTATTTTTTTTAGTTTTTTACCTTTTTTTTAGTTTTTTTAGTTTTTTTAGTTTTTTAGCTTTTTTACTTTTTTTATTAATTTTTAGTTTTTTTTGTAGTTTTTGCCTTTTTTTAGTTTTTTCAGTTTTTTTTTTAGTTTTTTATCGGTTTTTACCTTTATTTTAGCTTATTTTTCAGTTTTTTCCTTTTTTTAGTTTTTTTTAGTTTTTAGTTTTTATAGTTTTTTACCTTTTTTTAGTTTTTTTAGTTTTTTTAGTTTTTTAGCTTTTTTATTTTTTTTATTAGTTTTTAGTTTTTTTTGTAGTTTTTGACTTTTTTTAGTTTTTTTAGTTTTTTAGCTTTTTTATTAGTTTTTAATTTTTTTTGTAGTTTTTGCCTTTTTTTAGTTTTTTTAGTTTTTTAGCTTTTTTATTTTTTTTATTAGTTTTTAGTTTTTTTTGTAGTTAGTTTTTTTAGTTTTTTACCTTTTTTTAGTTTTTTTAGTTTTTTGTTTTTTAGCTTTTTTATTTTTTTTTATTAGTTTTTAGTTTTTTTTGTAGTTTTTGCCTTTTTTTAGTTTTTTTAGTTTTTTAGATTTTTTATTAGTTTTTAGTTTTTTTGTAGTTTTTGCCTTTTTTTTTATTTTTTTTAGTTTTTTAGCTTTTTTATTTTTTTTATTAGTTTTTAGTTTTTTTTGTAGTTTTTGCCTTTTTTTAGTTTTTTCAGTTTTGACGTCACCTGATCCAGTTTTTTCAGGTGACGTCACCTGATCCACGATCCACATATCCACAGACAACTTATTTATATATATATATATATATATATATATATATATATATATATATATATATATATATATATATATATATATGACGTCGAGTGACGTCGTGTTTGTGTGTCGACTGACGTCATGTTTGTTGATTGACGAAATTACTCACCGGGACATCGGGACAGAAATGACGACCGGGACACCGGGACATAGGGAATATAAATGACGACCGGGATGCTCAAAGAGAAAGCGACCGGGACCCAAGGAATGTTCGATTAGCAGTCACCATCAACAAAGCACCGGAACACAAATGACGACCGGGACACAGGGAATATAAATGACGACCAGGACTTAGAGAGAAATTACATACCGGGACACCGGAACACAAATGACGATCGGGACACTCGGAAGAGAAATTACAGACTGGGACACTGGGACACAAATGACGACCGGGACACAGGGAAACAACAACAACGGGGATGCCGGGGAGCACAGGGGATATATAAATGACCACGGGGACACAGGGAATGTTCGATTAGCAATCACCATCAACAAAGCTCAAGGGCAATCATTAAAATAATGAGGTGTAGATCTGAATACAGATTGTTTTTCCCATGGACAATTATATGTTGCATGTTCAAGAGTCGGTAAACCTGACAATCTATTTATATGAACAGACAATGGGACAGCCAAGAATGTTGTATATTCGCAAGTTTTACCTAGTTTTACCAAGCCCCCCCGCGCGCGGGGGGGCTTGGGGGTTTGGATTGGGTATAAATGACGACCGGGACACTCAAACAGAAAGCGACCGGGACACAAGGAATGTTCGATTAGCAATTACCATCAACAAAGCACCGGGACACAAATGACGACCGGGACACAGGGAATATAAATGACGACCAGAACACTCAAAGAGAAATTACAGGCCGGGACACCGGAACACAAATGACGACCGGGACAAAAATGGCGACCGGGACACCGGGAAACAGGGAATATAAATGACGACCGCGACACTCAAAGAGAAATTACAGACTGGGACACCGGGGCACAAATGACGACCGGGACACTGGGAAACAACGGGGACGCAGGGGGGCACAGGGGATATATAAATGACGACGGGGAAACAGGGAACATTTGATTAGCAATCACCATTAACAAAGCTCAAGGGCAATCATTAGAAAAATGCGGTATAGATCTGAATACGGATTTTTTTTTTCCATGGACAATTATATGTTGCATGTTCAAGAATCGGTAAACCTGATAATCTATTTCTATGCACAGACAATGGGACAGCGAAGAAACGGTGAAATTTTAATGGTGAAACAATGGGAATGTTTTGCGCCTCAGGAAAAGTTAAACTTCCTCAACTGGGTGCACCACCAGAGCCATTGAAGACTTTATGACGTTACAGACGGTGACACCGGGACACAAGGAATATAAATGACGACCGGGACACTCGAAGGGAAATTACAGACCGGGACACCAGGACACAAATGACGACCGGGACACAGGGATTATAAGTGACGACCGGGACACTCAAAGAGAAATTACAGACCGGGACACAAATGACGACCAGGACACAGGCAATATAAATGACGACCAGAACACAGGGACAAAGCTACAACGGGGACGCTGGAAGGGCACATGGGGGATATATAAATGACGACGGGAAAACAGGGAACATTCGATTAGCAATCACCATCAACAAAGCTCAAGGGCAATAATTAGAAAAATGCGGTATAGATCTGAATACGGATTTTTTTTTCCATGGATAATTATATGTTGCATGTTCAAGAATCGGTAAACCTGATAATCTATTTTTATGCACAGACAATGGGACAGCGAAGAATGTTGTATATTCGCAAGTTTTACGAAGTTAAAAACATCTATATGTATATATATTTACAGGTAGGACACAGGGACACAACTACAATGGCGCGTAACGGCTTACGCGCGCAGAGGGTTGCGAAGCACCACACAAACAGCTAGTATATATATATATATATATATATATATATATATATATATATATATATATATATATATATATATACTAGCTGTTGGGGTGGCGCTGACACCACTTCCAATTTAAGGTAAATTTGGACTTCACGACATCAAGAAAATGCTCAAATTGTCTACGTTTAGAAGACAAGCGACAATGAGAATTCATATATAGAACGAGATAAATATTCTTGTTGAAACTTACGGAAGTTTGGGATTTCAAAGAAATAATAATGTAAATTTTATTGAAATTGCATATTGATATGAGCTATTGAAATGAGTCTTCTTCATATATTTTTCCGATTTCTCAGTTTAGTCGACACGCCCTAATTTACATTTAATGATTTGATAGTTTTTATCATACAGTGATTTTAACCAAAATTACTACTTTTGTAGTCTTTTTACTAAGTCAGTTCAAAAGTTATAAATTATACAACTATGTTTTTTGCTTTTTCGTTTTTTTGTAGGGGGGGGGGATTAAAGTGTTTTAAATCTGACGATTGAACATAAAAATCAAGAAACCTAGAGCCAAGTTTAGGATTTAGATAGGAGAGTAAATCCCCATTTCTTTGAATAGTCAGTATTTATTTATTATTGGGCGACTTCTATAAACAAAATAATGTGCATATAAATAAAGTGACACTTTAGAAATGAGAAAGTAAAAAAGAGCATGAATTATCATTCAGCACTTTGTTTTGTCTCATATTTTCCTCAAATACTTCTTGATGTGCAAAATTTGAATTTCTGCAAATGAAAAATTTGTATGAACAAAATTTATCTTTTTAAATCAAATTGTCATTTTTTGATAGCATCAACATTTTCAGATTGAATTTTCGCTGAGACTGACAACCAAATCCTTGAGCAATAAAGTATATAATAGTAATATTGGTTGCAACTATCTCTTGCATATAAATCTTGCAACCGATGATGAGTTGACGAACTTGGAAACTAGTTGCTACAATGAACTCATAGATGCTACCAAAGCTATCGCAAATTCGCTTAAAGTCACATCTATTCCGATTTTTAATATCGAGGTAAGTCTTTGAATAATCATTATCCTATGCTGCCGTTCTGAAAGAAGAGTGTGTGTTTTTTTTTGTTGTTTTTTTTTTACTATTATAATTTGCCTCTCTTAGACATAGTTTATTCTATCTTTTTGTCCTGGGAATGTGTTACAGTTTTTTAATCTCTTGTTATTTTTTTGAAACATTTTAGTGGGCTTTTAAATAACTGAATTCCTTATTATACCTTGAGGATGAAGTGTTTGCTTCGATTTTTTGTTGTTGTTGTAATTTACCTGTCTTAGAACTGTATTTTTTAGTCTTTTGTCTCAGAAATGTCCTCGAAATATCTATGCTTGTTGTGATTTTATTTTTAATTTTCGGTAAGTTTTTCAATTAATTAACATCTTACGCTGCTATTCTATAAGTAGGGCGTATATCTAAAAAAAAATTCATGTGCTAGAAATTTTTTTATCCTTCTTGTAATAAGTTTGTGTATGTTCGATTAAGTTTCTAAATTAGCGACTAAACTTTAATGCCTCTCTAAGGTAAGACCGGTGTCCTAAGAATTGTATTTTTAGTTTTTCTCTTGGAAATGTGTTAGAAATTGGGTGTTTCAAATGGAGTAGAAACCAAGTATACTGTATACTTCTATTCGTAACGCAAAAGTAGCTTCTCTAATTAATCAGCATCTTAGGCTGGCATATTTAGCGTTATAGGATATATTAATTTCTATTCCCTTAACTTGTTTATCTGAAAACGGTGTTTCTTACTCTTTCTGACTTAGGAATATATTAGAAATCAGACATATCAGTAATATTTATCACCTTATATGCATTCATTTCTAGCATTTAAAATTGTTTTCCAGTTAATCAATTTCCTTTGCTGCCCTTCCAAGAGTAAAATGTTTGTTTTAGTACTGTTTTTTTAATTGTCTTTTCTTAAGAATTTTTCATCATTTTGTATTCATTGCCATCGGAATGTGTTAGGAATTAGTAGTACTGCTGAATTTCATTAAATGGAATGCTATAAATACACCTTTAACACATACAAATAAGAAGTTAAGTTACATATTCTAAGTTTGACTGTTTTTTTGTCTTTTTAGTTGGGGATACCTTACCACACTGTTATGTACATATTTCACGCATACTATTTATAACATGATAGTGTTGAAAGGTTCAAACAATATAGACCCACATATAGAAAAATGAAGTGACTAGAATTGAACATTTACATCGACAAATAAGAAATTACGTTATACTTTTCTACTTCTGTTAGTTTTCTTAAGTTATGGAAAGCGATTCACACTGTTATATACATAAATTTTATATTTACCCATATATGCTAGTGTGCTGGTTGTATACTATTGATTACTCCCGATTGAATACTTGCTCACTTTATTCATTTTTCATTTTGAAAAATGTGTTTTGAACAAAATGTATATTAATGAAGAAGAATAGCTAGTAAGCTACCGAAAATATGCCATAACAAAACAAATCACAGTATGCAGGTAAACCAAATAAAAATCAAAATATTGCTCTAGAACAACCTTTCACAAGCAATTGGCCAACATAAAAACATGGCTAGTCATAAAGTAAAAGAGAAAATATATTTGACAATTTGATTTCCTCTATACCAATTGGTGGTCACATGAAGTATCATTGAAGCGTCTCTACTCGTCCCGAAGCAATGCTGCAGTAATTTTGTCTTGAAGATGGTGCTGTTTTCTTTTCTTTGCCAGCTATTTTTTACAGGAGAAGGTACGAAGCCTATTGCCCAAGCTACCTCCTTCATCCCAGTTTGTACATGATGTCACATCAATGGAGCCGATGACAGGAGAAGTTAAATGTTCAAATGCTCTATAAAATTCAGATCAAGTTAAAAATGCATGGCTGCTTTTAATGTTAAATGACCAATTAGTTCAGATCTGACACTTTTGTTAGTCATTCTAGGGGCTCGAATTATTTTACTGTTTTCTGAATGGGTAGGGGGAGAATCCATCGACGCAATTTGGATTCAAGATATTTTGGTCCAAAGATTATGTCAGTTGATGAAGCTGCATTTCCAAGACTTTTGAATTCAATTAAGTAAATATTACTTCGTAAATAGAATAATAAGGTGTGAGGGAATTATAACATCCTTCTTCTCAATAGTACCTACATAAAGGATATAGGAATGGTTGTGCTTAAACCTGGGTGCCATACAGGACAAAAAGGATGCATGCGAATTCTTGAGATGTTTCTACATGTGGTTTATGATTCTGCGAAAGGTTTTATTTCAAAGATCCGTATCTAAACAAATATTAGAGCTCAGTTAACAAACGATATAGCATATTATCCATTAATAGTGAGCTGTTTAAAAAAAAAATGCAAAATATCTAAAATTAATAAGAATTCCATGTATCCAGGTCAAAAAGCACGTATATTTACTAAAGTCCTGGCCGGGAGGACCCATCTCTTAGTGTTGGACAAAGACTCTAAGAAATTAAGGAGCTTTATAAATCTGTTTTTGTTGACAATGTCTCTAGATCTTATCGTTCAACCTGAAAACCATGCAGGAGAGGTTTACTGAAATCGAACATAACAAGACTAGGCATGACAAATTTCTTTCGAAGTTGGTTATACTTTTTGGTAGAGACTACCAAGCTAGAAACTTGGGATTTGCACTTAAGGTAATTGAACTATGCACAAAAGACTTAGAAAATACTTTTTGATATTTCCCCATAGAATCGTTCATCGTCTTGTTATTTGTATGACATAACCACTAATTGTATCAAGTCTCTCTTAAATCAAAAAGGCATGAATGTACTTTCAGTTTTACTTAAAATAAATCTAAAATATTGATTTTTGTCTTTTTTCAGGTACTTCGTAAAATTTCAAGAAGAATGCCTGAAACACTTGAAGACATGTTGGCAATAACTGACTCAACTCGAGTTGATTTGGAAATGCATGGTGATACCCTTCTAGAAATATCAAAGGCCTATAGTAAAAGAAAAATTTGTAAGTTTCTACCTAACCCATGCTCACTTGTTTTTTGCTCATTATTAATGTTTTACATTTTGTCAATTTAAAAAGAAAAGTCATTCTTTAAAGTTGACATACCATTGAACAAAATGAAAACGATTCAGCTAATATTGTATCCTAAGCAACAAAAGGCGACAAAAATTAGAATATACTTATAGATCTTAACCCACAATGCCAACTGACTTTTTTGCAATAAAAATTGCTGAGAGAAAAGAGAATACGAATTTCTTTCGAAATATTAAAAGAATTTAATGAAGCTCCTATTGGCTGCTCAAGTTTTTGATATTTTTTTGTTGTTATTTTTTTTAGCTGTGAAGTATCTTTATTGCTACAAATTGTCGAGGTATAAGCCTTTTATATTCTTTACATGTTCTGAGTTCTGAGTTCTTTATTTAAAAATTAATTTTATAAACAAAAAACTACTCCAAGACAATATCCCCCATAATGTTGCATGGCTGGGAAAGAACAGGGGAGAAAAAAAGTACAAACAAAATACAAAAGTCCAATCGCCCACCTTAATAATCCCCAAAAATGACAAGCGAGGCAGGAGGTAATACATGATTTCACCAACTCAATTAAATATCTGACTCAATCCAGCGACATCAATTCCATGGGAAACCGAAAAAAAAATTTATTTGCTCGCTAGAAATTCTTTAATATAATTTTTCAACATACCAAACGAGTGGTAGCTTCGTGCAAACTCTGGGAGCGTGTTCCAGATCCTGTTGCAAGCTGTCAGAGGGTTGAAGTCGGACCTCACTGATTTGAGTGAGAAGAATCTGTAAATTGTTGGAAGTGCATAGATTATAAGTCGATTGATCAGAAACATAGGACAGTTGGAAGATGGCCGTGCAATTGTAAAAAATTAATGAAGAACAAGAAAAAAAATATACAGAGATTTCAAATCAAGCAAGGGTTTAATTGAAGATCGGTTAGTTTCCTGAATAAGAGTCCTTGCTTTATCATAAAGTTTTGAAAGTGGCTACAGAGACGAGGGAAAAGTTGACATCCCAATAACAGAACAATATCAAACACAAGACTGAACTAGGCTGCAGAAGAAGATTCTAAGAATCGACTCTGTGGAAACATGTATTTGAGCTTTCTAAGGATTCTGAGACTCCTGGAGACTTTTATTTTAATCAGATCATTAGGGTATTTGAAGGAAAGATTTTCGTCAAGCAAGATGCCTATGAATCGAACGTAACGATCCTTAGGTTTACTTAGAGAACCTCTTTTTACGTGTATTTCATTTAGGTTAGGGCAAGCCTTTGAGACTCTGGAGAAAATAAGAAAACATTATTTTCCAATATTTAAGGCAGGATAAATTACATCAAACCACTGGATAACTCTTTCAAAAAGGGCCATCATCTTTGAAGCATGATCAGACTCAGTTCTACCAGTTGTTCCAAGAGTACTGTCATCAGCAAAAGCAATAAGCGGATCCAGTAGGGACGAACTCCTGTCACAATTAGTGACGGATACTGGTTGACAAAGACGACAGAAAATGGTTGATTTTAAATTTTTAATCTCATTTTTAAGGTCTTTGACGTAGATTGAAAAGAGTATCGGTCCTATGACAGATCCTTGTGAAACGTCAAATTCTATTCCAGAAGGGTTAGAAAAGTGCGAATCAACCGAGATGACTTGACCAGATAAGTATGATAGAAACCAAGAATAAGCAATCCCTCTTATACCAATATGGGACAGTTTCAAAAGAAGAATCTTGTGCATTAATGAGTCAAGTGCTTTTCGAACGTCGAGAAAAAGAGCAGATGGTATCAGCCCAGAATCAAGAGCTGAATGTAAATAGTTCAAGAGTTGCACGTGCATGCTCAGTTGAGTGCTTGGCCATAAAACCAAACTGAAAATCATGATAAAAGTGTTTAGAATTAAGAAAATCCAGAAGTCGAGTGAGCATAGCTTTTTCAAAAATTTTACTAAACACTGATAAAAGAGATATGGGACGATAATTTGCAGGATAATTCCTTGATCCACCTTTAAAAAGAATAATAGCACGATCACGCTTTCAAGCACTTGGGAAGACACCATTTTCAAAAGAAAGATTGGGAAGTTTCGTGGGGGCAGACATGATGACAGGAAGAATGAACTTGACAACCTTAGTTGGAATACGGTCTGGGCCAGAAGATGACCCTGAAGCCATTGACAATCCTGTTTCAGCTTCAGATTTTCTGTTTCTTTATCCGCTTCAGAGGCAGGTTCCAATGGCATTGATTTAGGACAAGGTGGTCCAAGGTAAGACCTAAAATCAGGTAGAGAAGAAGAAGGACTTATAGAAGAGGCTGTAGTTTCGCCAATATTAGCAAAATAGGAAATAAACGTATCTTGAACTTTTAGCTCACCCTCTACATTTTTGCCGTCAATTGCTACACTTGAAGGAAGAGAAGGAGGGAGGAAAGATAGCCTGATAACAGAATTGGTTACTTGCCATGAATTCCCAATGTCTTTACCGCAATGCGAGAATTTTCTATAATAAAATAACGATTTATCCTTTCGGCAAAGTGAATGGTAAACTCTTCTATAATCTTTGAAAAATTGAAGCCGAGTATCATGTGAGAATGACTTAGAGGACCTATAAGCCTTCTAAATATTGTTTTTCTTCCTTCAACTTTTAAGGAGTCCATGAGTCATCCAAGGATTCAAAGGGGCTGTTCTTTTCGATGCCATGTATCACATGAATCCAAGGTAACTTCTTTGAAAGAATTATAAAACGAATTCAACAAAGAATCTATATCATATTAATTTTCATAAATATTCCACGAACGACCCGCCAACTATAATCTAAGAATATGCAAACCCTGATCAATAAATTTTAAAGAGGAAACATCAGGCAACGAATCGGAAAATCATAAATGGAAAAAACATGAAAATGGATTTAGATATCACTCGTCAATACAAAATTTTGCACCAAGGTCAACAATGAAAAAATGTTATCAAGCAAAGAAGCGGTAGTGTTAGTTATGCGAGTTGGAATGCATACAGAAGGCAATGTTCCACAAGTGAGCATTTTTGAAAGAAAATAAAAGGACAAGAATGACCTCCGGTCACATAAATTAAGGTTGAAGTAATCCGTAACGACAAGTTCACATAAATGAAGTTGGATTATTTCCAAAACCTCATCAAGAATCTGAAGGGAAGAAGGAACAGATCCACTAGGACACCCTATAAGTTTCACTATTTTCTTTATTTTGGAAATATACAATTATCTGTGAATAGTAGTTTTGAAAACCGTGTAGAATTTTTTTGTATTTAATAAAAATCTGAAGAAACGACAAATATGCCCCCTTCCCCCGATTTCTCATAAACTGACCTAGCTGGTTTAAGCCATTTTTGCTTTCCTTTGAGTTTTCGCAAATGCACACAAAGCATAACAATTTAATACGCTGAACAATGGTCAGTGTAGCGCAGGTACCGATCACCTGATTTTCGACCTTTGGCCAAAAGAGGCATGCGTGGTTTGAACAAATCCCCGACGTATCATGAATCTCCTCCCAAAATTTCTTCAGGTACCCATTTCGAAATAGGTTGACTCTGGCTGAGCTTGCTGAGTATCTTTGCTGATCCCCGTATTGGACCAAATTGTCATCGTATTAGTAGCTGTGTCCTCTTGCACCCGCCGCACAATTTTGAATAGTACCGCGTCCCCCTCCCCCATTTTAACAAAAATTTGCAGGCTAAATTTAAATAAAATTATCGTTTATTAATGAAATTCTCCGTATATTTAAATCTGACTTTTCTTACTTTAGCCTCTGGTAAATTATTGGTTGTCTCATCACAATTTATTGCTTCTGATTCTTGCTTAATTACTGGCCACTCTTATGGCAACTCTAACGTTTTCGATGTCTTCAACACAGTATCACACAATTAATTCTAACACAAGTACAGTTTTTTTTAAGAAATATGTCAGGGTTGAATTTTTTTCACATCTTGGGGTTCTTGGAGCAGCTCAATGGGTTCTAACTAATCGCAACTTTTGGTTTTTATTGCTACTTGTTTTATTTTCAAGGAATGGAGATGAAGATAATTGAAAAATTAAATTTCAAGAATTGCGGAACAATTATAACTGTTATATTATTTATTAAAATTTTCCCTTCAGAAATTTTTGCCCAGGGCAAGTGTTCCTTCCCTTAAACTGCCTCTGTGCCATTGACATCAAGAGTCGGTTCCCTGTCGTACAGACGAAGAATTTAAGTCTAGTCTGCTAACCACTTGGCAAGGATCGATTGATCCTTGACGTCAATAGCTCTTTATATATTCTTTTTTTTTCAGTAATAATGGCTGAAAGAGAAGAGAGGAGAATCTCAATGGGTAACCCCAAGACTAACCAATCAAAAATGATATTTACGTTCCATGACTCTGACAGTGACCAAGAATGGCAGTCGGCAACTGCTTCGGGTCCGTCACCAAGTGCACAATCATATGGAAATAACAGCCAAGCTTTAAAAAGAAAATCCACAAGTAAAAGAGGTAACTTCAAGCGTTGGCGTGGAAAGGGCGGAGGAGAGTGAGTGTGTCTTCTTAGTTTTTATTTTAGCATCTTTCCTTGACCAATGAAGTATTAAATCATAACACATAAATCATAAAAAAGCAAAAATTCGCTTCGATAAAAATAAGAATTTTCGGAATCCCATAAAATTTCAAAAAAGTAATAAGAAACATCAAGAAAATGGGTGTAAGGCAAGTGGAATTTGCAGAAGAATTTTGTATTTCGGGTGTTTTGCTTGAATAATCAACATTGTGCCTTCAAAAAATGAAGAATAATTAAACAGGATTAAAACAACGAGAAACTAAAGAATTTCTAGGTTGCGGAAAATACATTTTGATAAAAAACAGTTTGGGTGCCGTATTTGCCTAACTGAACAGGAAAACTAAAAGTAAGTAAAACAAGACATTTAATAAAGCTACTCCGGTCCAATCTGGAAATTAACAGAAAATAATTTATAATCCAGCACTTAATTCTGGACTAGCTCAGTGCCAGTTTTGGATTATTTCCCTATTTGGCTCAACAATGTTTGCAATTACGAATTTTTCTCACAAAAGTAGATAAAATTGACATCTCTTGGGAAAGAATAGAAAAAATAAACTTGTCGTTCATTCAAGAAAATCATTTTTGCAGTACTCCAAAAAATAAACGGGAGGAAAATGATTTGCCAATTAAACAAAACAACAGACAATTCCAGCTTGAAGCAAAGACATCAACTACATATGGACGTTAAAATGAAGGATAGAAAAAAATAAAGTAATGTTTTTAAAATCATTGCAAGGCACCAAACGAATGACATTTTCTAGCCAAATCAGGTAAAGTATTCCAGGCAGACTGACTGACATTCAGGGGTTGAAATCTGATCAGACTCATCGACTGAATTGAACTCAAATATTATCATGATTACGAAGATAGTATTTAGTACGGTCGGAGACATAAGTGGATCTAGTTTTAAGGGCCGCAGGAACGTCACAGGGTAATTGAAGAATAACCAAAGACACGCATGAAACAATAATTTCTCGATTAATTTAATTTCAATTTCAATTTTTCGACTTTTTTTCATTATTAGTGAATAAAATCTTAGGAATGGGTCTATTGAGTCGTTAAATTGTAAAAATTTGTTCAGCAAAATATAACCTAAATTATTTGATAAGTAGGAGTCTGTTACTGGCTGACTTCCTTTTTCTCTGGTACCTTATTGTATTTTGTTTATTCTCATTATTATTAATGGAAAACTATAGTAAGTTACTAAAAGTTTTTCAGATGATTTTCAGTCGTTACTGGTAACTGCTACGGAAAAGCAGTAGAGGCCACATTTTGCAAAAATTTATAGTAAGATTTTGCCAATTGTCAAGAGTTTTTCAGCATAGAATAACTTGCAAAACTAGGAAGAATTTATGAAATTCTTTATGTCTCCTTGAGTTTTAATGGACTATAGGTGAAAATAGCCTAGCTCTATTTAATGACAAAACTATATTTTTAGGTGCCAGTGATCGGTACACCATCGAAGTATAACGTTAACTAGGAATTTGTATTGTTCAGTCGTTGGGGAGGAATGCTGTGATTATTCAGTCAAAATTATAGACCATTATAGTAAACAAGGGCATCAGTTGACAAAATGTGGGGGAATGTAGGCCAAATGGATTTTAAAAAATCTAACAGAGATAATTTTTTTTTTCTTCGTTGACTTTTTTAAGTAAAAATTCAAAATATTTGCGTAATCCTAAATTTTCTTTTCTACTATAATTAAAACAGTACTTATGTTCCAGTGTGAATAGGAAAATTTCAGTGTGAAGAGATCCAAGTAAAATCTCGTAAGTTAGGCTACTTAGGGCAATAAACATCCAGCATTATACCGTAATGATATACTTTAAAGGGTAAAATTTCGTGGGTCAATGGATCAAGGTTATCGGATGTCCAAAAATGTAGCAGCAGAAATCAGACCTGAATTGAAAGACGAATGTAGAAAATTTAAAAGAGTAACTTAAGCATGCTCAGTTCAATGCTATATCCAAAAGCAACACTGAAAAACTATGAAAAAATTTTTTAATCTCTAAAAAGAAAAGCTAACGAGTGAAGGATACATTTTTCAAAATTTTGCTAAATACAAACAATAATGTCATAGGTCAATTTTTGCTTGACCATTCTGAGTTCCATCCTTTGTAAAAGAATTGCTTGACCTCGGTTGTGTGAACTGGAAAATTTGCATTCTCAAATGACATATTTAAAAATCTTTTGATAGGTGAGACGATTAAAAAAAAAAAAAAAAAAATTTATCACCACGGTTGGTAAATAATCAGAACCCGAAGAAACTGACTTTTTTTAAGAATTAAATAAAAAGCAAGTTTTTTCAAAGGAAAGTTAGAAGCAACATTAAAACTTAAAACGAATAGAAATCATTACATGTATGATGGGGTTGCCTCCTCCTCAACAACTCGCTTTTTACGCGGATTCTTTTTTAATACTTTAAAAAAAAGCTTTTTATTGTTCCAATTAAAAGAATATAAGTGTCTCAGAAGTCGTTCTTAAAGAATTAGGGCAAAATTTAAACTTAGCGTAAAGAACGAGGTGTTGAATAAGAGGCAACCCCCTTCATATACGTAATAATCTCTGATAGTTTTAAGTTTTAATGTTGCTCCTTATTTTCAGTTGAAAGAACCTATTTTTTATTTAATTTCTGATTGTTTTTTAAATAATCCCTGGAAATCTGGCCCCACCTTCATGGAGAAATATCCTCCCCATGGATATATCCTCCATGCAATGCAATCCCGGTGAAAATTTACCCAGGAAATTACCCTTAACAACTCCACTCGTAAATTTGAGATGGACATGAGAAAGCAAGAAATATAAAAAGAATTTTGTATAGAAATTCTTGCAAATTTCCCCAGTGTATAATTCCTTTTAACAAGTTCACCCCCTGGAAACTTCCCTCTTGATGGAAAATTCACCCGTGAAAAAAAAAAGCAGAAAATTTGTCATCCCACCCTTAAACGTATGCATGCTTCCCAATAACAAATACTACCCGTAAACAATTGGCAATTCTTAGAACCTAAAGACCTTTCCCCTGTGACCATGGGGTCTTGTTATATCCAAAGGCATAGTTACTGGGCCTTTCAACTATGATGATTAAAATGGCTATCTCAAAATTGTAATCGGACGATTTGGGGGGTAAAAAAAGGATGGGAAGGGGGCAGTTGCCATCCAGTATTTTTGGTCACTTAACAGTGTAACTAGAAATTCTATTTTCCGTTTCAATGAGCCCTCTTACGGTATTCTAGGATCACTGGGTCGATACGATCACCCCTAGGAAAAAAATAAACACGTATCCCTGATCTTTCTTCTGACAAAAAAATTGCAAAATTACACGTTTTTGCAGACAGAAGCTTGAAACCTCTATAATAAGGTCCTCTGATACGATGAATCTGATGATGTAATTTTGATTAAGATTCTATGACTTTTAGGGGGTGTTTTCTTTTTTAGAAATGAGGCAAATTTTTCTCAGGCTCGTAACCTTTGGTGGGTAAAACTAAACTTAATGAAACTTATATATTTGAAATCAGCATAAAAATCCAATTCTTTTGATGTATTTATTGGTATCAAAGTTCCGTTTTTAGAGTTTCGGTTACTATTGAGCCGGGTCGCTCCTTACTTACAGTTTGTTACCGCTAAGCGTTTGATTGACAAATGTCGTTTTCTTGTTCATAGTAACAGGCACCATGGCCGTAAATTTCAAGCAAGTTGAACTAAGATACAACTTGAAATATGGCATAGAAAAAATTATGCTTACTTAAGAAGCAATTGTTTGTTTGTTTTTTTTACATTTGTAAAATATGTAAAATCCTGTGGATCCTAAGTTTACCCTAAACAGTCGAACCCTCAGCCATCAAGCCTTGATTTTTGGGTCGTTTTGTAGATCTTATACCGATAAATCATCCCAAAGATTCTCAAGTTTGTAGTTATGTGGAATGATTTTTAGCAATAATTCTTAGTATTCAAGATTTCCTCCTTTCTCATTGGCTTAACCACTCCTTGAGGGGTTTGCCAGAATATCATTAAGAATGTTGACATCTCCTTAGCATTGCGACCAGATTTAAAAGGAAGTTGAAAACATGTATAATTGGCAACAACACCTTGAGGCAATATCATATTTAACACTTCATAGCATTTTTTAGGTTACAAAGCTGTTACAAAGCAGATAACATTATTGGCCTTTAAAAGTAAAGAAAAACCGATTGTAGGCCTATAAAATGTATGAACATTATTTTTAAAAAGAACATTATTCTTAAAAACACATCATTTTAAATATTATTGGCCTTTAAAAGTAAAGAAACATCGATTGTAGGCCTATAAAATGTATGAATCTTATTTTTAAAAAGAAAATTATTCTTAAAAACACATCATTTTAAACATTATTGGCCTTTAAAAGTAAAGAAACGCCGATTGTAGACCTATAAAATATATGAACATTACTTTAAAAAAGAATATTATTCTTAAAAACACATCATTTTAAACATTATTGGCCTTTAAAAGTAAAGAAACATCGATTGTAGGCCTATAAAATGTATGAATATCTTTTCTAAAAAGAACGTTATTCTTTAAAACACATTATTTTAAACATTATTGGCTCTTAAAAGTAAAGAAACGCCGATTGTAGGCCTATAAAATATACGAACATTATTTTTCTTTTTAATCTAAAGTTGTAGGATATTTGTCAATTTTAGTTCCACGGGATCTCATTTCATTACTAATAGTGCCGTATCTTAGAATATTTTGGTTTTCCCCATCATCTCATATAGTTGACAATTTATAGGCTCGTTCATAAATGATTGATTACCCCGGTTTGGAACCGGGGTAATCATATACTTTGCTTTATGGAGTAATTCATATACTACTAAATTAATGTCGTTTAAAGTAATATGTTCTTGAAGGTACATAATAAACATTTGGCAACCTTGCCCTGGGGTCATAAATACAAGTAAGGGAGGAAGGAAACCCCTAGGGGCATTTAATAAATTTTTGAAACTACTTATATTTATATACTATTCGTCAAAAACAAGAGCTAAGAGCTCATATCGCACTTGTGACGAGGTCAAGAGGAGCCAAGAGCTCATATGATAGGACCTGTAGTAACATTCTAAGAATCAATAGATTTCTTTAAAAGGAAAATCAGAGGCTTAATGCCGGTCGGGATTTAAAATAAGAGCTCTGAGTCAAGAGGTCCTTCTAAATATCAAAATTCATGAAGATCCGATCACCCACTCGTAAGTTAAAAATACCTCAATTTTTCTAATTTTTCCTTTCCCTTCAGCCCCCCTAGATGGTCGAATCGGGGAAAACAACTGTAACGAGTCAATTAGTGCAGCTCCCTGACATGCCTAACAATTTTCATCGTCCTATTACGTCCAGAAGCACTAAACTCACCAAAGCGCTGAACCACACCACCTAAATCCCCCAAAGAAAGCGGATCCAGTCCGGTTACATCAATTACGTATCTACTATGTTTATAAGCGTTTTCCAAGATTTCCGGTTTCCCCCTCCAACTCCCCCCTCCCCCCCCCCCCAATGTCAACAGATCTGGTTGGGATTTGAAAGAAGAGCTCTGAGACATGATTTTTTCCTAATTATCAAATTGTATTAAGATCCGGTCACCCATTCTTAAGTTAAAAACACCTCAATTTTTCTAATTTTCCCAAATTAACAACTTCCAGCTCCCCCAAAGAGAACGGATCTGTACCAATAATGTTAATCTCGTATCTATAGCTTGTGCTTATTCTTCCCATCAAGTTTCATCTCGATCTCTCCACTCTAAGCGTTTTCCAAGATTTCCGGTTTCCAAGGTTTCTGTTTTTCCCTTCAGCCCTCTATGTCCTTGGATCCAATTCTAATTGAAAATGGATTATCTGAGACATAAGATTCTTCTCCATATCAAGTTTCATTAAGATCCGATCACCCATTCGTAAGATACCTCGATTTTCACGTTTTCCAAGAATTCCAGTTTCCCCCTCCAGCTCCCTTCAATGTCATCGGATCTGGTTGGGATTTAAAATGATAGTTTTAAAGCACAAGATCCTTCTAGATATCAAATTTCATTAAGATCGGAACACCCGTTCGCAAGTTACAAATACCTCATTTTTTTTCTAATTTTACCAAATTACCCTCCTCCCCCCCAACTCCACCAAAGAGAGTGGATCCGAGCCGGTTATGTCAGTCACCTATCTTGGACTTGTGCTTAATCTTTCCACCAAGTTTCATCCTGATCTCTCCGCTTTAAGCGTTTCCAATATTTCCTGCCCCCCCCCCCCCAAATGACACTGGATCTGGTAGGGATTTAAAATGAGAGATCTGGGTTTCGAGATCCTTCTAAATATGAAATTTCATTAAGGTGCGATCACTCTTTCATAAGTTAAAATACTTAATTTTATCTAATTTTTTAGAATTACCCCCCCTCCCCAACTCCCCCAAAGAGAGCAGATCCGTTCCAGCTATCACAATCCCGTTTCTAGGACTTGTACTTATTTTTACCACCAAGTTTCATCCCGACCCTTATACTCCAAGCGTTTTCCAAGATTTTAGGTCTCCCCCCAACTTCCTCTTCACCGGATCCGGTCGAGATTTAAAATAAGAGCTCCGAGACATGATATCCTTCCAAATATCAAATTTCAATAAGATCCAATCTCTCCTTCGTAAGTTGAAAATACCTTATTTTTTTAATTTTTCAGTATTAACCCTCCTCCTCCCAACTCCCCTAAAGAGAGCAGATCGGTTCCAGTTACGTCAATCTTATATCTAGGACTTAAGATTATTTTTACCACCAAGTTTCATTCCGATCCCCCCACTCTAAGCGTTTTCCATGATTTTAGGTTTCAGCTCCCATCTTCCCGCCAATGTCACCAGATCCGGTGGGAATTCAAAATAAGAGCTATGAGACACGATATCCTTCCAAACATCAAATTTCATTGATATCTGATGACTTTCCTAAGTTAAAAATACCTCATTTTTTCTAATTTTTCAGAGTTAACCCTCCCCTCCCAACTCCCCCAAAGAGAGCGAATCCAGTCCGGTTACGTCAATCACGTATCTGCGATATTTGCTTATTCTACCCACCAAGTTTCATCCCGATCTCTTCAATCTAATCATTTTCCAAGATTTTTGGTTTCCCCCTCCACCTCCGCCTACTCTCACCGGATCTGGTTGGGATTTGTAATAAGAGTGTTGAAGCATAATATCCTTCTAAATATCGAGTTTCATTAAGATTTGATTACCCGTCCATAAATTACAAATACCTCATTTTTAATTTTTCCGAATTACCCCCCCCCCCCCAACTCTCCCAAAGAGTGCGGATCCGGTCCAGTTATGTCAGTCACGTATCTTGGATGTGTGCTTATTCTTGCCACCAAATTTCATCCTGACCTCTCAACTCTGAGTGTTTTCCAAGATTGCTGATACCCCCCCCTCTCCCACAACTCTCCCCAATGAAACTGGATTCATCCAGATCTAAAGTGAAAGATCTGAGTTGCAAGATCCTTCTAAATATGAGATTTCATTAAGATTCGATCACTCCTTCGTAACTTAAAAACACCTCATTTGTTCAAATTAACCGTCACTCCACTCCCCCCCCCCCACACAGACGGTCGAATCGGATAAATGAATATTTCTAATTTAATCTTGTCTGGTACTGATTTTTCTCATTTTTCAGAATTAACCCTCCCCCCAACTTCTCCAAAGAGAGCGGACCCGTTCCGAATATGTCAATCACGTATCTAGGATTTGTGCTCATTTTTATCGCCAAGTTTCATCCCGCTCTTTTTTTTCGAATTAACCTTCTCCCCACTCCCCCCAGATGATCGAATTTGGGAAACGACTATTTCTAATTTAATCTAGTCTGGTTCCTGATACGCTTGCCAAATCTCATCGTCCTAGCTTATCTCAAAGTGCCTAAACTAGTAAAACAGGGAAAGACAGACAGACAGACCGACAGAATTTATTATCACTATATGTCACTTCGTAAATACAAAGTGCCACAAAAACTTGTTAATACCACAGAAACTTACGAAAATTTTTCTAAGACCTTTTAAGCCCTGAAAGCAAGAGAAAAATTATGGTCTAATTCGGTGTCTTCAAGTATCGCCCCGATTTACGAACAATTAGCTACAACTGAAGCCCAGCTGGAGAAAATAAAAAGTCATCTGTTGGAAAATATAACCAATCAAACAGTTCGTGGTAACGAACTGTAGTAAGAAGCGACCCGGCTCAATAGCAACCGAAACTCTATAAAATGGAATTTTGATACCAATAGTTACTCTATAAAATGGAATTTTGATACCAATAGTTACTCTATAAAATGGAATTTTGATACCAATAGTTACATCAAAAGAATCGCATTTTATTGTTGATTTTAAATATATAAGTTTCATCAAGACCAGTTATAGGCCTACCCATCGAAAGTTACGAGCCTGAGAAAATTTGCCTCATTTTAGAAAATAGGGGAAAACACCCCCTAAAAGTCATAGAATCTTAACGTAGAACCTTATTGTTACCTTATTGTTCCCGTTACCTTATTATAGAAGTTTCAAGCTCCTATCTACAAATATGTGGAATTTCGCTTTTTTTTGCCAGAAGACAGATCACGGATGCGTTTTTATTTGTTTGTTTTTTCCCTGGGGTGATCTTATCGACTGAGTGGTCCTAGAGTGTCGCAAAAAGGCTCATTCCAACGGAAATTAAAAGTTCTAGTGCCCTTTTTAAGCGAACGAAAAATTGGAGGGCACCTAGGCCCCCTCTCACGCTCATTTTTTCCCAAAGGTCTCCGGATCAAAATTATGAGATAGCCATTTTATTCACCATAGTCGAAAAACCTAATGACTATGTCTTTAGGGACGACTCACTCCCCCGCAGTCACCGTGGGAGGGGCTTTAAGTCACAAAATTTGACCTGTGTATACATATAGTAATGGTTACTGGGAAGTGTACAGACGTTTTCAGGGAGATTTTTTTTGGTTTAGGGGGAGAGTCGAGGGGGGGGTTACTTGGTAGGATATTTCCATGGAGAAACTTCTCATGGTGGAAGAGAATTTCAATGAAGGGGACGCAGGATTTTCTAGCATTATTTGAAAAAACAACGAAAAAGTAAATATGAAAAGTTTTTTTCTACTGAAAGTAAGGAGCAGCATTAAATTAAACGAACAAAAATTATTACGCATATGAGGGGTTTACCTTCTCGTTATACCTCACTCTTTACGCTACAAGTATTTTTAGTAATTTCAACTATTTATTCTACGGCCTTTGTGATTCAGAGGTCATTCTTAAGGAATTGCGACAAAATCTAAGCTTTAGTGTAAAGAGCGAGGTATCGACGAGGGTTTAACCCCCTAATATACGTAATAAAAACATACTAATATAGAAGTTCGTTACGTAAGTTAATTCGTAAGTTACGTATATTTTTTACCAATGAAGACGTTTGTAAAAAAATAAAAGTTCTAGTTGCTTTTTCAATCAATCAAAATCTTGGAGGGCAACTAGGCCTAATCCCTCGCTCCTTTTTCTCAAAATCTTCTGATTAATTGCAACTAATTAATATACAAGTTTCGTTTTAATTATTTATGTGCGGAGAGCCAAGATCAAAACATGCAGTAATTCAAAAACGTCCAGAAATTAAATAAAAAAACAAGTTTTTTAAATGAAAGTAAGGAGCAACAACAAAACTTAAAACGAACAGAAATTGCTCAGTATATGGTAGGAGTTTTTCCTCCTCAACGCCTCGCTCTTTACGCTAAAGTTTCTTACTGTTTTAAAATAGAGTTAAGAGAAGAGTCAAACTTTAGCGTAAAGAGCGGGGCGTTGAGGAGGAAAAGCCCCTTTCATATACGGAGTAATTTCTGTTCGTTTTAAGTTTTAATGCTGCTCCTTACTTTCATTTACTTTCAGTTACTGAAAAGTTCAATGACCCAAATTAATTGAACAAAGAAGGTACTGAACTGATAATCAGCCAGGTTTATGATTCAATCACGCTCGAGTTTAATCCAAAGTTTGCAAAAATTGAGCAGACTCTACTAGGTAGTCTGAGATTTCAAATTGAAAATTTGGAGGAGAGAATTGGTCGAATAGAAAAAAAGCTTGATAATTAAGTTCAAGAGTCCATGCTTGATAGCCTTGTATTTCATGGGGTAAAGTAGTTTCCTGGTGTAGACACTCATACGACAATATCTAACATTATAGATAGCAAAATGTCTTTGCTGGGCCCTTTACTTTATTTAGTTTACGTGAACATGATGCGCGTTTATCTAAAGGATACATATATTACTAACATTATTGCTAACAAAATTTCCAAAATCCGCAGATAATTTGATAGCAAAAGCTCGTATTACTCTCAAAAGATTAGAGATGTTTACAAATGTAAGTTTCCTGTGTGTGAATGTAAAGAAAAATTTTTACTGACATTCTTTAGAGTGGGTGATTCTGTTGATGTAAGTAGTAAAGTTCTATTGTGAAAAGCCTATTTTACAAGTTATATCACTGCGGTACCTCGGTTTCCATAATGCTTCTAATCTATCGTAGAAGCATCATATCTCCACCATTATCTCAACCAAACTTGCACGTGGAGTTGGCATCGTCAAAAGATTGAAGCATATTCTGCCGGAAAGTATTCTTCGCACGATATATTTTGCAATAATCTACGTTTAGTCTGGAGAAGTAATTTTTATGTTAATTACAAGCTAAATGCTTTCTCATAGTTTTGATCGGACGATTTTGCTAAAAAAAAAGGGGGATGGGAGAGGAGGCCTAGTTACCTCCCAATTTTTGGTTACTTAAAAGACAATTAGATTTGTTTTATTTTTTTTACAAACGTTTTTGTTAGTAACAAACATACGTACATTACGAATTAACTTATGTAACGAACTTATATATTTGTGTATTTATATTACGTATATGAGGGGGTTTGCCCCCTCATCAATCCCTCGTTCTTTACACTAAAGCTTGAATTTTGTCCCAAATCTTTCAGAATGATCCCTGAATCACAAAGGCCGTAGAATAACTAGTTAGAGTTACTGAAAATACTTTAGCGTAAAGAGCAAAGTATTGTGGAAGAGACGAACCCCCTTATATAAGTAATATTTTATGTTCGTTTTTAAGTTTTAATGTTTATCATTACTTCCAGTAAAAAAAATCTCATTGTCTTTTTTTAAATGATGCTAAAAAGTCCTGCGACCCCTTCATGGAAATTCTCTTCCCTTATGAAAAATTGCTCCATGGAAAGATCCTCCCACGTAACCTGCCCCCCCGACCCACCCTAACCCCAACACAAAAAGTCCCCCTGGAAACGTCTGTACACTTCATAATTAACAACTACTATGTGTAAACAATGGTCAAAGCTTAAGTTGCCACCCCTCCCCCGGGAACTGTGGTGAATTTAGTCATCCACAAAGACATAGTTATTAGGTTTTTGACTAAGTTAAACAGAATGGCTATCTCAAAATTTTGATCCGGTGACCTTGGAGAAAAATGTGCGTTGGAGGGGGCCTCGGTGCCCTCCAATTTTTTGGGCACTTAAAAAGGACACTAGAACTTTTAATTTACGTTAGAATGAACCCTCTTGTGACATACTAGGACAACCAGGTCGATACGATCACCCCTGAGGAAAAAACAACAACAAAAAAACAAAAAATACGTACCCGTTATCTGTCTTCTGGCAAAAATACAAAATTCCACCTTTTTTATGATAGGGGCTTGAAACTTCTACAGCAAGGTTCTCGGATACGCTGACTCTGATGGTGTGATTTTGTTAGAGTCTGTGACTTTTAGTGGGTATTTCCGCCTACTTTCTAAAATAAGGCATAGTTTCTTAGGCTCGTAACCTTTGACCGGTAAGACTAAACTTGATGAAACTTATATATTTAAAATCAGCATCAAAATGCAATTCTTTTGATGTAACTGTTTGTACCAAAACTTCGGTTTTTAGAGTTTTGGTGACTAGTGAGCCTGGTTGCTCCTTACTGCAGTTTGTTACCACGAACTGTTTGAAAATGTAACTTGTAAATGAATAAAAGTAATATATTCTACTATAACGTTGAGATAGAACTTACCAATGTCTCAGGTTTTCCTGTCCCTTATCTGTTCTCGTTTTTTTTTCTGCCCATTGTGAAAATTCAAATGCTAAACTGTTATCAAACAGTTCGTGGTAACGAACTGTAGTAAGGATTGATCCGGCTCAATAGTAACCAAAACTCTAAAAAATTGAATTTTGATATCAATAGCTACATCAAAAGAATCGCATTTTAATGCTGATTTTAAATATATAAGTTTCATCAAGTTTAGTCTTACCCATCAAAAGTTACGAGCCTGAGAAAATTTGCCTTATTTAGGAAAATAGGGGGAAACACCCCCTAAAAGTCGTAGGATCTTAACGACAATGACACCATCAGATTCATCGTATCAGAGAACCCTACTGTAGAAGTTTCAAGCTCCTATCTACAAAAATGTGGAATTTTGTATTTTTTGCCAGAAGACAAATCACGGGTGCGTGTTTATTTGTTTGTTTTTTTTCCCAGGGGTCATCGTATCGACCAAGTGGTGCTAGAATGTAGCAAGAGGGCTCATTCTAACGGAAATGAAAAGTTCTAGTGCCCTTTTTAAGTGACCCAAAAAATTGGAGGGCACCTAGGCCCCCTCCCACGCTCATTTTTTCTCCAAAATCAACGGATCGAAATTTTGAGATAGCCATTTTGTTCTGCATAGTCAAAAACCATAATAACTATGTCTTTGGGAATGACTTATTCCCCCACAGTCCCTGGGGGAGGGGCTGCAAGTTACAAACTTCGGCCAGTGCTTACATATAATAATGGTTACTGGGAAGTGTACAGCGTTTTCAGGGATTTTTTTTTTTTTTGGTTTTGGGGGTGGGGTTGAGGGAAAGGAGCTATGTGGGAGGATCTTTCCTTGGAGAAATATGTCATGGGGGACCAGAAATTCAATGAAAAGGGCGCAGGATTTTCTAAAATTACTATAAAAAAACAATGAAAAATAAACATGGAAAAGTTTTTTCAATTGAAAGCAAGGAGTAGCATTGAAACTTAAAACGAACAGAGATTATTACGAATATGAGGGGTTCTAGAAACACTTTAGCATAAAGAGCGAGGTATTTAGGAGATAAATACCTCGCTCTTTATGCTATAGTATTTTTAGTAATTTCAACTATTTACTCTACGGCCTCTCAGATTCAGGGGTCATTCTTAAAGAATTGGGACAGAACTTACAGTTTAGTGCAAAGAGCGAGGTATTAACGAGGGTACTAACCCCCTCATATACATAATACAAATTTAAGAATATAAAAGTTTGTTACGTAAGCTAATTCTTAAGTTACGTATATTTTTTACTAATAAAAACATTCGTTAAAAATTAAAATTTATAGTTGCCTTTTTATGT
The DNA here is from genome assembly GCF_032884065.1 of Artemia franciscana. Classification (NCBI taxonomy): domain Eukaryota; kingdom Metazoa; phylum Arthropoda; class Branchiopoda; order Anostraca; family Artemiidae; genus Artemia; species Artemia franciscana. The sequence goes on along the minus strand of NC_088869.1, from coordinate 63,300,757 downwards.
AACCAAAAATTGTAGGGCAACTAGGCTTTCCCCACCCCTTATTTCTCAAAATCGTCTGATCAAAACTAAGAGAAAGCCATTTAGCCAAAAAAGGAATTAATATGCAAATTTCATTTTAATAATTTATGTGTGGAGAGCCAAAATCAAACATGCATTAATTCAAAAACGTTCAGGAATTACATAAAAAAACTAGCTTTTTTAACTGAAAGTAAGGAGCGACATTAAAACTTAAAACGAACAGAAATTACTCCGTATATGAAATGGGTTGTCCCCTTCGCAATCCCTTGCTCTTTACGCTAAAGTTTGACTCTTTGCCAAAATTCTGCTTTTTAAAACAATGGTAAAATGTCTTCAAAAGGCTGACGCTCAGAACGTGTTTCGTACAATAATCAGTTTTAGTTAAAGGGTATCAGCAAGTATGATATTTCTGTAGACACTGCGGATCCAACTAGGTCCTGATCAGTTACTACGAAGCATCCTGACTGAAGGGATTTTCAATTTGTGAAACTCTGTTCGCAGAATCACTGACCGGGAGGTAAAGTTTACTTTGAATATGTGTTTTTGTCTGGGAAAGGGTTTGAGACAACTGAATGGTTGTGGCAAATTCTTTAAAATTTCACTGGAAAATCCTTTAGGAATTATCTATAATAGACGTTAATTTTGCTATCATAGCCCAGTCAGAGCTGGAGGAGAGGAACGATTGACTTTGTAAGCTGGGCAAGACCAAATACAATTAAAGGACTGTATCACTTTGCTTAATTGTTTCTATATTCAGCAGGAGATAGGTCGAGATATTCACCAAAAATCCAATTTTTACAAATCTCACACTCTAAGATTGATGATCCTTCTTAGGAATAAATAAAAAAAAACAAGTATTTTTAACTGAAAGTAAGGAGCGACATTAAAACTTAAAACGAACAAACATTACTCCAAATATGAACGGGGCAATTCCCTCCTCAACGCCCCGCTCTTTACGCTAAAGTTTGACTCTTTCTTTCAACTCTACTTTCTAAAACAGTAAAAAACTTTAACGTAAAGAGCAGGGCGTTGAGGAGGGAACAGCCCCTTCTATATACGGAGTAATTTCTGTTCGTTTTAAGTTTTAATGTAACTCCTTACTTTCAATTAAAAACACTTGTTTTTTTTTATTTCTGAACGTTTTTGAATTAATGCATGTTTTGATTCCGGCTCTCCGCACATGAACAATTAAAACAAAATTCGCACATTAATTAATTTTTTGGCTAAATGGCTTTCTCACAGATTTGGTCGGACGCTTTTGAACAAAAAAAAAGGAGCAGGGGAGTAGGCCTAGTTACCCACCAATTTTTTGGTTACTTAAAAAGGCAACTAGAACTTTTTTTTTGAGCGTTTTTATTAGTTAAAATATGTATAACTTACGAATTAACTTACGTAACGAACTTCTATATCCGTATGTATTTATTACATATATGAGAGGGTACGCCCCCTCGTCAATACCTTGCTCTTTACACTAAAGCTTAAATTTCGTCTCAATTACTTAAGAATGACCCCTGATTCACAAAGGCCGTAGAATAAATAACTGAAATTAATAAAATTACTTTAGTGTTAAGAGCGAGTTATTAGGAGAAGGTGAACCCCTCGTGTGCGTAATAATTTCTGTACGTTTTAAGTTTTAATGCTGCTCCTTACTTTCAGTTGAAAAAACTTTTTCATATTTATTTTCTCAATGTTTTTTTTTAAATGCTAAAAAATCCTGCGTCCCTTCATGGAAATTCTCTTCCCCCATGACAAATTCCTCATGGATATTTTCTCCTGCGTAAACCCCTCCCCCAACCAAAAAGTCCCCCTCAGAGTGTCTTTACACTTCCCAATACCCATTACTATATGTAAACACTGGTCAAAGTTTGCAGCCCCTCCCAAAGGGACTGTGGGGGAATAAGTTGTCCCAAAAGAAATAGTTATTAGGCTTTTCGACTAATGGCTATCTCAGAATTTCGATCTGGTAGCTATTGGAAAAATATGAGCGTGGGAGGGGGCCTAGGTGCCCTCCAATTTTTTGGTCACTTAAAAAGGGCACTAGAACTTTTAATTTACGTTAGAATGAGCCCTCTTGCAATATTCTAGGACCACTGGGTCGATACGATCACCCCTGGGGAAAAAAACTAATAAACACGCATCCGTGATCTGTCTTGTGGTAAAAAATACAAAATCCTACATTTTTATAGATAGGAGCTTGAAACTTTTACCGCCGGGTTCTCTGTGACGCTGAATCTGGTAGTGTGACTTTCGTTAAGATTCATTTACTTTTGAAGGGTGTTTCCCTGTATTTTCTAAAATAAGGTAAATTTTCTCAGGTTCGCAACTTTTGATGGGTAAGAATAAACTTGATGAAACATACTATTAAGCCGGGTCGCTCCTTAGTACAGTTGGTTACCACGAACTGTTTGATTGAGCTGAGCATGCTGCACACCTATCATGGCATTTAAATGGGCTGATATGTTTTCCCTTTGACTTGCTGTTTATAATAATTCTAGCTAGACCCGGTTTATTTAAAACTAAATTTTGGTAGGGTAGGTGCTAGGCTCACTATCTCGTTAATTTAAATAATTTTTTCGTATTTTTTCTTAGATTAATTAATATTAGAGATATTCTCTGCGCTACCACAGGACTTAGAAATTCACTAAAGGATAATGAAATCAAAAATTTGAAAGACACGCTAGAAATAACTTCACCTATTTAGCATACATAATGCATTACATAATCAGTGGAAATATGTCCTGGTTTTTCACCCCATTTGTCAGTATTAATTTTTATTTATTGCAGATAATTAATTCTGACAGTAGCTACTGGAGCAAAGTTAAGAAGATTTCAAATCCAAAGTAAAAACTTTGCTCGGTAAATTCTGCAACTATTGATGTGTCATTTAACTAGCGTAAACCACTCAGTCACACCAACAAGTATTTATTTTTTTAAACATGTTTACTAGAATCAAGGTATTATTTTATTATTCTTTTCACTTGATGACAATATTTGGGAAATGCTTCTTACGTACTATTTTAAGGTTTTAATAGCTAAACGCACTTTCTGGAGCACAAATTTATCTTCGGGCTTCCAATATATTTTCAATTATGAAAAATTGAAAAACTGTTTCGTCAGAATTTAATCCGCTAAACTTAGTGTATTTTACAGTTCATTCGCTGGATCAAGTGGGTTTGACTATCCTAAATTAAAACTTGGAGCCAGTGGTGGATCTCAAAGAGGTAGATCAAGGTCGAGCATGGTATCTCAGATGCTCATTCCTTCAAATCCAGCTTCAGGTGTGCCAATAAAGAAACCAGGCTACCTCAGTAAAAAACGGGTCATAAACTTGTGAATGGTTTTACCCCGACCTATTTTTTTTCGTTTGTCATGATTTTTTCTTATTATATGTATTTGAGCAAATAAATGGTATCATATACTTATTAAACCTATTTTTTATTGCTTGAGTTGTTTTGCTATCAAAGTTTGATGATTTTTTTTTTTTTTTGCTTCATAGATTCGTGTGGATAGTTTGGTTTGTCCACAGAGTTTAATTGAACACTATTCCACAATGTAAACAATTGCTGGTTCTGAATTCAAACCTATTTTCTAGTGAAAGCAAGTGTTTTACAAAGCCCGCATAACAACAAAACTTGATTTTGTTTGCAAGAAAATTCTTAAGTCAAGAATCATTGAGGAGGGACTCAAATTCCTGGAATCAAGCAGACGCAGCCGAGTTTATTTCTCGTTGTGTTTGTTGATTTATTTACTAGGCTCACTGAACGTCTTCCAAAGCCCAAGCACTGGTCTTACATTTTCTACCAGAACAAATTCGTCCAATTAAAAAATGAGAATTATTATAGATTTTCTTTCTGAGGGAGACGGAATTGCAATAGATCATCTAGGTCAGGGGAAATAATTCTACTTGAATTATAGAACTTTGTTTTAAATCATATTTGAAGATTGTTTTTCAGAAGAAAGAAGTACTGTCAAAGGGCATCGAAGGGGGGCACTGTTCTCCTTCAGTGATCAATTATCCATAATAAAAAAAAAGTCCAAACCTCCCTTATAGCTAAGGCCACTAAGAACTTAAGGCCTTATTATTATTATTTTTATTATTATTATTATTATTATTTATTGGAAAACCCGTCTTACAAAGAAAAAAGAAGACGGAGCAATAAACGAAAGAAAAAAAAAGAAGAAATACACAATGAGTGCGAAAACAAACAGTTAAAAAAAAACACAACAAAAGGATCTTAACTACTGGACCAATACTGATGCCCAGGGATGGTTCAACTTCGGCAAACAGGAACTATAAGCGCGAAAATAAACCATAAATTAGTAACAATTTTAAAAATTACTGCACGATATAAGGTCATTACACAGACATACAAAAATACAGTTTTGAACAAGAAGGAGCAAAAGAGATAGAAAAAAGGAAAACAAACAAACAGCAACAACATAAAAAAGAGGCTCAGACTACTGATGTAGTACAGAATACCATTCCTGGGCAGTCATATTCACTTTTTTATGGAGTTTAGCTATTACTCTAGCTACTGCAATATTCGGGTCAGCAATTTTAAACTGACGGGCAATTTTTTAGATGCTTTGCCAGAGTTGAAGGCGGAGTAAATATTTTGCAAAACATGTTTTGTCAGTAATAGTTAACAGTTTCCAAAAGGGTAAAATATACAGACTGTGAGGGAGAGCTATTGCATTGAAAAGACTAGCTAGCGAATGCCGGTTAAATCTGAACTTGCAGGAAATTATTGTCGCATAAGATGCGGAAATGCGGCGGGTTGTATGTTCAATAAGGATGTACCGAGTGTGGTGTATGGATGAGCCTATAGGGAGACCAGGATAGACTGGGTAATTGGCAGGTTGAACCAAAGAATTCCCAGGTTTGACTGAATTTATTAGTCGCTCTTCCAGTTAAAAAGGACTATTTCCCACTTTGTCGAATTGAAATGTAGACTTTATATGCTTTTAGTCAACCTCTTTTTATCCAAGGTGGTTTTGCTTTTGAGTCTTTGTCTGAGGTAATCGATGGATAGATTCTCAGGTATAACGTAACCTTGGAGATCGTTTCGATTGGAAATGTAGGTTTTCAGAAAGATGTTCTTCAAAAATTTTTCGGTAGTCGTCACTGCTTTTAGGTGGTCTGTGCATAGTGTGCTTTTGAGTCTTTAGCGTATTGCCTCGGCAAGAAGATGTACTAGTTAAGATAATCGTCAGAGACGTTAGGGCATCTACTTGTAGAGAACCTCCATTGACTCCCTTTAAAATCTTCTCCTAAGACGTTTTAGTTGTGTCAAATCATTGCTACAACTCCCTCTTCAATCGGTCTTTTGGATCCTTGCGATATTTCCTATACGATTTTAGGAGCTTCTGCATGAAGCATGTGTCCAAATTCAGCGATAGGCCTAATGCAAGACTTTGGAGAGATAATTTTCTAGGAGGTCAAACATTGGCTCCTTCATTTAGCTACTCCTAAGCTATTTGGATTACATATTAGGTAAATTTATATCAACAATGTGTTTCCTATTGAGAATGTTCATCTCTCTGAAGCACATTATTGTTTTTTTCTTCTTACGCAAATGAAATAGACACAATAAAACTTAAAACTAGAAGAATTACGGTTAGTTTCTTACAGCTTCTCAAACCTTCGCTCTTATTAATGAATTAATTTGTGATCTGGTATAAACCATTTTGAAACATGAGCTTTTCAGAAATGATACCTTTTTGGTTCAAATATTTCCAAAATAATGGGCAGTAATACAGTAGTAATTTTCAGAATTGATATGTGCAATAAATTCCAATAAGTTTTCAGTAAAATATGTGGTAAACTTTAGTGCATAGAGCAGGAAGCTGAAAGGGTGACCACATCCCCACGCCTTTACAGTACTCCTATTCGTTTAAACTTTGGATGTTGCTCTTTAATTTCTCGTCTTAAAACTGATGTTTGTTTTTATTTAATTTAGTTCCTATTTTTAGTTTATTCAGAAAAAAAACAAGATTAGAATTACTCTAAAAATTCCATAAGAAACCATGGTCGCGCATGACTGTACTTCAAAAGTTCTATGGATTTTGTTTTTCCAAGAATTTTGGAGGTAATTTCGCTCTGAAGCAGGAACTGGCATAAAACAATAGTTTGTGCAGGTGTAAATTTTTTTCTGCCTAAAAAGGCCGTTGGAGTTAAACAGATTTTATTTGAGTGATCCTATCTCTATTTTCGTTCGTTGCAACTACTCTTAAAAACTTGTAACCTTAAGAAAATCTATGAGGAAGTCTGAAATACAAAAACAAAACCTCCAAGTTATAATTTTCCAGGAGCGCCGGGTTTTTTTTAAGTCTTGTTGTTGGAGGATACCCTGCTCTTTACACCTTTCTGCAGGCACGCATATGAATATAATCTTCTTTATCAAGCTCAAAATATTGTCGAAGTAATTAGGGATCTACCACCATCACTGCACCTGCATTGCATCTTTAGTAGACATTAAATAAAAAAACAACAAGTTTTTTTTAACTGAAAGTAAGGAGCAAAATTAAAACTTAAAACGAACAGAAATTACTTCGTATATGAAAGTGGCTGCTTCCTCACCAACGCCCCGCTCTTTACGCTAAAGTTTGACTCTTTCTCTCAACTCTTCTTTTTAAAACAGTAAAAAACTTTAGCGTAAAGAGCGGGGCGTTGGTGAGGAAGCAGCCCCTTTCATATACGAAGTAATTTCTGTTCGTTTTAAGTTTTAATTTTGCTCCTTACTTTCAGTTAAAAAACTTGTTTTTTTATTTAATTTCTGAACGTTTTTCAATTAATGCATGTTTTGATTTTGGCTCTCCGCAGAGGAATAATTAAAACGAAATTTGCATATTTTTTTATATTTTTTTTTTTTTTTTGCAAAATGGCTTTCTCTTAATTTTGATCGAATGATTTTGAGAAAAAAGAGTGGGGGATGGAGCCTAGTTGCCCTCCGATTTTTTGGTTAATTAAGATAAAGGCAACTAGAACTTTTAATTTTTTCGAATCTTTTTTTTAGTAAAAGATATACGTAACTTATAAATTAGCTTACGTAAAGAAGTTTTGTATTCTCATGTTTTTATTACATATATGAGGGGGTTCGCCCCCTCGTCAGTACCTCGCTCTTTACACTCAAGCTGAAATTTTGTCCCAATTCATTAAGAATGACCCCTGAATCACAAAAGCCGTAGAATAAATAGTTGAAATTACTAAAAATACTTTAGCGTAAAGAGCGGGGTATTAGTAGGAGGTGAGCCCCTTATATGGGTAATAATTTCTGTTCGTTTTAAGTTTTAATGCTGCTCTTTACTTCCAGCTGAAAAAACTTTTTCACATTTATTTTTTCATTGTTTTTTTTTCAATAATGCCAGTAAATCCAGCGCTCCCTTCATGGAAATTTTCTTCCACCATGACAGATTCCTAGATGGAAAGTTCCCCCAGCCTATCCCCCTATTCTCAACCCCTCCCTCCAACCAAAAAATCCTACTGAAAACGCCTGCACACTTCCCAATAGCCACTACTATATGCAAGCACTGGTCAAAGTTTGTAACTTGTAACCCCTCCCACGGGGACTGTGGGGGAGTAAGTCGTCCCCAAAGACATAGTTATAAGGTTTTTCGACTACGTTGAATAAAATGGCTATCTCAGAATTTTGATCCGTTGACTTTGGGAAAATAATTAGCGTAGGAGGGGGCCTTGGTGCCCTCCAATTTTTTTGGTCACTTAGAAAGGGCACTAAAACTTTTAATTTCCGTTAAATTGAGCCCTCTCGCAACATTCTAGGACAACTGGGTCGATACGATCACCCCTGGGAAAAAGAAAAAAAAACAAACAAATAAACACGCATCCGTAATCTGCCTTCTGGCAAAAAATACAAAATCCCACATTTTTGTAGATAGGAGCTTGAAACTTCTTCAGTAGGCTTCTCTGATGTGCTGAATCTGATGGTGTGATTCTATGACTTTTAGGGGGTGTTTCCCCCTATTTTCTAAAATAACCAAATTTTCTCAGGCTCGTATCTTTTGATGGGTAAGACTAAACTTGATGAAACTTATATATTTAAAATCAGCATTAAAATGCAATTCTTTTGATGTAGCTTTTGGTATCAAGATTCCATTTTTTAGAGTTTTGATTACTATTGAGCCGGGTCGCTCCTTACTACAGTTCGTTACCACGAACTGTTTGATATGACCTAAGAATTACGGGAGGTTTGGATGTAAATTCCACAATATTTATATGAAGAATTTATATGTTTTCCATGCATGGGCAGCCTCCCTACGCACTTCTCATCCAAGAAACGTCATTCTTGGGTGCTTCCCGATTTAACAGTATCTTTTTTTCTTACTATTTTGATGCAGTTTATTCTTCTAAAATTATAAATAAGTGCACAATTTATTATTTTTGTTTCACCAAAACTCTTAGCATAGAAAGATGTTTCATAGAAATTTCAGAATTAGCTTGTTGGATTTGAAAATGAAAACTCAAACTGTTCTTTTAAAGGGTCTAAAGTAATTTGTGGACACCCAGCCCTTCTCCCATTCCCATTAATTCCCCAAAAGTATCCAACCAAATTTTTAGTTAACTATTTTGTTTAGCATAGTTTGTCAATCTATTATCTATGTCTCTAAGGATGTCAACCCCACACAGCCCTCAGGGCAAGGGCTGTAATTTCACCAAATTGTCCATTGTTTTTATGTAGTATTTTCTATTGAAAAAGATGTGTTCGAAAAGACTAAGAGCACTCAGATAAAGCATTCAGAGACTGTTGAGGGGAGATTTGAACTAGATAAAAAGAAACAGTATATGCATACAGGTTGTCAAAAGGTTATAACTCAGGAATGACTGAGGGTTTTATCTTGGAACTTTCAAAGAACGATGAGGGGGATTATCAATTGACTAAAAAGGCACTATTTGCATGCTACTACTATTACTACTACCCCTACAATTACTGCTTCTGTCGTAACTGCTGCTAAAGCTGAATTATTGAGGTAAAAATTTGTTGAAATATTGGGTGAAAATTGAACTAAATCGAAACATACTAAATGATTACAGATTGTCAAAGTTGTTTATCAGCAATGTGTCAGCACTGGCTTACTCAATTGGAAGTTGGAATTTCAAGCGCCCTTTTTGAGAGTCAAAAGTAGGAGGAGGGCAATTTGCCTTCTCACATTCTCCTCTACCCAAAAGCATCAAATAGAATTTTTGAGATCGCCATTTTGCTCAAAATTAATTAAAAAGTTTTTCCACAATGCATATTTTTCAAAGAAAAGTAAAAAACTCCATTACGCTAAAAATGAGAAGAAATAAAGTCAGATAACTTTTCAAGCGTAAAACCACCACAAATCACCATCAATAAAAAATATGAGACTCAAAACGAATAGAAATTATAATAAACGATCGAGTCAAACTCAAAACAAGCAAAAACTAACATGAGTAGGGCTGACAACCCCCATTCATTCTCAAATTCTGAATATATTTTGTAATTTACTAAGAAAAAAACGACCGTGGATCGTCAGTTCAATATGCATATACTGATATTTATTCCTTAAAGTTTTAACAATTATTTGTTTATTAAAGTAAGAAAAGGAAAAGCATTTTAGATATATTTTGATTTAAGAAAAATACGAATTATGTTCAGGTCTTGAGAAGGCATGGGGGTTACAAGCCCTACTCACTGTTGTTTTTTTTTTAGTTTGAATAGATTGTTTATTGTAATTTCTTTTTGTTTTAGGTTTCATTTATTTATTGATGGTGATTTGGTTGAAAGTTTATTTTGACACTGTTTATGCTCATTTTTGGGATAGTGGAGCTCTTTACTTTTCTTTCAAAAAACTATTTCTTGGAAAAAGTTTTTTAGATCAATGTTTTTTATTGAAGTAGTACTTCCCATGGAATAAAATAATATTTTATATCTTTCCGTTTTTTACAGGAATTTTAGGCTTTGCATACTATTTGTATATTTGAAAAGCTTTTTCAGCACTTTATAATCCTGACAAAAATAGTATGGTTTAATTTCATTTTATACTTTAAAAAGTTGACCTGGAAAGTAGAACTTAATGTCGTTCCCGAAAATGTCATTCTAAAACTAATGTCATTCTTTCGTCTTTGAAAACCTGTATACACTTTTACTCTTTGGCTTTATCTAAATTGTAAGAGCAGAAGTAGTAATAGTACTAGCCCCAAAAGCTTCAAATTAATGCCCCCAGTCGTTCCTGATATATTGCTAAGGTTTTTCATTGACAACCATATACACAGTGCCTTTTGATTTAGTTTTAAAGCAAAATTTAATTTTAAAGCATAATGGGCCAATTGCATAATTGTGAGGAGGGGAGAGTTTCTGGGGAGAAATTGTGAGGAGAGGAGAGAAAATGGGCGTCTCTACATTTTTATTTTATGTGTTCGGAAAATGAATGTACTTGGGAGGAGGACTGCTTTTCCCTCAAATCTCTTTCTACACTAAAGGGGCAGGAGACATTTTAATCTTGATTTGAATTGGCTCCTTTAAAAGATTCAATGATATTTCTACCTACAATAGAGCGACTCTACCTTATGATATTGCTGATATGCCCTTTTGAAAACTTGAATGCCAAATTTTTTTATTTCGTTTCTTTACTTAGGGAAATGAAGACGTTAGATGGATCTAACTGCCGTCCTATCAATTTGACTCATAAAAATGACACTAGGACTTACGACTTCCATTTAAATTAGCCACACCCGAACTTTGTACGATTACCTTTTCCATAATAACCTCATAGAACAACGGGCACATAAAACACCTTACAACCTTTGCCCTGAGGGCAATCAGGGGGGTGGAGATTCATTCCCAAAGATTTAACTATCAGACCTTTCAAATATTCTTAACAAAATGTTTTTCTTTCAAATTTTGATTGGATATAATTTAGAAAAATATTTGGCGAGGGGGGTGTTTACCCTCCAATCATTTTTGACTACTAAAAGGACACTAAGACTTTCAATTTCCCATCTAGTGAGCCCCCTCCGAAGTTTACAGAACCACCCAATCCATAAAAACCTTTTATGCCCCCATGTTACAACTTGCAACCCTTGTCTTCAGTGACATACTTACTGGAACCTTCAACTACGCTGAACAAAATAGCTATCTCAAATTTTGATTGAATGTATTTGGAGAAACGATGGATGTTGTGGGGAGGAACTGGTTGTTCTCCAATCATTTTTGACTATTATAAAGGGCAACAGAACATAGAGTTTTCAACAGAATAAGCCCCTTTCAAAGTTTCAACTTCTGATCATCAATACGCCACCTCCAAGGGGCCACCAATACCCCCCTCCCCAACTTTTTGTTCCAATATTGTTATCCCATCCCTAAATGTTTTTGTTGTTTGAATTTTTGGGACTCAGAATATTTTGGGTTTAAAATTTTGGGGATAGAATTTTTGTTGACTCAGAATTTTTTGAACTTAAATTTTCAAAGAAGCTAGTTCAAAATGTTGTCTACTTATTTTGGTGCAAAATTCGATGAAGATACGTTTCTTTGAATCAAATGTGCTCTTCAGAATGTTTTTTGCTCTGTTTTGCACAAAGCTCTGTGAACATACGTTTCTTTGAATCAAATTTGTGGTTCAAAATGTTATTTACTCCGTTTTGCAGACAACATATGCTAGATATGGTATTCTAGAGTCTTAAATAGTTGAATTAGGTTTTTGCCAATGTTTCAGAGAGATGAATTGGATTTTTTAGAGTTAGATACATGAAGTGGAAATTTATCAAGATTCAGTCAGATACAGACACTATTACCCTGACACAAGTGGTATACTAGAGTCTGAAATAGGTGAATTAGGTTTTTACCAAAGTCTGAGAGAGAGGAATCGGATTCTTTTTAAAGTTACATACATATGAAGTGGGAATTTGTCAAGATTAAGTAGACACAGACACTAAAACCAACTCACAAGTGGTATACTAGAGTGTGAAATAGGTGAATTAGGTTTGTTAGATGGTAGTAGTGTCTGTATCTGAGTGAATCTTGATAAATTCCCACCTCATATGTCTATAAAGAATTTAAGGGAATGTACCAGCAATATCTCAGAAACAGCTTAGGTTATTAAGTTGGAACTTCTAAGGTATGTTGAGGTGGAATTAACCAAAACATGCTGTGTGCATACTGCTACTACTACAATTACAACAACTAGTAAGACTACTGGCGTTAAGATAAAATTTCCAGGCTATGTTGAGGGGGATTTTTTAGGGGAGATCAGGATTATCCCTTTCAGCTGCTCTTGAGAAGCTGTGCTTTAGTTTTTCGATAATGACTACAAAAAATCCTTTGATTTCGATGAAGAGCGTAACTGGGTTCATTATGTATATACTCTGTCGCCAACCTACTTTCAACTCCAGGAACTCTTGTTAGTGTTGTGAGGGAGGTTAAACTTTTCATTTCGTCAATATTATCATAAGAACGTTTCAAAACTTGATCCATTATGAACCAAAAAGCGATTTGAAGTGTCCTCTTGCATTTTGCATACTAATAGGTGATGCACTGATATTAAGAAGTATTTGTTTGATACCTTTTAAATCATCATCGTCAATTAGCGTGCTAGTATTTTCCGAAAACGATTTAAGAACAATTTTTGATATTTGACCATATTGCCTCAATTTAGTTTACAATATGTTCATTCCCAATCAGACTTTTTGGAAAGTTTGAAGACTAAAAAAATTTATACAAATAACTATAGAATGATTCAAGCATTTTATAATTTGCAGTCAAATCTGATACCAAATCAATTAAATTTTAACTCTTGCCGCGGAGTAACTTCACTGTTTGTGTCATCAATTTGCACATGTTCATCTTCAGCGAGATAAGTCAATAGTCTTTTACTTTGCTTACAACAGGATTGTGGAATTAGATATACAACATTTGATAAAGCCTTAGATAAATCTTCTTCCTGTTTCGGCGGTGGTGGTGGTGAATTCAGAGATTGATCATTAACAAATCATACATTTTATCATCTGGAAAGTTCTGTTTCCAAGAAAGTCAAGCATATCACCGTACTGGGTCTATTTGAATATTTTTAAAATTGTATTCCGTCAAGAGAAATCCTTAATAAAAATTCAAAGCTGTGCTAAGACGTTACAGACGTAAGATGCCAAGCTGCTCCACTAAATAATATATTAAAAAGGTAGCCAAATCCATAATCTTTGACAAATCACTATGCAAAAAGCTGTGGAAGAATTTGATATTAAGAGGACAACCTTAAAATACTTTTTTCAAAGACCAACCAAAAGAGAGCTATTGCAGACGAAAACTCCCCTTTTTCACCTCCTAGTATTGGCTCTTAAAGTGATGGTTAGCACTTTAATTTGACAAAAAAGACATTTGAAGGCAAGTGTTCAGTCATGAGTTAGAAAAACTGGCAATGAAATATTTTCAGATCCCTAGGGTGCACTTTGAGAAACATACGATACATAGCGCTCTTCCAAGCACATTAAGACCAGCCCAATCAAGTAGAAGGATGAACAGTGGCCTACTTTTACAAACAGTGGAAGACTTCGTAAAAAGACGGATGATAGAAATCGAGCCGTTTTTCTTCTAGACCACCGCGACAGCCACTTAGACGTAGTTTGGTCAACCTATGTAAGACGATTGGCATCAAAATGCTTACCTTTCGACCCTATTGGTCACTCAAGACGCAAACTTTGAATGGTGGACGCTTCGAACCTATTTAGTTGGAACTTAAAAACAATTAAATATTGTCTTTATCTGAATCTAGGTAAACACATATATATTTACAAGATGGTAGAGCTCTCTTGTGATCAATGTTTGAAAAATATTTCCCCTTGAAATAAAATTTTATTAGTCATGACTACCGCTATATATCCTCTGATTCGTGACATTTTCAGGAAAGCGTCTTTCTTTCCTTTTTTAATTACTGGTAGAACACTCTTATATGGGGGATTAGCTGATGAAACTACTTCAGAATCACTAGATCTTGATACCAATATTTTCACTGCTAAAAGTCAAGTTTGGTTTTTCCAGAATTGCTTAAACCATTCCCAAGGGCATATGGAACACTACAAACAGGTATGGAAACAATTTGAGAGATAGAACTAGAATATTGATTGAAACACAAGAAAAGCAAACACACAGACATATAGCAAAGAAAAGGATGAGCAAGCGTGATTATAAATTATAAGAAAACAGTTAGACAACTAAATACAACTCAAGACTCCAAGACTGCCTCTTCAAAAAGGTGCTGGTAGCACCGGATGAGTTTAATAAAAATTATGAATTATGTGAAAGAGATCAAAAACTGGCCACCCATTAGAATGTAATTTTTTTCTAACAATAGTCGTTAAAACTCAGTCTCAAACTTCTAGTTTAGTGATTGTAATGATTTATTAGCTTGGCTGACTGCATCTTTTTACTTTAATATTGAATTCGATGTCCATCTGGTCCATATTTGAACAAATGAGAGCTATATTTAATGTATCCAAATTCACCCCTAGGATTGTTCAAAGTCTCTCCACTATTTGGGGTGACCTAGGACAGTGAGAAAAAATAAAAATGTACGACGTTTTTAAAGAAGGAAAAATAAGAACAATGGACCAAAGAAACTTCAGGACAAACCAAGTAGTTGGAGCCTTGGAAGTCACCAATCGGTCAAATACGTGCCTGAGCACAGCTTCCCGAGAGCAGCTGAAAGGGATAATCCTGATCTACCCTACAAAATCCCCCTCAACATAGCCTGGAAATTTTATCTTAACGCCAGTAGTCTTACTAGTTGTTGTAATTTTAGTAGTAGCAGTATGCACATAGCATGTTTTGGTTAATTCCACCTCAACATACCTTAAAAGTTCCAACTTAATAATCTAAGCTGTTTCTGAGATATTGCTGGTACATTCCCTTAAATTCTTTATAGAGACATATGAGGTAGGAATTTACCAAGATTCACTCAGATACAGACACTACTACCATCTAACAAACCTAATTCACCTATCTCACACTCTATTATACCACTTGTGAGTTGGTCTTAGTGTCTGTGTCAGACTTAATCTTGACAAATTCCCACTTCATATGTCTGTAATTTTAAAAAGAATCCAATTCGTCTCTCTCAGACTTTAGTAAAAACCTAATTCACCTATTTCAGACTCTAGTATACCACTTGTGTCAGGGTAATAGTGTCTGTGTCTGACTGTATCTTGATAAATTCCCACTTCATGTATCTAACTCTAAAAAATCCAATTCATCTCTCTGAAACATTGGCAAAAACCTAATTCAACTATTTTAGACTCCAGAATACCATATCTAGCATATGTTGTCTGCAAAACGGAGTAAATAATATTTTGAACCACGAATTTGATTCAAAGAAACGTATGTTCACAGAGCTTTGTGCAAAACAGAGCACAAAACATTCTGAAGAGCACATTTGATTCAAAGAAACGTATTTTCATCGAATTTCGCACCAAAATAAGTAGAAAACATTTCGAACTCGCTTCTTTTAAAATTCAAGTTCAAAAAATTCTGAGTCAACAAAAAATTCTATCCCCAAAATTTTAAACCCTTATTTCATAGTTGTTGTTTTTTCAACGTGGAGGAATCGCCTTTGGTCATATGATAACTTATTGCGTTCTTGTTTGACATACAAGATTAAAAACTTCGATAGGCTGACAACTTCATCATTTAACCAATAGTGAAAAAACAAGCACAAACGAGAAAGTAAAACCATGAGTTTCGTAATAAATAATAAAATGTCATCTATGGTATTTCGATCCTGAAAAATTAGGGATAGCTTTATAATACCAACTAGATTATTGTTCCGAGTTGCCATCCGGCACGAGGTCTAAGATTGAAAAGGATAAAGTTCAAGTGGCTGCAAAGTCAATTTAATCCCTTCTTTCGATACTATTTTGTTGTTGTTTTTTCAACGCTGAGGAATAGCTTTTGATAATGTGATTACTGGTCGCTAGCGAAGAAACAAAACCAAAGTATTGCTCTCGCAACTCTTTAGTCGGCGAAGCTGGACAAATGTTGCCGCAACACTTCAAGTTGCCCGGGCAACGTAGGTCTAGTTTTTGTTAATTGTGGGAGCTAGAAAAGAGTGGAAGGGGCGTGGATCTTGGCGAGGAGAGCCATCTTTTCTGAATGAAGACTGGGTTCGTTTTGGAAGCAGGATCAAAAAGTGGGATGTAATCGGGTCTGAGCAAAAAGGAGGAGAAAAGACAATTTATTGGAATATAATTAATTTGGCAGGGATATACAGCGGAATGTAGACAATCTGTGAAAACGCCTGTTACTTGGCGATTTTCATGGTGGGAATGGTGATTCATGTCCGTCGAGGAGCCGTTGGTTTATGGGAGAGTAGGGGAGGGTGTAGGGCCACGGTCTGTAATTTGGGAGGGGATAAGGCTTTTGTATGAGGAACATAGCGCAGGGATATTGTTTGGCAAAATAGGAGAAGGAGGAATGGGAACTGACGTTTCTGAGAGGCTGAGTATAGTATCGGAACGAGGAGGATATTTCTTTTTCATGCGTTCAGAACGGGAGCAGATTAAAAGGTTTCCTAGGGGTTGAACAGTGCTCGACGAACTTTGTTTAGGGCATTTTTGCCTGGGTTTAATGCACTAGAAAAGGGGGGCTAAAGAGGGAGGAGTGACTCTCACAATTTTTATCTTTAACAGACTGGTGCAATTTTCTCCCTAGGGGTGGATAATAGGAAAGGGGAACCTTAACATGACCCTTAGTGCAACCAAAACAATGACCACCCAACAAAATCATATTTGCACATCAATGAATGTGAGACAAAACAACTATCTTATTCGTAAGATTATTCACTTCACTACTTTCAAAACAGCGTGTGATATCTGGGATAGGGTTAACGAGGGCCCTGCAATAATTAGTAGAAATATAATTGTTCAGAGATGAGACAAGATCAGAGGGATTAGCCAGGTCATGAATAACTGATGAGTGTTCGATACTTTTCAAACAATTCGTGGTAACAAACTGTAGTAAGGAGCGACCCGGCTCAATAGTAACTAAAAATCTAAAAAATGGAATTTTGATACCAATACCTACATCAAAAGAATCGCATTTTAATGCTGATTTTAAATATATAAGTTTCATCAAGTTTAGTCTTACCCATCAAAAGTTACTAGCCTGAGAAAATTTGCGTTATTTTAAAAAATAGGGGGAAACGCCCCCTGGAAGTCATAGAATCACACCATCAGATTCAGCGTATCAGAGAACCCTACTGTAGAAGTTTCAAGCTCCTATCTACAAAAATGTGGAATTTTGTATTTTTTGCCAGAAGGCAGATCACGGATGCGTGTTTACTTGTTTTTTTTTTGTTTTTTTGCCCAGGGGTGATCGTATCGACCCAATGGTCCTAGAATGTTGCAAGAGGGCTCATTCTTACGGAAATGAAAAGTTCTAGTGCCCTTTTTAAGTGACAAAAAAATTGGAGGGCACCTAGGCCCCCTCCCACGCTAATTATCTTACCAAAGTCAACGGATCAAAATTCTGAGATAGCCATTTTATTCAGCGTAGTCGAAAAACCTTATAACTATGTCTTTGGGGACGACTTACTCCCCCACAGTCCCCATGGGAGGGGCAACAAGTTACAAACTTTGACCAATGCTTACATATAGTAATGGTTATTGGGAAGTGTACAGGCGTTTTCAGGAGGATTTTTTTGGTTGGGGGAGGGGTTGAGAAGAGGGGGATATGCTGGGGGAACTTTCCATCGATAATTTGTCATGGGGGAAGAAAATCTCCATGAAGGGAGCGCAGGATTTACTAGCATTATTTAAAAACACAATGAAAAAATAAATATGAAAAATTTCTTTCAGCTGGAAGTAAGGAACAGCATTAAAACTTAAAACAAACAGAAATTATTACCCATTTGAGGGGCTCAACTCCTCCTAATACCTCGCTCTTTACGTTAAAGTATTTTTAGTAATTTCAACTATTTATTTTACGGCTTTTGTGATTCTGGGGTCATTCTTAATGAATTGGGACAAAATTTAAGCTGTAGTGTAAAGAGCGAGGATCTGACAAGGGGGCGAACCCCCTCATATATGTAATAAAAATATGAGAACACAAAAGTTCTTTACGTAAGCTAATTTATAAGTTACGTAAATCTTTTACTAATAAAAATATTCATAAAAAATTAAAAGCTCTAGTTGCCTTTTTAATTAACCAAAAAATTGGAGGGCAAATAGGCTTCCTCCCCTGCTCTTTTTTTCTCAAAATCATTCGATCAAAATTATGAGAAAGCCATTTAGCCAAAAAAAAACAAATGTAAATTTTGTTTTAATTATTCCTCTGCGGAGAGCCAAAATCAAAACATACATTGATTCAAAAACGTTCAGAAATTAAATAAAAAAAAACAAGTTTTTTTAACTGAAAGTAAGGAGCGACATTAAAACTTAAAATGAACAGAAATTACTTCGTATATGAAAGAGGCTGCTTCCTCATCAACGCCCCGCTCTTTACGCTAAAGTTTTTTACTGTTTTAAAAAGAAGAATTGAGAGACAGAGTCAAACTTTAGCGTAAAGAGCGGGGCGTTGATGAGGAAGCAGCCTCTTTCATATACGAAGTAATTTCTGTTCGTTTTAAGTTTTAATGTCGCTCCTTACTTTCAGTTAAAAAACTTGTTTTTTTTATTTAATAACTTGGTTTTACGTTAAAATAGCTAGTATCGATGGAGAGACTTTCGTTTTTCATGAAAATTTAAAAGTTTAGATTTTAAGTTAAATTCTTAAAATCACACTTGCAGTATTTGTTATTGTAAGATATACGGAAATTTTTGAGGGGGAAGTTTCTCGGGGAGAGAGGGTGGAGAGTGATATCCCACTGAGAGAATTTTAAGTGGGGAAGAAATTTTCCGGTGTTAGCTTTCTAAGGCAAGTTTTGCATAGGGAAAGGATTGTAAGCTAATCAATCTGACCATTGTTTACATATAGTGTTTGTTAAATGAAAAATATGGAAATTTGTCCAAGGAAAACATTCCATAGGGTGAATTTTCGGGGGAGAATTTTTCTGTAGAGAGAAGGGATATCTTGTTACTTTCAGCGGACAAAAATCGAATTTCTTTTATTTAAAAGTAAGATCAAAAAGTTTTTACAGAATTATTTTGAAATTAAAGATTTGCTCAATTTTCCAAATATGATATTTCCTTAATATGTATTAAATATGTATTTTATTTCAATATAGGGCGGAAAATAGATTTTTAAAATAAAAACATTGTTTCCTCTTTGAATAATTCCATATAAGAAGATATTTGGGATCTGCAATAGTTTAGATACACAGGACATTTCGCCTTGCTTGGTCATTATTATTGGTTTGTTCTTCACCATGCTGGAACCTGTTTGAGACTTTTCATTTACTTCTCGTTTGGTTTTTGTAAACTGTTTATTGTGTTTTTCTTTATATGTTTTGCTTAGACTATTTGTTTTGTTATTACTGCATTTATATTTACTCCCAGATGTGAAGCAAAAATAGTCGAACTTTTGCCATTATTCGTGTGTCAAAAGCTATTTTTTTATTTTTGAGAGTCTTATTGAGAAATTTTAGCCATAATTAATATATTTTCGTTTCAATTGTAAATTAAAAGACAGTGTATTTGTTTGGAATAATTGATATTAATAGCCCCTTAAAGGTGTTAATGCTGTTGCAATTATTTTAAGGAGTAAAAAGCCGCTGTTGTTGAATATGCTCCATTTGGAATATACAGTCCAAATACAGCTGTCAAAATAATTTATCTAAGTAGTATGAGGTCAACAGGGCCAGTGGATACATCATTTCCTTAACTAGTTTAAATACCAACCAGATTTCTTCTGAATACAAAGGATACACCTCATTTGCCTATTCCAATGAATACATTATTAGCATACTTAGAAGCCAGATCTGGTAATGACCTTCCATAGCAACAAGATCACCTAAAATACATTTTATAATACGAACAGAATTTTAATAAATCAAAAAGCGAAAAGTCTGCAGCCCCTTTTTCTCATGACGTGCTTGGGTAAAGTAAACCGGCCAACTTTTGTCCCCAATGAATCAATTATTATGGCGTTTTTTAGAGGGAACGTATGGTCTTTCTAGTCTTACATCCAAGAACCCCCAATGCCCATCCCCAGCTTCCGCCTCCCTTTTTTTAACTCACAATTATGTTTTTAACTTTTTTATTTTATTTAAACTTAGACATTTCTCCAACTTTTTGGGGGGACTTAAAAACTTTTTAAACTTTTTTTCTCATTTCTTAAAATAACATTATACATAATTATAAAATAAATTTACTAGTGATTTTTTGAAATACAAAATGAAGCTGATATACATATGTTAGTCGCGATTTTTCCTCCAGAAAAATATTGTTTTGTAGTGATATTTTTTTCTTTTTTTTCTTTAAAAAACAATTCTAACTTCTTTTGGGGGGGGGAGCTTTGAGATTTGTTCAACAGCTTGTGCATAGCACCGAAAAGGAATAAGTGCAATGTCAAGAGAAAACATAATGAACTATACTATGGAATGGCTTCAAATGATTTATTTTTTTGTAATGGCGATGTTCTAGATGGCGATATTTCAATAGAAATATTTCCTTGCAAAACTTTGTTATGTTTCCATTATTTTTAAAGTACGATCGCGATTCTTTTGTTTAATTAGAGGTATATGCATGGAGGTTTTTCAAAAGTAAGATGCAGGTGAATGGCAATTTCAGAGGAACAAGAGTTGGAATTTGTTAATAAGTTAAAAGAAATATGCAAAACATAATTTTTTGAAATTCAAAGGCACCTGAGTGATGTTTTTTTAGGATGCAATGAGACATGAGCAGGAATAGTAAAGTAATTGCCTATTCTTCCTCACCTAGATCACCCAATAAATTTAACTTACTTTCAGCCCATTCTATATCTTTTTTACATCAAATATTGCACATTTTGAACATTTCCATCCATGTATTCAACATGAAAATAGGTCTTTGAAAATTAAATTTAGTCTCACTTTTATACTTTTCATAATATGAATCCGGGTTGTAGACCCCCCTAGATCTCCCCATCATTGTACAGCATTTTGATTGATTTCAGATCATTTTCAATGAAGGTTACTGACATTTTTACAATTTCCCTTCATGAGCATTAAGATCAAAACAGGGCTTGTGAAATAAGAATTTGATTAATTTGTGAAATAAGAGTTTAACTATCTTCAGTTTTCCCTATATTAGCAACAAAATGTAATAATTCAATATGCAGTGGATGGTTCGATATAAGTGTTTAAATAATTTATATTACCTTTATTTTTTCTTTCAATATCCTTTAAAATTACACCTTTATCTAATTTTTAAAATTTTTTCTCAATATCAGCTGCTTTGGAATCAAAACGCTTTGGTGCAAATAGACCAACCATCATTCCTTTAAAATCAATGATTACGGCGAGTTTCTTTTCATATATAGTTGTAAGACATTTCATTTCTGTGATCACGCATTCCATTTCAATATCTAAATCTTCTTACCTAATATTTCGATTATATTTATTTTCCATTTTCATTTCACCGAAAGTTTTCTCCGTTTATTAGTAGCTGATTATATTAAACAAATCTTTAGATTGAAAATAATTTTTCTTTTAATTACCTCTGGCTCTCTTCCTAAGAATCTTTTATTCGGAATTCTGGGAAGATATTTAAACACGCGTCAGAACTCTGTAAATGAAACACAAAAATATTATATGAAATCTGCTTACAGGCCAGCATGGCCGAGTTGGTAAAGCGATTGACTGATCCTCGGTCGCGATCCAACAGTTACATTCTCGCTTTTACATTGTGTAGCAGCTGATAGTGTCAATACGTTTGGGCAAGGGGCATTAGATTAAGGAGTAAGAATCAGAGGAGCTTCCTATTGTATATTCTATTAATTTGTCTATTGAAAAATGTAAAGAATTTACATAAATAAATAAAAAATAGTAAAAATGGATAAGAGTCCACAGGCTTGTGAGTAATGGCTTAAGATTAACACAATATTTATAATCCTTTAATCTAACTTACTTCATATATTTTTCACGAGCAAAAACTGTAACATTTTGCGCAATTCAGTTTCTCGTTTAATTGTTTCGTCATTAACCAATTCACTGGATTTATACATAGACAGCAATCCTAAATAGAATTATTAAGCAGTTTCTTACTCAGCCTTTTTTTATTCTATTCTTAGACACTTTTTCAGGTTTTTCAATCAGAACTGTCCCAAGACTTGAGGAAACAAGGGATAACATAGTAAAAGCATATAAACCTGAAACGCTAAAGATAAATTTGGATGCTAGGAAAGAATTATTAACATTTAAATAATATTTAAAACTTCCACAAAAACAAATAATCCCTTTTCTAGTTCATCTTCCATTTATACTTGAAAATAAATTTTATATAAAATTCTGTGGACCCAATCCCTTGAATCTTCTTTCTATATAATCAACACACAAATGAACACAAATCAATTTGTTAAAATTCTGGACTTGAGAAGATATTTTCTATTCGAATTTGGCAATTTTCGTTTTCTTAAAACATCTGTTTACTACTTTTTGAAGATGGCATAAATGAATTGTTTATTCAATAAAGTTAGCCTTCTTATAGATTTCAGATTTATCAAGATTAATCTTGTATGGTATTGAAGAAGTTTGTTTGTAGAATAAGTCAAAATCTCATCCTTTATTTTAATTTTTATATTTTTCAATCTAAGTTACCTGTCTTTTATGAAGTAATAATTTAAAAGGTTCTAGTTCAGTCATTTTTGTATGCGTTACTTTAGATTTTTGTTTTGCATCAGAACACATTTTAATGTTTTCTTTTTGAAATTCTGATGAGTAAATTGTATATTCTTCAATTTATTACAGAATTAATTTTAAAAATAAAATTCCTAGGTAAAGGTTTTTGTAATGCTCTTTTCAAAAAACTTAATAGGCTTGATTTTTACTTCAACGTTCCTTTCATTCTCTTTTAAAATGCTTCATCAGGATCCTTTTCAAGTATATTTATTAAACATTTTTCAAATTATCTAAGCGTTCAGATAGCTGCATAATGCCCTTCGAGTATACAAATAAATTTGAAAAATTAACCGCATCTGCACCATGTTTTGGATTTTCAACATTTCTAATTCTTCTATTTTCTAATTAACATCTTCTTTTTTTACTTTGAAGGTAGTTTTTCTAATAGTCCCTTATTTTCAACTCTTAACATATGAAAACAAAGAAAGGAAATAATAAATTTCATTAGACATGCGGAGAGGTTGTCTTAAATTAGACTGGGCGAAATTTGGCTATAAATAGAGACACGGGAGATATTTCCTTAAGCCCAATTTATAACTATTTATTATTAAAAGAATCTATGAATATTTTTGCCCAGTCTAATTTAAGACTACCTGTCCGCATATCTAATGAAAACCGACATTGTAGACAGGCGAAATCTTTTGCAAGGCAAAGGATACTCATTCTATCTAATTGGTAACTTTTCTTTCGTTGATTTCAAGTTGGTTTTTGTTGTTCGAGTCAGTGTCTTTTTTCTTCTCGTACGGTTCATTTAAGAAGGTTAGATTTTGTTTTTGCTTCTTCTTTGTTTCTTTTTTTCTTTTTCCTCTTCCTTATTTTTTTAGCACTGAGGACGACTTGGCGGAGGTCCTTGTCGAAAACATTTGCTTGTTTTTCGTATTTTGCTACTGGAAAATAAAATTCTCGTTTTTCACCTATTTGATTCTTCTCTTTTCATTTATAATTTCCTTTCTTTGTTTTCATACATCTTACACAGCCAGTATGGTCTCAGAACGTATTATTTTCATATCTAGTCAATATATATTATCAGGTGATTGATAAATTTGAAATAATCTATTAATATTCTCACTTAAATATTGACTTGTAAGAATTTGTTTATTAACAAACTTTGCCCTTGAAATTGCTTGAAATAATTTTCACATTTTGCAAATTCATAGCACCTTTCTCTAATTTTGGATCACCTAGATTAGTTAATCGTTTCAATTGTAAATCAAGATTACCATCATCATCCAGTAATCTGCTGTCATTATATGTATACTTCCGATATTTACTTCCTAAGGTTCCAAACTTGTTCATCTAGTAAACACAAATTTTATTTATCGAATATTCAAGTTCTTTCAGTACTTGAAAGTTGCATCATTTGTTTTCAAATCAGTTTGTAAAAATCCGTGATTCTTTGTTTCTTCATTATGATAGTTGATAAATTTTTCCTTTTTTCAAGTCAGATCCATGATTTTGTCTGATTTTATCAATTTTTCCTGGTCCATAAAAACACAATTTTTTATGGACCAGGAAGAATGCAACACTTAGTAAAGAGTTATTATACGACATTAAACACCAACAAGAATAGCTGCTTAGTATCGAACTTAGGCAGTAATTTTGATCTATCTTAGCCAACGACATAGGCACAAGTATAAAACAAATTGAGATCCATTTTGAATTATAAGTCCAAATTACCATTTTATTTGCCGCTCTCCCTGCGTACTATCCACTATAATTTCTAACTATCAATTGTAATGGAAAATATGTAAAAGCATAATCTACATTTTTAAGTACAAGTCCAACTTCCTATTACCTTTGCCGCTCTCCTTGCGAAATATCCATTATAAATAGTCCATTATGATAGATAATAAAATTTACTATTATAATGAAATTTTCCATTATAATGGAAAGTCCGTTTTCCATTGGAAAAAAATTTCTATTATGAAAGAAAATTTTCCAGGATAGTGGAACAATTGTAAGTTATAATTATTTTTTAACAGTATATCCTTTATTTTTTATGTTTTAAAGCATGAATCAAACATTTATCGAAGAGGATCCACTGCTGATATATAAAAATAAACTTTTATTAGATCAAGTACCTGCTAATCCATATAATATCTACTGTGTTATATTTTCTGAGAGAAAAGTAATCATGGATGTCATTGATAGTAAATCATATGTTAATATATATATTCTTTTCAATTTGGAGATTTTGTTCAATAAAATTATATACTAATAAATGGAGAAACTTTTATGCGAAATGAAAAAAGAAAATAAATATAGTCGAACTAGTAGGAAAGAAGACTTAGTCATTGAAATGGGATACACGATTACGAGAACTAAATTTGTAACGACTAAATATGAAAAAAAAACTCATTACTATTATTGATTTTAAAGGTGAAATGGCTGGTCTATTTGCACCTAAGCCTTTTGATGCCAAATCAGCTTAAATTGAAAAAAATAGATAAAGATGCGATTTTAAAGGTTAATGAAAGAAAAAAAGATAATATAAAGTATTTATATATTGATATAGAACTATCCACTAATTATTCAATTATTACATTTTATCAGTAGTATATAAAATGGAATATAATTACACTTTTATTTCACATATTAAACATATTTGTATTTCACAAGACCCTTTTTTATCTCAAAGCTTATGATTGAAAAGTACAAAAATTTCAAAAATCTTCATTTAAAAGGGTATCAACTCAAGTGAAAATGGGGTACATTACTGGGATGATCTAATTGGGATCTAGAAAGCTTGTTCACATTATGAAAAGTATGATGAGACCAAATTTGATTTCCAAAGACCTGTTTCCATTTTGAATGTAGGGATGTAACATCTTCAAAATTGGCAATATTTTATTTTAAAATGTAAAATGGACTGAAAATGATGTAAATTGAAGGGGTCATCCAGGTGGGGAAGAATTTGCAATTACTCTATACTAGCAGGGTTTTTTCAAGAGACAGAGAAAAGTAAACTACAGCTTTTTAAACAGTCACAGAAAGGTGAACATAAATTTTTCTACAGTCGGAGAAATATGAATGGGAATTTATCAGAAATAAATGGGGTTTTTTTAAGAGGCATATGAGTTGAGGTTTTTCAAAATTCAGAGGCGGGTGAATGGGAATTTCTTAAAATTCTAAGAGTAGTCAGATTTTTACCATAGTCAGTGAAACAAGAACTGCAATTTTCCAAAATTCAGAGGCAGGTGGAAGAAAACTTTTCAAAAGTCATAAAAATAAACAGGATTTTCGAGGTTTTTTACCAAAATCAGAGAAAGACAAGAGAAAAACATGGGCACAAGATTTTTTTGAAAAACCTTGAAAACCAACGGAAAGGATTTCTTCAGAAAACTCACAAGTGAAGTATACTTTAATGGGATGTTCAAAAGCTAGAGACACATCAACAAGATTTTAACCATTCGAACACACGTCAATTGGATTTTCTCCAGACAGTGCCGTACGAACCTGATTTTTTTAAAGTTAGAGTTATACGAATAAGGATTTACCGGGATTAGGAATTAGGCAGATGAACGTGACTTTTATCAAAAGCTGGAAACATAAACAGAATTTTCGCAGTTTTTACTAATGTAAGAGAAACAAGAAAGGGGATCAATTCATAAGTTAAACGAAACATACAAAACAGAATTTTTTTCAAAAGTAAAATACGCATGAATGATGCCTAAAAATACCTGGTAAAAAATCTGGTTCATACACATCTGACATTACAGAAAATTTTCATTTAGGTGGATCCGATTGTTGAAAAACCTTGTTGACGCATCTTAATTGGTATGCTTCTATAAACAAAAAAACAAATCTGACTCGCAAATCTGTGTCTGAAGAAAAGAAAATTCAAGTGTGTTCTATTGTTGAAAAACTTTGTTTATGCTTTTCTAGCTTTTGAAAACCGCATTTAAATTTCATTCAATTTTGAGCGTCCCGAATAAACTTTGCTAGTGTGGGTTTTTCAACTTTTTGAAATAAAATTGGATTTACAGGTTTCTGACTTTGAAAATAATTCATGTTTTTATCCCTCTACCTCCCGTAAAAACCCATTGAAAATCCCGTTTATGTGTCTGACTTTTGAAAAATTATGATTCACCTGACTTTTGAAATACCTCCGTTCATATGGCTTTAACTAAATATAGAAAACTGGCTCACGAGCTTCTGACTTTGAATAAAAGTCTCATTTAGGTGTATTCGATTTTGAAAAATCTTGTTGAATCATCTCTAGCCTTTGAGAATCCCATTTAAATGTATTGGCTAATAGACTTTCCTGAAGAAATTATGTTTTGCATTCGTCAAGCTTTAGAAAAAATAGGTTTGCATGTCTCTCTCTTTTGAAAAATGTCGTTTACCTGTCACTGACTTTGGAAAAATAAAGCAGAAAAATCCATTCATCTGCCTTTCTTGACAAAAATAAATCCAATTCCAACGTTTCTGTTTTGAAAATAATCCCATGCGTATCCCTCCGACTGCTGACAAATTATGCTGATTTGCCTCCAGCTTTTGACAATCCCATTCACGTGCCTCTGACTCCTGAAAAAAAAATAATCCAATTCACTCGTTTTCTTTTTCTAAAATACACCATTTGCATCTTCCCGTCGATTGAAAAATTATGTTGATGTGTCTCCAGCACTTGAAAATCCTTTGAATAATGATAAATCCTAACTCATATGTTTCTAAATGCTAGAAAAAAATACGATTTACAAATCTTTGTCAGAGAAAAGCCATCTCAAGCGCGTCCGATTGTTGAAAATCTTGTTGATGTGTCTCTATTTGCACTTTTCAACTTCTTGAAAAGAAAAATGAATCTGATTCACTTGTTTCCAACTTCTAAAACAAATCCTGTTCTTGTTTCTTTGACTCTAGTAAAAACACTTGAAAATCCTTTTTTTGTGTTTGACTTTAGACAAATTCCATCCACATGGCTTTGACTTTTGAAAAACCTCAATTCATATTGACCTATAACAAGCAAAGCTTCTTGGGCCAAATTTTTTTTTTAAGTTGGTAAAAGTATTTCAGTATTAATAAATTGATTGACTGATTGATTTGCCTCTAAACAAAAGAAAATATACATTTCTGACTTTTGTAAAAAATTCCCTTTTATATATCTTTGGCTGTTGAAAAATGCTTGTTCACATGTCTCTGACTCTTGAAAAAACTACAATTGATGTGTGTCTATCTCTTTAAAAAAACGCTCATGCCTCACTGCCTCTTGAAAAAAGCATCATTTATATGGCTTTGATTTTGGAAAAACAATTCTGTACTGTATATTTCTTGTAACTTATCAATTAATTCTTGTTCTTAATTATTTGACATTGGTAAAAACCCTAGAAATTCTGTTTCTGTGGCCATCTATATCTATATTGGAAAATATGGTTCACTTTTCTCTTTTCTTGAAAAAAAAAACCACTAAGGTCTCAGTGCATCTTGGAAAAAACATCATTCATGGGCTTTTGACTAATCCTGAAAACTCTGTCTATGTCTCCGACTTTTGATCAAATTCCCGATCATCTGCCTCTGAGTCATGATGAATCCCAATTCATCTGCCTTTTATTCTTAAAAATTCTGGTTCGCAAGTCACTGTCTGAAGAAAGACCTATTCATGTGTGCCCGATTATTGACCCATTCAAATTCAATTCATTTTGAGCGCATGGAAGAAATTGTTTGTTTTTCAACTTTTGGAGCAGAATAAAGCTGGTTAGCATGTTCCTGACCTTAGAAAAAGTTTCTATTCTGAATTTGGTTAGAAAAAGCCCTTGAAAATGCTGTTTATGTGTCTGACTTTAGAAAATTATCATTCAAATGCCTTTGACATTTGAAATAAAATTCTTGTTCTTGTTTCTCTGAATTTGGTAAAACAAAAACTTGGAAAATCCTGTTTATATGCCTGACTTAAGAAAAATTTTCATTTAAAAGCCCCTGACTTTTGAAAACCTTATTTCAAATGGCTGAAAAAACTAACTAAAAAAATGTACATTTCTGACTTTTCGAAAAATTCCCTTGTATCTATTTCCAACTGTTGAAAAAATCATATTCACGCGTCATTGACTGTTGAAAAACCTGCAATTCACTTGTCTTTATCTCTTAAAAAAACTTTCATGTCTCACTGCACCTTGAAAATAAGCATCATTCATGTGGCTTTAACTTTTGAAAAAAAAAACATTTTGTATGTTTCTCTTAGATTATGAACTAGTTTCCGTTCTTATTTCTCTGACATTGGTAAAAACCCTGAAAATTCTTTTTATGTGACCATATATAACTATACCGGAAAATATGGTTCATTTATCATTTCTCTGGAAAAAAAACAACTCATATCTCACTACATCTCGGAAAAAACATAATTCATGAGCCTTTGATTTTTGAAAAAATGTGTTTTGAAAAAGATTTGTTTTTTAACTTAAGAATTATTTCTCGTTCTTGTTTTTCTGGACTTGGTAAAAACCTGAAGATTCTGTTTACGTGTCCAACTTTTGATAAAATTCCTGTTCATCTGCTTCTGAATCATGATAAATCTCCAATTCATATGCTCATAACTTTTAAGAAAATAAATCCGGTTCGCCAACTTTGTCGGAAGAAAAGCCCATTCACGTGTGTCCAATTGTTGAAAAATCTTGTTGATTCGTCTCTAGCTTTTGAAAATCTTATTCAAATATTATTTACATTTGAGTTTCCTGAAGAAATTCTTTTTGTGTTTTTCAACTTAAAAAAAAAATCTGGTCCACATGTTGCTGACTTTTGAAAAGTTATTCCTATTCTTTCTTTTCTGACTTTCGTAAAAATCTTTTAATTTTCTGTTTATGAGTTTGAATTTTGAAAAATTCCTTTTCACCTGCCTCTGATATTTGAAAAACTTCAACTTATATACCTCTAACTAAAAAACCCGCATCATTTTGAAAAATACCCATTCATATCTCTCTAACTGTAAAAAAAAATCATGTTGAAAAATTATCAAAGAATAACTTTTACATAGAACATACTTAGCTGCTTGATAGATTCCAAGCCTGTTAATTGGTGACTGAGTATCAAAATTAATTAAAAAATGCACTTTGCATGGAACAAACTCAGGTACTTGGTAAATTCCAAATCCTCTAATTGGTGATGGAGTATCAAAATTAATAACAAGCACTTTTGCATAGAACAAACTCAGATACTTGGTAAATTCCAAGTCTTTTAATTCGTGACGGAGTGGCAAAAACTAATAAAAAGTACTTCTGCAAAGAACAAACTTAGCTACTTGGTAAATTCCAAATATTTTAATTAGTGACTGAGTTTCAAAAATTAATAAAAAAGCACTTTTGCATAGAAAAAATTCAGCTACAAGGTAAATTCCAAATCGTTTCAATTGGTGGCTGAATATCAAAACTTAACAAAAAAGCAGTTTTCATAAAACAAACTCAGCCACTTGGTTAATTTCAAGTCTTTTAAATGGCGAATGAGTATAAAAATTAATAAATAAGGACTTTTACATAGAAATTAACGTGTATCGTTACATAATGCATGGAAGTTGTAAGGGGCTTTGTTAGACCCTTCTGTTCATTAGGATTGGACCAACATGTCACGAAGATTTCTTGAAGAGATTTGAAATTGTTTCGTAGTAAAAAAAAAAAAAAATTGGCGTCAGCTAAAGCGTGCTGCTGAAGAAAGATCAGTGCGCCATGTCATACCACTATTTTTCGAAATATCAACTTTTCACAGCCAAAAAGAAAACCTGTCTTGTGTCTATGAAGCAGATTCCTTATGTAAGAAAAAAATCCTTGCTAAAAAGTTTCCAGTTTGAAGATCGTCCGTTCACGTACTATGGCCTTTATTTTGTCATAACCAAATAAACCTTTTCTTGAAGAAATCAAAGAAAAGTGAATTTTTTAGTGAAAGGAATCTTTTATGAATAAAAATTCCATTGATATTGCTTGCCTTCAAGAAACCCATTTGACTAATAACCAACAAACAAAGTTTCCAGGATATACTATCCTGAGAAAGGATAGGTCTTCTCAGAGAAAAGGAGGTGGCATAGCTATAATTTTAAATAATAATATTAAATTTTGCGGTATTAATTTCCCAGATTTTTCAAATGATGTTGATGTTATTGGCATCATTGTCTGGATAAATAATACAAAAACATACATATTAAGACTTTATAACCCCAATGGCCAGACTACAGATGCCATGGATTTTTTCACTTATATTACTAATTCTAATATGCTAAAAAACATAATCATCTGCGGGGATTTTAATGCCCACAGTCTTCTGTGGGGGGATAAGCCAGCAAATAAAGCTGGTAAGCTCATTGAAAGATTGATTTCAAATAATGCCGATTTAGCAATTGCTACCCCTCCTAATCTAAATACATATTTTAACCCCAAAAGTGGTAAATTTTCAACTATTGACCTACAAATTGTTTCAATAAATATACTAAATAAAATTTATATTAAGAAAATTGAAAATCTATGCACTGACCATTTTGCAATAGTATCCTCCTTAAATGAACCAGCCAATATTCTCCCACATATCCCTAAATATGTCAACACCAAAGCAAATTGGACCATGTTTAGAAATAAGCTTAATGAAGAAGTTCTAAGTTTAACCCAGAAATCTCATACCTCAGTTGTAACTGCTGACACGTGTGCTGAAGCTATGACATCAATATTAGCAAATGCAGCTAATCAAGCTATCCCCAGAACTTCACCTAGGAAAACCATCCCTAAACACACCCCTAAAGCATGGTGGACAAAAGATTGCCAAATTATGTGGAGAATAAAAAATGCAACTAGGATAGCACACCTAAGAAAACCATCCCCTGACACATATTTAAGTAAATTACAAGCAGAGGCTAACCTCAAGAGAACAATAACTAATGCCAAATATAATTATTGGAATAATTTTGCAAATAATCTTTCCAGAGAAACATCTGAGCCAAGAATACATAGACTTATAAGCAAAATCTGTGGGAAAAAAACATCCTCCAACCCTCTTATGTATGAACTAATACATGAGAATTCCCACTATGATAATGACATTGATAAGACAAAATTATTTGCCTCCCTTTTCTCAAAAAAGCTAACATCAAAAAACCAAAATATCACCACACAAATCATGACAAATCCTATTTACCAGCCCCGACCAGGTTCAGAATATATAAACCATCCCTTCTCAATACATGAATTGAATAATGCAATTCAGCATATCAAGGCCAATGCCACAAGTAGCTATGATAATATACACCCTATATGGATAAAGAATCTTTCCCCTTTGTACAAACAGGAGCTCCTAAATTGCTATAGCCATGCATGGGCTACATCCACATTCCCTAATAACTGGAAATGTTCATCTCTCATACCAATTTTAAAGAAAAATAAACCTAAACATGACCCTCAGTCATATAGACCCATAATGATTACCCCAGTGCTGGGAAAATTAATGGAGAAAATGATTTACCATCGGCTGCTTTGGTTTGTTGAGAAGAATAATCTGATACCTCATACTCAAACTGGCTTCAGGAAACACCACTCATCAACAGATGCTTTCATAGTGTTAACAAATGCAATAAATGACTCCCTATCAAAAAATAATGTCTTAACTGCTGCATTCCTAGATTTTGAAGGAGTTTATGATAATGTTGACCACCAGATTCTATTAGTTAAACTTACAAACCTTGGACTACCCCCCAAATTCGTATCCTTCACATAATCCTTTATAGAAAACCGAAGTTTCATTGTTTGTGTAGGTTCAGCCTCTTCACCCAAAACTTCAATAACCAAAGGCCTTCCACAGGGTGCAGTCCTGAGCTGCCTCCTATTTTCACTTTTTCTGTGGGACATGAACCTCCCACATACCAATCTACAGTACGCTGACGATCTGGTATTATGGGCAACTGGCAATACCTTCGAGATTGCGCATTCAAAGTTGCAAAATGCACTTTTCCAATTTGAAAAGTTCTCCCAAAAGTCCATTTTACCTACTGCACCCACAAAGTCAAAAATTATCCAATTCCACCATAAGCGAAATCATTATGATGCTAGGCTAACATTAAATGGAATACTTATCCCAGAGGACAATCAAATTAATTACCTAGGGCTCATACTTGACCAAAAACTAAATTTCCACCTCCACATCACAAATACAATAAAAAAGTGCTATAGAAAAATAAGAATAATTAAAAGGCTACTAGCCACACCTTGGGGCTGTAATGAGAAAACACTACTCCAATTTTATAAATCATATATAAGACCCCATATTGATTATGGCCTCATAGTTTATGGTGCTTGTGCTAAGACCCACATGCAAAAAAATCGAAACGACACAAAATGATATAATTCGTCTTATATTTGGTCTTAGGAAACCAACAAAAACTAAGTTTCTGCTTACTGAGAGTGGACTATCACCAATAAATGATAGAAGCAGCTCTCTACTAATTAAGTACCTTACAAAAATTGAAGCCAATGATTCTCATACCCTGCATAACTGGTTAAGAAATCCATCTATGTTTAGAGGCGTTGCAAATGAATATGCAAATATCCAGAAGAAGTTCCCAGTGCCAGTAAAATCTATTGCACCCACATTCCCCCAAACCCCCCCTTGGAGTTGGTCAACCCCCATAATAAAGACTGACTTCTCAAAGTGGACCAAAGAACTTACCTCCATTTCTTTTATTCAGAAAAAATTTGCCGAACTAAATAATGTTGCTTATAAAAACCATTTCCAAATTTTTGTAGATGGGTCCAAAATGAATGAGAAAGTGGCAAGCGGAGCATTCTTCCCAACCCATAATATCGCTTTAGGAGAGAGATCACAAGATAATTCATCTGTAATGTCTGCCGAGCTAAATGCCATAATCATGGCATTAGATTTCCTCATGGTTAATGAATATATGAAAGTTAATATTAAAAATATTATAATTTATTCTGATTCTTTGTCAAGCCTTGAGCTTCTTTCGTCAGCTTCTCAAAATAAGATGGATATTGACACATTTCTTTGTCTTAGGATTATTGATATTTTTGCTTCAAAAGGTATTTTAACTCATATACAGTATATTCCAAGCCACTCGGGTATAATAGGTAACCATAAGGCAGATGAAATAGCAAAAAATGCTTTAAATATTGACCAGCCAAGTGGGAGACCAATTCCCATTAGATATATTTACCGCTGGAGATTTACAGAGGTACTGATAAATAATAAGAATCCTACCCCATCACCCTTCCCAAGTAAGCACCTTTCCAAGATTTATCATAGGATTCGGTCAGGTTCAAATGGGCTAAATTTTCAGGCATTTTCATATCAGATCCCTAATTCAAGTGGCGAAGTTCCCTCGTCCCCCCTTTGCAGGTCATGTAATGTTAAGAATGAAACAATAGATCACTGCCTATTTGAATGTAATATGCTGACGTCTGCACAGTATACCCTGCGATGTAAAATGTTAGAATGCTTCAAACACCACAAAATTCCACTAACAGCCAAGAGTCTTGCTGACCATACTCTCCCGCAGAGCACAGAGATCAATATATACTCTCTTATAATTCAACTACTGGTATCAAAAGATATACTTCAAGAAATCTGAGCAGATACAAATCATATAAGATTAACCAGCTCCATAGCTCTGTCGATCTCACAGAGTGAGCCAAAAGGAAAAGGGCTAAATAGTATCAACTGAAAAGCCCGTCTGCTGAATAAGAAGAAGAAGAAGGAATAAGAAATAAACAAGAGCAAATATTTCAATGCAGTTGGGCTAAAGAAGAATCGTAACTATGGGTTTGTTATTTGAGGATATTGGTCGTTCTTCAAAAGAAGAGAAACTCAAGTCAATTGTTTGTCACAAGTCTCTTCAATGTATTATTGGCTACATCTGACAATGGGAAAGTTCTGGTGTATGATAGATCTGGCATTCAGCTGATATTTCACCACCCAAGGTTGGAAGTCTTGTCCCCAATGGTAATAAACTCTTTATGTAAGAATACTTTTGCCAGCCAAGTGGCAAAGTAAATAAACAGCTTTTCTATCAGGGTTTTCATTTAATCAGTTCTCTATTTAACCCTCTTCAAGGATCAAACAGAACCGGAAATTTGTTGTAGAGTTGGGTAGAAGCTAATAATTGTGGCTATCCAGAAGCAGGCATGATAAAAAAAAGATTCATTTTTAGATTGCTAATTTGGTGCATACTCTGTTGATGAGTTATGAACTAGGGGAAAAACCACCCAATAGCCTACCTTTCTTATGCACTTTCTAAATATAACTATCACTTTAGAATGCTCAGGGATTAAATTTAAACCCCTTTATAGAGATTAAAATTGATGCCCTACCCTCTTGTTTTAGCTAGAAAAGGTATAGAAACAACCTCTTTTTTTCTTTTCAATTTGCAAAATATTTTTAGTTAACATATTTTGACTACAGCTACATTAAGCTTAACCCCACTCCCCTAATGTACTTATGTATATCCCAAATATATTTCTTATGTTTACTGGTTCTTATTTTTGTCCCATTTTATTCAGTTTTTGGGTAGCCTACATGGATAGAAGCAAGAATGACACATGTCAAAATTCATCCTCTAATAGGACATAATTGGCATCTTGAATGTTCACTAAAGGGCTTAAAGTTGAATTTTCAAGCAGAGCCATTAGGCTATAACATCCAGCAAGAGAATAAAAAGGTATTGGTCCAGTTTTTTATCTGATTCATAGCTCAGAAATGGGAAAATCTCCCTGTTTACCTCTGATCTTGTTCACTTTGTTTGGTTTTGCTTGCATGTTTGGCAATTCACCCCCCCCCCCCCATTTACATAGCCATAGGTTAGGCTACATACAAAATGAAATAAAATTTTACCTTTAAATTTCTTATTTTATGCCCCTTTTCAACACAATAGTTGTTACCTTGAGAATGCGCTCCCCAACCCTGATGGGTAGGGTGCATGTAACTGAATCCTTGTTCAATGTAGCCTCATTTAATTGGACCTCAATGCAACTCAACCCCCTTTAACTAAAGCCCCATGGAACTGACCCTCCCCCCATGAAATTGAACTGCCTATGCAACTCAACCCCATTTAACTGAACCTATTGCTGCAACTATGATCTTTCATGTAGGCTTAGGCCTTGGGCTAAATGGTTTTGCTAATTTTCAAGTATAGGCTATAAAACCAACAGATATACTATTGTATTTAGAGGAGAGAAGGGATAGTTTCTTGTTGAAGCAGCATAAAATGAAATAAATAAAAAAGGACTGGCCAATAAATAAAGAACATTTTGTTAAATTTTATTTTTGTCATCTTTGACAAAATCAGCTAAATTTCATCTTCTGGTTCTATTGTTGATTTGAGGGGAGTAGACCTGAATGTGGTTTATTGTATGGGGATTGAGTCAGACAGGTTTAGGTTTAGACAGGGATTGAATAAAATGAGGGTTGTGTTGAATTAAGGTCGAAATTGAGGAATTAAGTTTCATGGGAGTTGAATTACACTGAGGTTGAAATGAATACAGTTCAGCTCTATGGATCTGAGATATGAGTTGTGTCACATTAGGGTTCCATTAAACATAGGTTGTAGAACTGGTTGACTTGCACAAAGATTCAGTTAAATAGGGTTGAACTGCATATGGGTTCAGTTTTATTAGTATTTAGTTGCACAAGAGATCAACATCACAAGGGTTCAGCTACATGGTTTATGTTGCAATGTAACCTCGATGGACACATGTCTAACTCTAATACTATATTTGATTTTGTTCTTTGCATTGACTGATCTATTGTAAAACTGGTTATTCTGTGTGGACTCTGAGATATCCAGTTTAGCCTGAGTGATTGTTCTGAATATTAGATGAAAAAATATGATGTTAAATTATCTATATGTTCATGATTACTGATAGAAACATGATAATTTTAAATATGATGTATATTAAAAAGTCAAAATATAAATGTTTTTAATATTTTTTGTATAGTCCAGGGCTAATTGAGACCATTAATGAGAGGGGGAGGGGTTGTTAATGGATTTTCAGAAATGAAAACAAAACCATAAAAAATATCATAATATTATCAATCTAAAAATGTCTTGTTTTGTTCTAGTGTGTCTCCTTCTGGAGAGCTGCTATGCTTAACGTTTACCTAGAGCTATAAAGCC
The DNA here is from genome assembly GCF_032884065.1 of Artemia franciscana. Lineage (NCBI taxonomy): Eukaryota > Metazoa > Arthropoda > Branchiopoda > Anostraca > Artemiidae > Artemia > Artemia franciscana. The sequence continues at coordinate 63,263,880 of NC_088869.1, read as the reverse complement.
TGGGTTGAACTTTCCTGTAGGCTGATCTGAAGCAAACACTAAATTAACAAAAGCCAAAGGTTCTTTATTCTTCAACCAATATCTTTTCCAAATGCAATGCTGGCTATGGTGAGAAAAAACCTTCCCCTAATAGAGTCAGATATAAGCCTTTATTATAGCCTATTCAAAAATGCAAAAAAAAATTCAATAAGAGTAAAATTTTTATTGTATAGCATCTATAAAGTTTCTATTAGTCATGTTTCCATACCTTGTTTTCCATATTTTTAAGCCTTTTTTAAATAATTTATTTATTCAACTATTCTCAATCTTTTGTAGGCTAATAACATGATGCTAGTGATCAAGTTAAGAATAAAATGCTTGTTAATAAAGATAAGGACAAGTATAAAATTTTGGTAAAATTCTAGTCCATTGACTTCTTGCTATCTTGGAAAGTTGTTGGGCTAGAGAATTGAAACTTTCAGGGATGTGTCTACAGGTTAAAGTATATCCCAGGAAGTTATTTTGAGATCCCTAACTATACCCCTTCCCCCTTCCTCTATATAACGCATTTGAAAAAATTAGAAAGATGTATTTGTAACTTACAAATGGGTGATCAGATCTTAATGAAGTTTGACATTTAGAAGGATCTTGTGCTTCAGAGCTAATCTTAAATCCCAACCAAATCCAGGGACATTGAGGGAAGTTGGATGGGAAAACCGGAAATCTTGGAAGACGTGAAAATTGAGGTATCTTTATCTTGCAAATGGGTGGTCGGATCTTAATGAAACTTGATATGTAGAAAGATCTTATGTCTGAGATGCTCAATATAGATGCTTATACAGAAATTACTCTGTATATGAAAGGGGTTTTTCCTCCTCAACACCCCGCTTTTTATGCTAAAGTTTGACACTTGCTGTTAACTTTACTTTTTAAAACAGTAAAAAACTTTAGCGTAAAGAGCGGGGTGTTGAGGAAGAAAAGGCCCTTTCATATGTGGAGTAATTTCTATTCATTTTAAGTTTTAATGTTGCTCCTTACTTTCAGTTAAAAACACTTTTTTTTTTTAATTTATACCATAGTTTTATAAATATTTATATAAAATTATCAAAATAAACCAAAAATAAGCCCTTAATAAACATTAATTACAACACAACTATCCAGAAAAGAAGTTTTACAAAGGAAAGTAAAGAACCATATTAAACTTAAGACAAGCTTCAACACATTCCTATAATATTTAAAGCTCAATTTTTTTTTTAGAAACCAGGAAAGGATAATATATAATTAATGAAAAAAATCAAATAGTTGAGAAAATGAGAATTTTATCAGCCAGTAGCAAAATATGAAGACGAAAATCAAGCAAATATTTCGACAAGGACCTCTGAATAATGGAAGTGTTTTCAAACAAAATGAAGTGGTGAGGGTTATTGTGCACGTGTTGGGCCAAGGCAGAATCAAAATTCTTGGGCCTTTGGTACAAATTATGACTTTGTTGATTGAATATTTGTGTTTCAACAATTCCTTCTCCCAGTTGTTTGCGTTTTACCAATATAGAAAATTTAGAAATGTTACACACCCCTTAAAATTTGAAAACTGGTATTTTTCACATTTCTAAATCTCTTTCATAGGGTGTCCAGGTATCCAGGAAATTTCCAAGGGGGAAGGGGTATTACAGTTTTTTTGAGGAATCTTTATAAAACAAAAACTATGAAAGGCATGAAATACTTGTTTATATTCGTTTTGTTACGTTTTTACGAGTCTGAGAAAGGTTTTGGACAGGGGGTACATACCCTTTAGCCCTCCTGGATACGGCTTGTTTTTTCCTAGCCTATTTGAATTTAACGGGAAAAGATTGTATTAATTTTCTCACAACCTCCCACATATTTATATTCTCATTAAAATGAACATTCTTCTCAATATTTGAACTCCACATTAATTATTCTTTAAAATACTGGATGACACATGGAAAGGTAATTACGAGTGACATAACAATTCCCCTGGAAGCCGGAACAGCTTTCCAGGATCTGAAAGGAGCTTTTGATGAAGTTATAAGGTATTTTAGCATTCTTATTTTTAATATATTTGTGAGAAATTTTTGAAAAATTTCTTGCAATAAAAGATCTCAAAATAACTTCCCGGGATATACTTTAGCCTGTATACACATCCCTGAAAGTTTCAATTCTCTAGCTCAACAACTAAATTTCTACTTTCCAGAAGAAAACCTTTAAAAAAAATTCCCCATTTCATGATATTCACAAAAATAGTAGCCTAGATTCTCAAGGTATAAACCACTTTTATTTGCCCTTTTCCACTTTTTTTCTTAATTGAATGAATTTCCCAGAGACCAATTTTTTTCTTAAATTAATTGAATGGCATCTTTACTAGAGAGCAACAAGGAGTAAAAGAGAAAAGTGCCAGTCTGTGAAAATATTATTATAAGCATTCATTTATTTAAAAAAAAGTAAAAAAGATTGATTGCAAGTGGTTCATAAGTAGCAAACCTGCTGAGGACAATTTTTGTGTCTATTATGAAACAAGAATTGTGTTGTGTTTTCAATTTTTCTTCCTTATGGAGAGAAGAAATCCTAAATTGATGCCTAAAGATGTTCTGAATAGTCCAAGGTATATAAAAAAAAGTTGGATAGCTATATTGTCTAGGTTCATATTTGACCCTGTTAAATTGGAGACAAGATATACTGTCGCAGTAGTAACCATTGCTACTATTTCTATACTACTTACAACTCACTCCAATACCAAGCTGCCCTCCTTACAACTCACCCCAACACAGCTACGCTTGCTTCTCCTCCATTCCAATTTGTTCAAAGTCTCCCTCTTTACACCCTCCCTAGAAGTTCCCATGTCCTTTAAATCTTTTTTTATGATATTCTCCCATGCCAGACAAGGACAACCTCCTTTCTATTTAGCCCTAGATGGTTGGCTGAAAAGAACAATATTTGGCAATCTGTCAACCTTTATCTGTAGAATGTGTCCCAACCATCTTAACCTTTCTTTCATTATAGCCCTAGAAAGTGGGACTGAACCACACTTTTCATACAGCCTAATGTTTGTAATACGATCAGTCAGCCAGGTACCCAGAACAATCCATAGACAATTTCTCTGGAAAACATCTAGTAAATCTTCATCTGCTTTTTGTGGTGCCTATGCTTCAGAGCCATATTTGACCACAGCCCTTGTTAAAATTGGAGATCAGTATCTGTTTACTGGGCTACATCACAAAGTTGTTGAGCAAGGCTAGTTAAATCAACTGTGGCAAAGTAGTTTATTTGATTTGTAGAGTACAAGCCTGTTGAAACAGACTTTCACACTTTTAATTAGATAAAGTTATTTACATTCAATCTCCTTCAAAATATGCTCCTCCTGAGTCTACACACCTTGACGTCATTTTTAGAAACTGCTTGTGGCTGCTCTGTTTTATTTCATCTACATCTTGAAAACGTTTACCCTTAATTGCCATTTTTATCTTTGGGAACAAAAAAATCAAATGGAGCTAGGTCCAGTGAATTGGGGGGGGGGGAGGAGGAGGCTGAAAAACAACTGGGATATTATGTTTGGCCAAAACTGCTACACAACGTGGGTTAAATGGGTTGGTGTTTTATTGTAATGAATTTCCAAGTACCAGACTCCTTAAACTCTGCTCTATTTCTTCATACAGCATCTTACAAATGGTATAGAAGAATCAATATAGTATTCCTTTATGTTCCGTCCTTTTGGAGCATTCCCAAGATGAACAACACCTTTGTAGTCAAAGGAAACAGTCAAATTAATCTTCAGTTGATAAGCTTTTTTGGGTTGTGGTGAATCATGTGTCCTCCATCGTACCATTGTTTTGGGATTTTAGCCATATACCTAAGTCTTGTCACCAGTTACAATTGATTAAAAAAAAATATATCAGATTCAGAACACTAGCAAATCAGTGGCAATCTGTTTTTGGTTTTCTTTTTGCTCATCTGAGAGATGTTTTGGAACTAAATGTTGAATTAAGGATTTATCCAATAAATCCTTAATTCAAGTAAAACCTCTACAAAGGCAAATACACAAGTATTTGAGTTACTCCTGCCAAGAGTCATAGTTATTCCCACCATTTACCTCTGCTATAAACTCAAACAGTGTAAAAAATTAAGGTTTCTCTGTTTTCCTTCAAGTCAAGGGGACTTGTTAGTCATGTGTTAATCCTAAAACTCAGTTGCCCCTTTGAGACTCTTGGTGGGTTGCCTACTAAGCTTAGGTTCCTTGTTCACCTTTGAGTCCAGGTAGCTTCAGTCCCCCATTTTGCCTGCAAGTCCAGCAGACATTGTCCAAATATTTTAGAACTAAAGGGCATTGGAGAATTTGAATTACATGAAAAATGAAACTAATTAAAATTATGTACATTTTTTAGTCAGACTGAACAAGGAAGAACTAAAGAAAAATAGAAAAATATACACATTTAATGCTTTTTACATTCTCTGAAGGAGAAATTACTACGAAGTGTCATGTTTCTCTGAAAACTGTTGTTTTGATGACAACTGTCAAAAAAATTTTCTACATGCAAGTATTCTGTTGGTATGAAAAATGATACAAATGCAACTCTCTTTGTGCAACACAGTAAAAGAAATAAGGAGTAACCAGTATAATTTTTCCTTATTCTGCTTCTAGTTTTATAAAATTGTCTGAATTTATTTCTCTTTATTCTTATTCTACTACTTTAGAAATTTTTTTATTGCTTTGCTCTAATTGAAAGTGCCAGAAAAACTGAACAAAAATTTTTCCATTTTACCCTTTATGTTACCATTCAACACTAATACGGCAACACAGATACTCCTTTAGTTCAATTATTATAACACTGATGTCAAAAGCAGTAAAAAATGGTTTCTTACCTTTTTGTGGTCAAAGAATTAATGATCTTGTTGACAAACAAAGCTGGAATCTACCAGGATAATATTGACAACTACACTAAAAAAGGGTGTAAAAAATAGGTTCATACGTTTTCAGCCCTCCTTTCCTGAAAGGTTCCACTCGCTGTCCAAGTTTGGAACCTTCTTGCAGCTATTCTTTTTAATAATGCTGCCAAATTTAAACTCAAAATGTTTGTGAAATACCTCATCTATTTTTTTTAGATGCTACCCTTGTCTCCTTGCCAGGTAATGCAGCCATTTTTGCGCTATTAACGGCCAAATTTTGGGTCTAAGACATGTCATAGGAGGGGTGTTGTTGCTTGAGACTATATTGCAAACCCCTGTTGAAGGAAAAGAGGAGTAAGTTCAAGTAGAGCTACAAACAACTGAGGTAATGCATTCTATTGAAAATTATTTTTTTATTTGGTAAAATTTACCAAGGTCTAGCTAATTTTGATGGATACTAATTTGATGCCAGATTAAAGAGTGAGGAATGATAAGACTGAAAATTCAAGTTGGTTTAAAAAAAGAGAAGTAATGACATCCAGCGTATCTGAGTAAATCTTCAGGGTAAAAGTTCCTAGTGATGTATTTGAAGCCTTTGAGGTCTTTTTGAGATCTAAATATGTTTTTCCACTTCTGTACTCCTATTGTTTTTGTATTTTAATTTTATTTTAATTCATTGAGACAATGCTATTACTCAATAGTGCCAGAACCCTTCAATTCTTGTAAAGGCCAATTCAGATTGCCCCAGTTCAAATTCTTTTCAGGTTTCATTTTCTTTAGCTAAAAAGTACTTACTTGTGCTTGTATTTGTGGAGGGAATCAGGCGTTTCCACCTCGCCCGGCATCGATGATCTTAGAGACCTTCTTGGACCATGTTGTTCGATCTTGTGCCAGCTCCTCTGCAAAAGCGAGCCACTATATTGACCATCTGTGACCGAATTTTCTGAAACCCCCAATCGGTTCAAGGTCTGACTTGGCCAGGTTTAATCAGTTCTTTCTCTGTCCTCCTTGGCATTTCTTCCAGCAGCTAATAGGCTCAACTAGAAGTATTTGGCGAGGCAGGTACTCTGGCAGTTTCTGTAATACATGGCCCAACCATTTCAAACGGCGTTCTTTAATAGTGAGCACAACATCTCTCTGAACATTGCACATTCGACGTATATTCGCGTTGGAGATACGGTCACGTAGCTGTACTCTGAGAATTCTTCGCAGACAAGTATGCTCAAACATCTTATGTGTATTCTCTTGCTGCAGTTTTACCGACCATGTTTCGCACCCGTAAAGGAGAACGGTACGGACTAGTGCCATGTAAATTCGAACTTTCGTCCGGACACTGATTTCGCGGCTATTCCATAAGGGTTTCCGAAGAGAGGAAAAGATTGTCTGCGCTTTCTATATTCTCTGTTGGATATCAGCGTCGGAAGATCCGTCAGTACAAAGCTGGGAGCCTAGGTATGTGAAACAGTTGAATTTTTCCAGCTGGACTTAGTTGACAGTTAGTGGGAATGGTCCTGTGTTGTGGTTAATAGCCGTGAATTTCGTTTTCACTGTGCTGACTTTCAAGCCGATCAGGTCTGCCCAAGCTACAACGCTGTCAAGCATGTTTTGGGCTTCTACAGGGTCTGACAAGAGGCCAAAATCATCCGCATAATCGAGGTCAGTCAGCGAGAGATTCTGTCCAATCTGCGCTCCTGGATAAGACGATAGAGCATTTTCAAGCACCCAATCGATGCAATAATTGAACAGAGTCAGACAGAGGACACACCCTTGTTTTACTCCGAACTCAACCAGAAATTCTTCGGTTTCATCGCCATAGACTCTAACTCGGCCCACTGACGCTTCATAGTATGCCTTCATGAGTTCAACAAACTTCAACGGCATTCCGTCATTCTCTAGGATCTTCCAAAGTTTCTGGCGAGTGACAGAGTCGAAGGCGGCAATGAAGTCCAGGAACATCAAGATCAGGGGTATTTTGTACCTTTCAAACTGCTGGATAATGAGGCTAAAGGCGAAGATATTATCAGTACAGCCTCTACCTGGTCGAAAGCCGGCTTGATTTCCTCGAGTTCTTTTCTCCCTTGCTCCTTTGAAGCGGTTCAAGAGTATGATCCCAAATGTTTTGACGGCAATGTCTATGAGACTTATTCCGCGGTAATTTTTGCATTCGGTTTTGTCTCCTTTCTTATAGAAAGGAAGGATGACTGATGTCTTCCAATCTTTTGGAAAAGTGTTGGTCCTCCACACTTCTTCGAGAATGCCATGGAGCTTTTCAGCAGTGACCTCAGGGCATCGTTTGTATAGTTCCGGGGGGAGGCCGTCTTCACCAGGGGCTTTGTGGTTTCTTAGGGTCTTGATCGCTTTTAGTATTTTGGCTCTGGTCGGTGTATCTAGCTCGATATCTTAAGGCTCTTTAGAGACGGAAGGTGGGAAGGCATCATGAGCAGATGAAGGGGATGGGTTGAGGAGGAACTGAAAGTGATCCTTCCATCTTTCTGAACGTTCCTTCTGACAACTAATGATTTTTCCTCATCTGTTTTTGATTATTTCTGAGACAGCAGCTTTCTTACCAACGGATTCCTTCAGGATCTGGTAAAGCTTGTGGGTGTCATGTAAGCGTGCTGCTTTCTCTAATGATTCGGCAGTATCTTCCCACATTTGGCGGCGGTCCAGCCGAACAGAGCGTTTTACCTGTCTGTGTAACTCCTTTGTTTCTTCTTTAGGGCCGCCCATCTTTTGTCTTCGCTCACCGACTATTGACAGGGTCCTAGCGGTTATCCAGTGTTGTCGTTTGATTTTTGCTCGGCCTAGGATCTCATCGGCAGTCTCTGTCATCACGGTTTTAAAGGTCTCCCATCTCTTATCGGGGGTTAGGTTTTCATCAGAGCTGAGGGCGTCAAACCGGTTAGTTAGTTCCAAGTTGAGGGCCTGCCGCACTTCTTCAATTCTCGCATCTGTGATCCTGTCCAAATTTTCCCTGGATTTGTCCTGTGGTCTGGTCAGACGGACCAACTCTTGCGTTGAAGTCTCCAGCAGCAATCAAGTAATCACGTGCGGCTATAGAAGAAGACAACTGGTGCAGTTTGCTGTAGAAATCATCCTTGGTCGTTTCAGTAGCGTCACGGGTGGGGGCATAGGTAGAAATTATTGACACATTTCCAGGGTTTCCTTTTAGTCTGATTTTAGCAAGTCTACAGGAGACTGGTTCCTATTCTAGGATAGTGTTTCTGGTTCTTTGGTTCATGATGAAACCAACTCTGGGGAGTCCTGAATTATCTTCTACTCCAGAATAGAAAAAGTGGAACTGATGTAGTGTTTCAGGAGCCGTTATAACTATAGAGCCAGAACCGGAGATTCTGGTCTCGAATATGCAAAGTATGTCTATGTTGTACTTCTCCATCTCATGGACAAGAAAAGCTTGTGTGGCTTCTTGTTTAACGGATCTTACATTCCAGCATCCAACATTTATTCTGGATTTTGCCTGTTTAATGACTGTGGTTTTTCTAGATTTATGGCGTTGAAAGGATTTTTCGACTTCGCCGCCATATTCAAAGTCGCGTTTCCTGCCGGGAACGCCGTAGTATGGTTGGCTAGCTTACTTCTCGACACTCGCGCCAATACGGGGGCCGCGTCGCTTGCCGGGGACGCTGTAGCCGTTACTTCTTTTCTTCTAGGGCTCAGATCCATCAATGTTTCTTGGGAATAGAGTTGACCGCAGGGTCCCCAGTCTTGTGGGTCACCCGGAGCGCGTTGGCCACCAAATCGCTCGGCGAGGAGCTCAGTGGTGTTTACACCCTTCCACCATTCTAGGGCCCTTTTGATTTCCGTGGGACCGCAGTAGGGACCTTCTGAAAGGTAGTAGATTCCTCTAAAGCAATCCCAGGCCCCTCGAGCCATTCTAGGCCCCCTTGGGACCGCTTTAGGGAATTTTTGTACGCCCAGGGAACACTCGAGTGCTCCTAGAGCGGTTTTTGGGCCCCTAAGATAGCTCTAGGTCATCTTAGGTCACCCTGAGAATGGTCTAGGACCAATTCGGGGGGCCAGGGACCGCACTAGGGGTCCCTTAGGCGGTTCCCTTAAATCATCCCCAGAACCCTAGAGTGATCCCAGGCATCCCTGGGACCACTAGGGCCCTTTTGAGTTCCCTGCGACCGTAGTAAGGGTCCTTTTGAATGGTCCTAGTTTCCCTTAAAGCGATACCAGGGCTCTGGAGCTATTCTAGGCCCCCTTGAGACCGCTTTAGGGAATTCGCGTGTGCTCAGGGACCACTCAAGTGCTCCTAGGATGAACTTAGTTACCCCTAAAGAAGCCCCAGGGCCCTGGAGCCCACTAGGGGGCCCCTAAAGCGGTTCCCCTAAATCATCCCCAGGACCTTAGAACGATCCCAGACATCCCCGGAACCACTCTAGGGCCCTTTTGAGTTCCCTGGGACCGCAGTAGGGTCCTTCTGAATGGTCCTAGATTCCCCTATAGCAATCCCAGGGCCCTGAAGCCATTCTAGGCCCCCTTTGGACCGATACAAGGAATTTTGTGTGCCCAGGGACCACTCAAGTGCTCCTAGAGTGGTCCTAGTTTCCCCTAAAGCAGCCCCAGGGCCCGGAGCCCACTGGGGGGCCCTTAAAGCGGTTCCTCTAATTCATCCCCAGGGCCTTAGAGCGATCCCAGGCATCCCTGGGACCACTCTAGGGCACTTTTGAGTTCCCTGGGACCGCAGTAGGATCCTTCTGAATGGTCCTAGTAGGGGCCACTAGGAAGCCCCTAAAGCGGTTCCCCTAAATCATCCCCAGGACCCTAGAGTGATCCCAGGCATCCCTGGGACCACTCCAGGGCCCTTTTGAGTTCCCTGGGACCTCAGTAGGGTCCTTCTGAATGGTCCTAGTTTCCCCAAAAGTAGCTCCAGGGCCCTGGAGCCCACTAGGGGGCCCCTAAAGTGGTTCCCCTAAATCATCCCCAGGGCCCTACAGCGATCCCAGGCATCCCTGGGACAACTCTAGGGCCCTTTTTAGGTCCTTCTGAATGGTCCCAGTTTCCCCTAAAGCAATCCCAGGGCCCTGGAGCCATTCTAGGGCCCCTTGGGACCGCTTTAGGGAATGTTTGTGTGCCCAGGGACCATTCAAGTGCTCCTAGAGTAGTCCTAGCTTCCCCTAAAGCAGTTCCAGGGCCCTGGAGCCCACTAGGGGGCCCCTAAAGTGGTTCCCCGAGATCATCCCCATGGCCTTAGGGGGCCCCTAAAGCGGTTTCCCCAAATCAACCTAGGGCCCTAGAGCCATTCTAGGTCCCCCACTGCTTTAGGGGACCGCTCCCCTAAAGCAGCCCCAGGTTCCTGGAGGCCACTAGGGGGTCCCTAAAGTGGTTCCCCTAAATCATCCCCAGGACCCTAGAGCGATCGCAGGCATCCCTGGGACCACTCTAGGGCCCTTTTGAGTTCCCTGGGACCGCAGTAGAGTCCTTATGAATGGTCCTAGTTTCTCCTAAAGCAACCCAGGGCCCTAGAGCCATTCTAGTCCCCCCACTGATTTAGGGGGCCGCTCCTCTAAAGCAGCCCTAGTGCCCTGGAGCCCACTAGGAGCCCCTAAAGCGGTTCCCCTAAATCATCCCAAGGGCCCTAGGGGGCCCCTAAAGCGGTTCCTCTAAATCAGCCCCAGGGCCCTAAAGCCACTCTTGGCCCTCTGGTGCTTTAGGGGACCGCTCCCCTAAAGCAGCCCCAGGGCCCTGGAGCCCAATAGGGGGCCCCTAAAGCGGCTCCCCTAAATCATCCCTAGGACCCTAGAGCGATCCCAGGGATGCCTGGGAACACTCTAGGGCCCTTTTGAGTTCCCTGGGACTGCAGTAGGGTCCTTCTGAATGGTCCTGCTTTCCCCTATAGCAACCCCAGGGCCCTAGAGCTATTCCACGCCCCCTTGGGACTGCTTTAGGGAATTTTTATGTGCCTCAAAAGGTGCCTTTTATTCAAGAATTTTAATAATCCCTCGTATTGACGAGGGAGCGAACTTCCTCGTATACATAATATAAAGGGGCTCACCGCCTTGTCAATACCTTACTACTTACGCTAAGGTTTTAGTTTTGTTCCATTTTATTAAGAATAACCACTAAATCACAAAAATGTATGCAAGTGCTGTGCATACATTTACATACATGCAGTGCTGTTTTTTTTTTTTTAAGGGCCTTTAGATTTTTTGTGTGTAAAAAACAACTTCGATTGATAATTTTAATAATCCCTCGTATTGAAGAGGGAGCGAACTTCCTCATATACATAATATAAAGGGGCTCACCCACTTGTCAATACCTTGCTATTTACGCTAAGGTTGAAGTTTTGTTCCATTTTATTAAGAATAACCACTAAATCACAAAAATGTATGCAAGTGCTGTGGCATTTACATACAAATACGGGGCTGTTTGTATGCAAGGGCCTATATATTTTTTGGTATCCAATATTAGTCAAGAATATTCGGAGGGGGGGAGGGGGTAAAAAATTATAAAAAAAATTCAATTGATAATTTTAATAATCCCTTGTGTTGGCGAGGGAGCGAACTTCTTCGCTCCCTCGCTTCGCTCTCCTTCAAAGGGGCTCACCCCCTTGTCAATACCTTGCTATTTACGGTAAAGTTAAAGTTCTGTTCCATTTTATTAAGAATAACCACTAAATCACAAAAAATGTATGCAAGTTCTGTGCATACATTTACATACATGCAGTGCTGTTTGTATGCAAGGGCCTATAGATTTTTTTTGGTACCAAATATTAGTCAAGAATATCCGGGGGGGGGGGGTCAAAATTATAAAAAAACAATTTCAATTGATAATTTTAATAATCCCTCGTATTGACGAGGGAGCGAACTTCCTCATATACATAACATAAAGGGGTTCGCCCCCTTGTCAATACCTTGCTATTTACGCTAAAGTTTAAGTTTTGTTCCATTTTATCAAGAATAACCACTAAATCACAAAAATATATGCAAGTGCTTTGCATACATTTAAATACATGCAGTGCTGTTTGTATGCAAGGGCCTATAGATTGCTTTTGGTATCCAATATTTGTCAAGAATATTCGGAGGGGGGGGGGTCAAAAATTATAAAAAGACAATTTCAATTGATAATTTTAATAATCCCTTTTGATTGACGAGGGAGCGAACTTCCTCATATACATAATATGAAGGGGCTCGCCCCCTTGTCAATACCTTGTTCTTTACGCTAAAGTTCAAATTTTCTTCCATTTTATTAAGAATAACCACTAAATCACAATGGCCCTTTAAATTAGAATAAATAGTTCTATTGAGATTACTAAAAATGTTTAAGCGTTATCAGCGAGGTATTGACAAGGGGATGAGCCCCTTTATAGAGATAATAATTTCTATTCGTTTTTATCCCCCCCTCCCCTCAACAAAAAAGAATAATTTAAAAAAAGCCTCGAAAAGCAATCTTCCCACGTAACCCATTCCCCTCGCCTCCCATCAAAAAACAATTCCATGAAAAAGTATATATATGTACCAGTAACAAATACTATATATGAACAATGGGTAAATTTAACAACTTGTAGCCCTTCCCAGGGACTATGGGGGCTCAAATAGTTTCCAAAGACATAGTGATTAGATGTTTCGACCACGTTGAACAAAATTGCTATCTCAAAATTCGATTTGGTGACTTTTGGAAAAAAGTAGCGTGGAAGGGGGCCTTGTTGCCCCCCAATTTTTTGGTCACTTAAAAATATTTATTTTTCGTTATTTTCCTAAATAATACTAGAAAAAATTGTCCCCCTTTATTCAAATTCCTATTCCCCTATGACAAATTCCTCCATTTAAAGATCCCCCCACTTAGTTCCCCCTTAACATCCTCCCACCAAAAAAATCCTTCTCCCCATTGTGACACTATTTTCTCTTTTTAGATGACCAGAACGATTAAGAATATTATTTGCCATCAACTATCCGAAACGACCTTGCCTGCCCCTGCCTGGCTCCGAAATGACCTTGCCTGCACCTGGACCAACCTTGCCTGCCCCCGAAATGACCTTGCCTGCCCCTGGACCAATCTTGCCTGCTCCTGAAATGACCTTGCCTGCCCCTGGACTAATCTTACCTGCCCCTGAAATTACCTTGCCTGCCCCTGGACCAATCATACCTGCCCCTGAAATGAAAGCCCGGGCCCATCAGACGACCTATCCCTGATAATATAAGAAAAACCAGAAGCCAGTCCCGGCAGAATAATGACACCCTAAGTAATGAGAGCCATATGGTAGAAACTCGCACCATAGCTGAAATCCCCACGAAGAACAATGAAGATGACCCTTATGTCCTACCTACTGATACCCCAGAATCTAGCCCCCTTCACCCAAAACAGCTCAGATCTCCTTCACCGTCTGATATTATACCCCCTGTCCCGGCCAATTCCCCAATAGAGTCTTTCAATGATTTCTTTAGATCTGCTAATGAAAGAACTTTAGCCAAGAATGCGGCCCTAGATGCAAAATTGCATGATTTAATCAATCTATGCCTGTCGAATAAACCCAGCGAGGGTATTACAACAATAAATGAGATCCTGGTAGAATACTTCTTCAAGCCCACCAAGCCTAAAGGGGTCAGTCGATCAGAGGGCCCAATGAGGCTTGACGGGCACCAGAGTCGGAAGGCCAAGCGCGCCTATAGGCGACAGCAATACGCCAGAATTCAACGGTTATGGAAGAAAAATCCTTCCATCGCCGCCGACGCTATCCTTGATATGAATAAGAAACCAGGCCCGGTAGACAACCATGCTTTTAAGCAGTTCTGGACCGGCGTCTTTGAGCGTCCCTCGCCACCAGACACAGAACCTCTCCCTCATATCGGAAATAAACTAGACGTGTCCACCTTATGGCTTCCGATCGAAGTAGCCGAAATAGTTAAACTTCGCCCATCCGGAGACCCATCTCCGGGACCGGACGGGCTGAGGATTGTCGACTGCATCCATTTTGGATATGAGGTTCTCTCTATACTGTTCACAGCCATTTTTTTCCTAAGAACCACACCCAAGCCCTTCCTTAAATCACGAACTGTCTTTCTCCCCAAATCTGACGGAGCTACTGACCCTGCTGACTTTAGACCTATTTCTATAGCCCCAATGTTGCAAAGATGGCTACACAGAATCATCGCTACCCGCCTCTCCAAAGTTGTAGATATCTCCCCTGCCCAAACGGCATTCTCTCAAGTCGATGGATCTATTGTTAATACTATAATTATCAATAGTATATTGAGAAAGGCCAAAGCATCCTATAAGTCGGTGTACCTACTGAGTTTGGATGTCCGAAAGGCATTCGACTCAGTGAGCCACCATTCTATTATCCGGGCTTGTAAAGCTCAAGGCCTTCCGCCTTTCTTCCTCGAGTATATAGAGTCGACGTACCGAGGAACCACCTCAATCCTTGAGCTCCCGAACGGCAGGGAAGAGACGCCTACTAAACTAACGAGGGGTGTAAAGCAAGGTGACCCGCTTAGCCCCATCCTCTTCAACCTCGTGGTGGACGAAGCTCTGAGAGCCATTCCTCACGGGGTCGGCTTCACTATCAATGAAACCCTGATTCCGGCCATCGCTTATGCGGACGACCTAGTAATCGCATCGTCCTCCAAGGTCGGTCTACAAAAATCAGCGGACATTATAGTGAATGTACTAAAAAGAGACGGGGACTTGACATAAATAGCACTAAAAGCACGTCAGTAGGCATTGAGGCTAGTCCTAAATTAAAAATGACCAAATTTTCAACTACCCCCTTTGTTACAGTGGATAACATCCCTGTGAAGACTCTGAGAGCTGACCAGGATGTCTCCTACCTAGGTGTTGATATAGCTCTATACGGGGTGAAGAACCCAGCAACCCATAGTGACCTCAACCTGTTACTCGTCAAGATTAAGAAGGCTCCCTTAACCCCATATCAACGCCTTACTTGTCTAAAACAGTTCATCATTCCAAGGTTCATACATACGCTAACCCTAAGTCCCTTCTCAGCAGGTTCACTTGCCGCGCTCGATAAGTCCGTTAGATCATCTGTGAGAGCGTTCTTGGACCTCCCACACGATGTCCCTAACGCGTACTTACACGCCAGAGTCTGCGACGGCGGCCTTGGCGTCCCAGAACTCAGGCTCTCAATTCCTCGAATTAGAGCCAGTAGAATCGCCAGGTCCATCCAAAAAGTGTCCTGTTTTGAACCACCACACCCCTTCTTAGCGGTATGTAGAACTGACGAAATGGACCGACACCGCAATTACCTAAGGAAACTATTGAACGTCAGCGAAACTTATGCTATGTCGAAGGCCCACTATGATAAATACCACTCAAGTCAACTATACAAATCTATTGACGGAGCGGCCCTTAAAGGCTTCGGGTCCTTTCCGTTATCTCAAAACTGGGTGGATAAACCTCCTGCCGACCTTGATAGCAGAAGATACATTAGAATGATCCACCACAGAATCAATGCGATTCCGACCCGTAGCCGAACTGCAAGGGGTCAAGATATGCCAAGGACCTGTCGAGCCGGCTGCCTCGTTCCAGAGACAGCGAATCACGTCTCGATGGGCTGCATACGCACCCATCCGAATCGCGTCAAAAGGCATGACCGAATTAGAGACATAGCCGCCAAATGGTTAGACCAAGAAGGGTTCCGAGTGATTAAGGAGCCATCCTTCACCACCCTAACCCCCGGCACCAAACGAGCCATGGGACGTTGGAGACCTGATATCCTTGCAATAAAAGGCAAGGATGGGGTTATATTCGACGCCCAGGTTAGAGCCGAGGGGTACGACCTGGATAGGCTTCACAACGATAAACTGGATAAGTATAGATTAGCCCCCGGGCTGATCGATACCATCAAAGAATTACATAACCTTGAGACAGTAAAATGTGAAGCTATAAC
Source organism: Artemia franciscana (assembly GCF_032884065.1). Lineage (NCBI taxonomy): Eukaryota > Metazoa > Arthropoda > Branchiopoda > Anostraca > Artemiidae > Artemia > Artemia franciscana. The sequence goes on along the minus strand of NC_088869.1, from coordinate 63,248,133 downwards.
CTTCGCCAGACGAGGCCAGATAAGTCCTAAGTGCTATAAGGCACTAGGAGTATACTTTAACCCCCGTCAGCTTGGGTTTCTATCCAGAGTCGTCCTACACGAAGATGTTACCATTTGGTGGGCGTGGAACTCATCAGTCCGAAGAATCACACCACCTAGTAATACCAGAAGATCCAATGCTCCCGACCCAACATTTCCCCATGATCCAGCATAGCAGTCTGCCCCCCCTCACAACCGAAGAGGTGAACTTCCCTTAGTAGTACCCATATAGTTCCAGTTTAACCAACCCCTGCAGCATACCCCCTCATACCCAACGAAGAAGCATCAACCATCATTGAAGATTTCTGTTGTAGCAGCTTAACCCTCTATAGTGAATTCCCTACTGTATTAGTGTTACTCATATAGTTCCTGATTAACCCCATCCCAGCTGCTTACCCCGAAAAACCCCACCACCCAAAGGTACCTGAGTCAACGCTGTTTCCCTCTGGTCCTGTTTTACCTATTCTGCCTCTCCAGTTCCTGTTGTTCGTGTTCTACCTGCTCCTGCTTTACCCTCTCCAAAGTACCTGATATCACTGAATTGTGCCGAGAGAGTCAACGAAGTCAGTACACCATACCTTTATCCCTGATTACCTGTTTCCCTCTTCTGAATACCTGTCTTACCTGCCAATGAAGTTAATAGAGCAACAAAGTCAGATAGACCAGAGCCATGCGAACCAAGATGAAGAATCCCGCATAGAAGGTTATAAATTAAGTGGCAACGAAGAGTTCTTTTAAGTGTATTTATTTATTTATGTTTTATGAGGTGTTCATTTTTGGCACCTCATCCTTTTTGTAAGGGTAGATCCCCCACCCAAAGATGGGGAAACTGAATACATATGTTTAATAGCCAAATGCCTCGTCATCTAATTAGTGACGCGCACGAATGGATTAACGAGATTCCCACTGTCCCTATCTACTGTCTAGCGAACCCACTGCCAGGGGAACGGGCCTGGTAACGTCTGCGGGGAAAGAAGACCCTGTTGAGCTTGACTCTAGTTCGGTATTGTGGAGTGACATGAGAGGTGTAGCATAAGTGGGAGATGGTAACGTCGGCAATGAAATACCACTACTTTCATGGTCGCTTCACTTACTCAGTGAAGCGGAGGCAAGGCCCTTTGGGGACTTGTTTGTGGTGTCAAGGGAGTCCACCTGCGGGTGGCGCTCTCGATCCGTGCTGAGGACAGTGCCGGATGGGGAGTTTGACTGGGGCGGTACATCTGTCAAATGATAACGCAGGTGTCCTAAGGAAAATATCTTTTGTTAAAAAGAGGAGCCTGTGTTAAAAAAAACCTAATGGAGACTCGTATAGCGTAACAGAGGCAAAAGACATTCATGAAAAAGCCAAGGATGAGCTTGAAGAGACGGCGAGAGATAAATCCTACTTCTCGTCTTCACAGCTAAAAGCTGCACTCATAACATCCAAAACACTCCCCGCATTCAGCAGAGCCTTGACGGAGATGACCGGCGTGTATTTTTACGCCAGAGATGCACGGGACTGTGCAATTCAAATCCATGAACCTGAGCCAGCAGCTCCAACTGTCTCCATTAGACCAGTAACTCCTGTTGCTCCACCGTCAGCCCCTGAGCCATCAACCTCTGCGATGCCAAAGAGAGACCTTTTCTCCAGCGAGCTACTGATGGTGCCTTCTCGACCCCATCAGAAGGTTTGATGGACAAATATTGAATCGGACCCCGAGGACATCATAGATAGTGACGAGGAGGGTAGTGTTTACGACCCAATAGAAACTGTACAGGAATCTTCAGAATCCGAGTCCGAGCCTGAAGAGCACACACAGCTGTTAATAACCTCCTCCAAGAAAGAGGTAACCTTCTTCAATTGGCAGTCTGACATAAGGAAAAAGATGCAGGATTTGGGTTTCTACTACGTATACCATACTAATACCAAATCTCAAGAGGAAGCCCAAAAGATGGCGTACGAAGTGAAGTTACTGGAAGATCTCAAGAAATGGGCTTCAATGTGCGGAGACCTACAGACAAAGAAGTTTACAAATCCATTTGGATGTGCGCAAAAGATTGTCTTCTTTGTGCTGGAGGGCACAAAATACAAGTGGGAGAATTTCAACTCAGCCCAAAGAGTGGAATTATTCTTTGAAAAATTGGCTGAGTGTAGAATGCAGGGAAGCTCGAGAAACAAATACGCCCAGGGCTTCAGAAAATTCGTCGCTTTCATCAGCACACGCGGTAAAGAGGGACCGAAGAACTTGGATATACAATATGTCAACTCCGTCGTGAAGGCCCTGATTTACTTAGACAAAAGACAGTGCTCCCTCGCCACTGCTGAAAAGAGTCAGAAGGAACAGCAGCGGGCTTTCAGTACCCACTCATTTAATAATGAAGATTACAGAAATATGAAGGATGGCGTCGCAAATTTCATGCTTCCTATCCTCTGGCGTTTGTCGAGAAATCAATTACTTAACGAAGACATACCAAACTTGACGGCCTACCTTTGCTTCCAGGTGTCGTTCATGTTTGGTCATCGGCCTGGCGTCCCGGAAAATATGACTATCGAGGAATTGATGAATCGTCAGTTAGTAGAGGATGAAGGAGTGTACGTTATCCTTGTAGAAAAGCACAAAACTACAAGTTTAAAGTCTGCTGGAGTAGCAATCAGCCTTGAGGAAGAGAAGACTTTTCTGGAGTACCTCGAATTTGCTCGGCCGGCTCTGCTCAAGTCTGGTGCGGCGGGCCCAAAAAACTTCTTGGTGTCACAGAAGGGAAGAAAGCTACAGAATGTTTCGAAAATAATGAACAAGTTTCTGAGGAAGATTTTCCCAAACGGCATGAGGCTGGGGGTTAGTGTCCCCACCCAAACAACTGTCCGCCACCTCATAACAGCTATAAACAGAAGAGCGACGAATAAAACTCAGGAGCAGTGCCAAATGATGCACGAATATCTTTGTCACTCAGGTAAGTTTCGCTCATTCTATATAATTTTCATAATTTAAATTTTCTTTCCAGGTGAGCTCACCACTTACCATAGTCAAAAATTGATGATGAACTTATTGTAAATTTAATTCAGGGAACAAGCTGCCATTTTCTTGAGGCTCTTAGCCGCTCTTACCTCCTCCAGAACTGAATTAAATTGCAGGGCTGTTTTTCGTTAGAATGTCTACCTCTAGTTTGTAAAAACTATATAAGTGTCTAGTTCCTCCTGAAGGATTTTCCTAACCATTCTGTCTATTTCAGAAATAACTTCAAAAAATCATTGCGAAGCCTACGAATTCAAGAGGATTGCCGCAAGCAGAAATTTACTACAGAGCTGTTCCGAAGAAGTCCAAAAGTGTTCTGCTTCAGAAGCCATTGAATATTCAGACGAAGAAGAGGAGGAGTCAATGACCATGAAAATTAAATTCATGGACGTGGCAACGAGGAAAAGGGTGGTCAATGACGTAAGTTTTATTTTCCATTATGTAATATAGGCTTCTTAAACAGTCTTATTTGACCCTTTTCTTACTTACTCCCTGATTTTCACAATCCCATTAGACTCCGACTCCCCCGGTCAGCCTCCTTAGCAATCCCAACTTACTCTCCGATCCGTGCTGTTACAGAGAGAGTTTCGTAAAAGTTTTATCCCCTTTATTCTGGATAATAATTTGTGATTATGTACTTTCCAAATTCCCCCTTTCTCTTTTACCGTTTTTATTTTTGATTTATTATAATGTTCTTGTAATTTAATTTTCAAGCTTACTGATTTGCCCTTTATCTTTGATGATCTTGCCTTTTTAATTTCTTTTTAATTTTAAATGTTTGACTTAATGTACTGATTTTTTTTTTTTTTTTTTTTTTTTTTTTTTTTTTTTTTTTTTTTTTTTTTTTTTTTTTTTTTTTTTTTTTTTTTTTACTGACATATAAAGCGAATTTGGCTCTATAGCTTGTGATAGTCTTTTGAAAATAAATATTATCTTATCTTTTAGGCTCTAAACTTAACTTGGTATTTAATTGACCCTTTTCTTTCTTTCTAGGCTCTCAACCGCGTTCTCATAATAAGTCCCCTAGATGCATCTAGCCTACTGATTTCAAAACGGTGACTCTTTCTCTAATACGACACTGCAATCTTAACATGACTGATCTGGGCCTACTGAAGTGAGTTAAGGATCTTTATCCCGAGGGACTTAGGCAGGTCCGACTTCAGGCAATCCTCAGAGCAATTTCAGAGAAGCATGGTCTTAACACGGATATTTCGGAAGCCCTCACAGAAGAGAACGTCGCTAAGGCTCAAACCATTGACAATCCTGTCTATTTTAGCTTCAGAGGCAAGTTCAAATGCCATGGATTTAGGAAAAGGCGGTCCAAGGTAAGTCCTAAAATCAGGTAGAGAAGAAGAGCCGATATTAGCAAAATAGGAATTAAACGCATCTTGAACTTTTAGCTCTCCCTCTTAATTTTTGCCATCAATCACAACACATGAAGGGACAGAAGGCGGAAGAAAAGATGGCCTGATAACAGAATTGATTTCTTGCCATGTTTTCCTAATGTCTTTACTGCACGCAGACAATTTTGGCGAAGTAAATTTTAAACTCTTCTATAAGCTTTGAAAAGTCGAAGCCAAGAATCACGCGAAAATGGCTTAGAGGACCTCCAAGCCTTCTAAAGATTATTTTTCTTCCTTCAACTTTTAAGGAGTTCAGGAGTCTTCCAAGGATTCAAAGGGCTGTTCTTTTCAATGACGGATTTGACTGGGTGCATCACATTTATCTAAGGTAACTTGTTTCAAGGAATTATAAAACGAATTAAACGAAGAATCTATATCAGATTAATTTTCATAAATATTCCACGAACACCCCGCCAACCGTGACCTAATAATATGCAAACCCTGATCATTAAATTTTAAAGAGGAAATCAGCTCTTTGGCTCCTCCTAGGCAACCAATCGGAAAAATCATACATGGAAAAAACAGAAAAATGGTAGATATCACTCGTCAATACAGAATTTTGCACCAAGGTCAACGTTGAAAAAATATGATCAAGCAAAGAAGCGTTAGTGTTAGTTATGCGAGTTGGAATTCATGCAAAAGGCAATGTTCCACAAGCGAGCATTGTTGAAAGAAAATCCAAGGACTAGGATGACCTCCGGTCTCATAAATTAAGGTTGAAGTTTCCCATAACGACAGGTTCACTTGAAGGAAGTCGGATTATTTCCAAAAGCTCATCAAGAATCTGAAGGAAAGAAGGAAAAAAGTTTGTTTGTGGGATGGGGAGAGTCCCCCCCAAAAACATTTGTTTGTGTTTAATAAAAATCGGAAGAAATGACAAATATGCCCCACCCGATCTCTCATAAACTGACCCGCTGGTTTAAGCCATTTTTGCTTTCCACTGAGTTCTTGCGAATGCACACGCTATTTATAACCGTTATATCATTTATTAAAAAAAATTTCCCTTCTGAAATTTTTGCCCAGGGCAAGTGTCTCTTCCCTAAAACTGCCTATGTGCTGTTGACATCAAGGCTTGGCTCCCTGTTGTTATCGACACAGAATTTAAGTCTAGTCTGCTAACTACTTGGCAAGGATCGAGTGGTCCTTGTCACCAATAGCTCTTTATATATTCTTTTCTGTTTTACTAATAATGGCTGAAAGAGAAAAGAGGAGAATCTCAATGGCTAACTCCAAGACTAACAAATCAAAAACGATATTTACCTTCCATGACTCAGACAGTGACCAAGAATAGCAGTCGGCAACTTCTTCGGGTCTGTCACCAAATGCACAAGACTATGGAAATGCCAGTCAAGCTTTAAAAAGAAAAGCCACAAGTAAAAGAGGTGATTTTAAACGTTGGCGTGGAAAAAGCGGAGGAGAACGAGTGTGTCTTCTTAGTTTTTTTCTTTTAGCATCTTTCATTGACCAATGAGGTATTAAAGAATAACACAAAAATCATAAAAAAGCAAAAACTACGCTTAGATAAATATAAATATTTTCGAAATCCCATAAAATTTCAGATTAGTAATAAGAAAAATTAAGAAAATGGGTGTAAGGCAAGTAGAATTTGCAGAAGAATTTTACAGTCCGGATGATTTGCTTGAATAATCAATATTGTGTCTTCAAGAAAAAGAAAAATTATTAAACAGGATTAAAACAACGAGCAACTAAAGGATTTTTTTGCGGACTAAAGGATTTTGATAAAAACAGTTTGGATGCCGTCTTTGCCTAAATGGCAACTGTCAACCCTGCAATCAGTTTTGTACATATGGGACTGTGTTTTTTAAACAAAATAAAATAGAATCAAAGCAATGACAGTTTAAAGCAATGTGGACTTGAACAATTAAAATAAAATGAGGAATTTAAGACAGAAACTGAACAGGAAAACTAAAAGTAAGTAAATTAAGACATGTAATAAAGCTTCTCCGGTCCAATCTGGAAATTAACAGAAAATAATTTAAAATCCAGCGCTTAATTCTGGACTAGTTAAGTGCCACTTTTGGATTATATCCCTATTTGGTTCAAAAATGTTTGCAAGTACGAATTTCTCCCACTAAAGTAAACAAAATGGATATTTCTTGGGAAAGAATAGAAAAAATAAACTTATCATTCATTCAGGAAAATAATTTTTGAAGTACTCCAAAAACCAAACGGGAGGAAAATAATTTGCCAAGTAAACAAAACAACACACAATTCCAGCTTTGAGCAGAGATATCAACTACATATGGATGTTAAAAAGAAAAGATAGAAAAAAAAATAAGATAATTACTCTAAGATGAGAAATGTTTTTAAAATCCTTTTCAGGCACCAAACGAATGACACTTTCTAGCCAAATCAGGTAAAGTACTCCAGCCAGACTGACTGACATTCAGAAGTTGAAATCTAATCTGACTCATGGACTGAATTGAACCCGAATATTATCATGATTACGAAGATAGTATTTAGAAAGGTCGGAGACAAAAGTGGATCTAGTTTTAAGGGCTGCAGGAACCTCACAGGGCAATTGAAGAAAAACCAAAGACACACACATAAAACAATATAAAGTGAATTCAAATCGAGCAACGGTCCCTTAATGGGATTATTTTTATCAATGATAAGGTTTCTTGCTATTTATCTAGAGAGGTGTGTCAAAACAGAAGAAAATGTTAACATCCATATAATGGGGCAATATGTGACATGATGTTGAAATAAACTTTGAAATAGAATTTTAGTATCCACCCAAGATAAATATGTTTGAGCGTAATAAGGATTCCAAGATAAATTCATTTTAATTTTGACTAATATAATACCTGAACGAGAGATTCTTATCAAGCAAAATACTCAAGAACTGTACATAATGATCACTGTGTCTACTGAGAGAACCGCATGAAAGATTTAGCTCTGAAAGCTCGGCGCATGTCAGAGAATTTTGCAAGAAAATTGAGAGTTCATACGTAGCTATATGCAGTGCCAGGGAACTAACATCAAACCTCAGAATTAATCTGGTAAAATTAATGCAGATCTCTGGTTCTGTACTAACAGTACTGCCAAACGTAACTTGAATTTAAAAACTGGGTGAAAGACATTCCAGTTTGTGGATATGGAAAGAGTTGGGCAGATATAGACCACAGCAAACTATTTGTTTTTGGCTCATAAGCGTAAAAATAAGATTATTAACATAAATTAAGAACATAGATGGCCCTAGAACTCACCCTTTTGGGATACCGAATTCATTCTGAGACGGTGAGGGAAAAAGAGAATCCTCATAAATACCCCTTCCAGACAAATTAGAAGCAAACCAAGTGCTATACGTGCTATGGCGGATGCACATTGGTTTTCCGTACTGTTCGGATCGACAGGGAAAACACACTTAATTTACTTTAAATAAATACTTTCATTTAGCTCAAGTAATCTAGGCTAATTGAAAATATGATATTTGATTCTATTCAAAATAGTGCATAAGAGTGAAAATATCAAAGAGTGAAAATATCAAAGAGTGAAAATAACAAAGACATTTTCTAAGATGGGCAGCCTATCTATAATTTTGCCGTGGTCACACGGTGATTTTAGGATTGTGGCCTTTCAATCTATCGATTTTTTTCATTATTAGTGAATAAAATCTTAGAAATGGGTCTATGGAATCATTAAATTTAAAAATTTGTTTAACAAAATACAAGCTAAATTATTTGATAAGTAGGAGTCTGCTACTGGCTGGCTTCCTTTTCTCTGGTACCTTATTGTATTTTTGTTTATTATCATTACTATTAATGGAAAACTATAGTAAGATACTAAAAGGTTTTCAGATAATTTTCGGTCGTTACTGGTAAATACTACAGAAAAGCAGTAGAGGCCGAATTCTGCAACAATTTATGGTAAAGTTTTGCCAATTGTCAAGAATTTTTCAACATAGAAGTACTTGCAAAACTAGGAAGAATTTATGAAATTCTTTATTTCTCCTTGAGTTTTTATGGACTATAGGCGAAAATAGCCTAGCTTCATTTAATGACAAAACTGTATTTTTAGGTGCCAGTGATCGGTACACTATCGAAGTATAACGTTAATTAAATAAAAAAAACAAGTTTTTCAAATGAAAGTAAGGAGCGACATTAAAACTTAAAACGAACAGAAATTACTCCGTATATGAAAGGGGCTTTTCCTTCTCAACGCCCCGCTCTTTACGCTAAAGTGTGACTCTTTCTCTTAACTCTTCATTTTAAAACAGTAAAAAATCTTTAGCGTAAAGAGCGGGGCGTTGAGAAGGAAAAGCCCCTTTCATATACGGAGTAATTTCTGTTCGTTTTAAGTTTTAATGTCGCTCCTTACTTTCATTTAAAAAACTTGTTTTTTTTTATTTAATTTCTGAACGTTTTTGAATCAATGCATGTTTTGATTTTGGCTCTTCGCAGAAACGAAATTTGTATATTTATTTTTTTGGCTAAATGGCTTTTTCATAATTTTGATCGAGTGATTTTGAGAAAAAAGAGCGGGGGAGGAAGCCTAGTTGCCCTCCGATTTTCGGTTAATTAAAAAGGCAACTAGAACTTTTAATTTTTTACGAATCTTTTTATAAGTTAAAGATATACGTAACTTGTAAATTAGCTTACGTAAAGAACTTTTGTATTCTTATGTTTTTATTACATATATGAGGGGGTTCGCCCCCTCGTCCGTACCTCGCTCTAGCTTAAATTTTGTCCCAATTCATTAAGAATGACCCCTGAATCACAAAAGCCGCAGAATAAATAGTTTCAATTACTAAAAATACTTAAGCGTAAAAAGTGAGGTATTAGGAGGAGGTGAGCCCCTCATATGGGTAATAATTTCTGGTCGTTTTAAGTTTTAATGCTGCTGCTTACTTCTAGATGAAAAAAAAACTTTTTCATTTTTTTTTTTAAGTAATGCTAGTAAATCCTGCGCTCCCTTCATGGAAAATTTCTACCCCCATGACAAATTCCTCGATGGAATGCTCCCCCAGCATATCCCCCTCTTCTCAACCCCTGCCTCCAACCAAAAAATCCTCCTGAAAACGGCTGTACACTTTCCAATAACCATTACTATATGTAAGCACTGGTCAAAGTTTTGAACTTGTAACCCCTCCCACGAGGACTGTGGGGGAGTAGGTCGTCCCCAAAGATATAATTATAAAGTTTTTCGACTAAGCTGAATAAAATGGCTATCTCAGAATTCCGTTGAATAATTAGCGTGGGAGGGGGCCTAGGTGCCCTCCAATTTTTTTGGTCACTTAAAAAGGGCAGTGGAACTTTTCATTTCCATTAGAATGAGCCCTCTCGCAACATTCTAGGACAACTGGGTCGATACGATCACCCCTGGGGGAAAAAAACAAACAAATAAACACGCATCCGTGATGTGCCTTCTGGCAAAAAATATAAAATTCCACATTTTTGTAGATAGGAGCTTGAAAGATTCTATGACTTTTAGGGGGCGTTTCCCCCTATTTTCTAAAATAACGCAAATTTTCTCAGGCTCGTAACTTTTAATGGGTAAGACTAACCTTGATGAAACATCATCAAGAAATTTCATATATTATATATGAAATATAATAAGACTAAACTTCATTTTCGTTAAGATCCTACGACTTTTAAGGGGTGTTTCCCCCTATTTTCCTAAACAAGGCAGATTTTCTCAGGCTCGTAACTTTTGATGGGTAAGACTAATAAAACTTATATATTTAAAATCAGCATTAAAATGCGATTCTTTTGATGTAGCTATTGATATCAAAATTCAATTTTTTAGAGTTTTGGTTACTATTGAGCCGGCTCGTAGCTATTGGTATAAAAATTCCATTTTTTAGACTTTTGGTTACTATTGAGCCGGGTCGCTCCTTACTACAGTTCGTTACCACGAACTGTTTGAAAAGAAAATAATTCGGTATTTCGGGGCTTCTGACATTATTTCTCCTTTGCGAAAGTTAGGCTCAAAATTGGAAAAGGATTATATTTTTTCTCTGGGCCCCTTCCACCTTTTAGTTCGTTTATTTTCCCGTTAGTTTTCACCTGTTTTCGCTTTATAGTTTTGTTATCTCTTAGCAGTTCTTTCGTTAGTTGAGTTATGGTTGTGGTATATATGTTTTATCGCTCGTATAGTTGTGTTATTTTCAAATTATGCTCCATAATAGAGAGGTTCCGAACACCCAGCATTCTATATTAAGCTCTGAATTTGACGTTTTTTTCTAACGTGACCAGATTCGCCTTGCGCCCTTTTCATTGAATTTTTCTTCCCCCATGACATATTTCTCCAAGGAAAGATCCTCCCACATAGCCCCCTCCCCTCAACCCTACCCCCAAAACCAAAAAAAATCTCCCTGAAAACGTCTGTACACTTCCCAATAACCATAATTATATGTAAACACTGGTCGGAGTTTGTAACTTGCAGCCCCTCCCCCAGGGACTGTGGGGGAGTAAGTCATCCCCAAAGACATAGTTATTATGGTTTTCGACTATGCTGAACAAAATGGCTATCTCGAAATTTTGATCCGTTGACTTTGGGAAAAGAATGAGCGTGGGAGGGGGCCTAGATGCCCTCCAATTTTTTGGTCACTTGAAAAGGGCACTAGAACTTTTCATTTCCGTTAGAATGAGCCCTCTTGCGACATTCTAGGACCACTTGGTCGATACGATGACCCCTGGGAAAAAAAAAATAAATAAATAAAAACGCACCCGTGATTTGTCTTCTGGCAATAAATACAAAACTCCACATTTTTGTAGATCGGAGCTTGAAACTTATACAGTAGGGGTCTCTGATACGCTGAATCTGATTGTGTCATTTTCGTTAAGATCCTACGACTTTTAGGGGGTGTTTCCCCCTATTTTCCTAAACAAGACAAATTTTCTCAGGCTCGTTACTTTTGAGGGGCAAGACTAATGAAACTTATATAAATCAGCATTAAAATGCGATTCTTTTGATGCAGCTATTGATATCAAAATTCAATTTTTTAGAGCTTTGGTTACTCTTGAGCCGGATCGCTCCTTACTACAGTTCGTTACCACGATTTGTTTGACAAGGAATTTGTATTTTTCAGTCGTTGGGGAGGAAAGATGTCACTATTCACTCTGAAATATAGAACATTGTAGTAAACAAGGGCATCTATTGACAAAATTTAGGGGAATGTAGGTCAAATGAATTTTAAAAAATCTAATAGATATATTTTTTTTCGTTTACTTTCTTTCGTAAAAATTCAAAATATTTGCGTAATCCTAAACGCTGTTTTAAATATAAAAATTAAAACAATACTTATGTTCAAGTGTGAATAAGAAAATTTCATTGTGAAGATACCCAAGTAAAATCTCGTAAGTTAGAATACTTAAGGCAATAAAAAACCAGCATTATACCGTAAAAATATAATTTAGAAAATAAAATTTTGTGGTTCAATGGATCAAAAAATAATTGGATGTCCAAAAATATAGCAGCAGAAATCAGACCTGAATCGAAAGACGAATGTAGAAAATTTAAAAAAATTTAAAAGAGTAACTTAAGCATGCTCAGTTCAATGCTATACTCAGAAGCAAAACTGAAAAACTATGAAAAAATTCTTTAATTTCTAAAAAGTAAAGTTAACGAGTAAAGGAGACATATTTCAAAATTTTGCTAAATACAAAATATAATGTCATAGGTCAATTTTTGCTTAATCACTCTGAGTTCCATCCTTTGTAAAACAATTGCTTGACCTCGGTTGTGTGAACTGGAAAATTTCCATTCTCAAAAGACATTAAAAAACCTTGTGATAGGTGAGACGTTTAAAAAAAACGTATTTTATCCCCACGGCTGGTAAATAATCAGAACCAAAAGACACTGACCCTTTTTAAAAATCAAATGAAAGTTAGAAGCAACATTATAACTTAAAACGAACAGAAATCGTGACGTGTATCAAGGGGTTGCCTCCTCCTTAACGCCTCGCTTATTACGTGGATTCCTTTTTAGTACCTTTGTAAAAAAAAAGCTTCTTATTGTTCCAATTAAACGAATATAAGTGTTTCAGAAGTCTTTCTTAAAAAATTAGGGCAAAATTTAAACTAAGTGTAAATAATTAGACGTTGAAGAGGAGGCAACCCCCTTCATATAAGTAATAATTTCTGTTAGTTTCAAGTTTTAATGTTGCTCCTTATTTTCAGTTGAAAAAAAAGCAATTTTTCTCATTTAATTCCTGATTGTTTTTTAAATAATCCCTAGAAATCTGGCCCCACCTTAACTGAGAAATACCCTCCCTACGGATGTATCCTCCAGATACTGCAATCCCTGTGAAAATTTATCCAGGCAATTACCCTTAACAACTCCACTCGTAAAATTGAGATGGAGATGAGAAAGCAAGAAAAATAAAAACATTTTTGTATAGGAATTCTTGCAAATTTCCCCAGTGTATAATTTCCTTTAACAAGTTCACCCCCTGGAAACTTACCTCTTGATGGAAAATTCCCCGTGAAAAAAAAAGCAGAAAATTCGTCTCCCCACCCTAAAACGTACGCATGCTTCCCATTAACAAATACTATCCGTAAACAATGGGCAAATTTTAGAACTTAAAGACCTTTCCCCTGTGACCATGGGGTCATGTTATATCCAAAGGCATAGTTGTTGGGCCTTACAACTATGATGATCAAAATGGCTATCTAAAAATTGTAACTGGACGAATTTGAGGTAAAAACGGGATGGGGAGGGGGCAGTTGCCCTCCAATATTTTCAGTCATTTAAAATGGCTACTGGAAAATTTTAATTTCCGTTTCAATGAGCTCTCTCACGGTATTCTAGGATCACTGGGTCGATACGATCACCTCTTGGGAAAAAGGCAACAAGTAAACACGCATCCCTGATCTTTCTTTCTGATCTGAAAACTCTGCAATAAGGTCCTCTGATGCGTTGAATCTGATTGTGTAATTTTGATTAAGATTCAATGACTTTTAGGGGGTGCTTTTCTTTTTAAGAAATAAGGCAAATTTTCTCAGGCTTGTAACCTTTGGTGGGTAAAACTAAACTTAAGGATACTTATCTATTTGAAATCGGCATAAAAATCCAATTCTTTTGATGTATTTATTGGTATCAAAGTTTCGTTTTTAGAGTTTCGGTTACTACTGAGCCGGGTCGCTCCTTACTTACAGTTCGCTACCGCGAGGTGTTTGATTGACAATTTTGGTTATCTCAATCTTAGTAACAGGCACCATGGCCATCGATTTCAAGCAAGTTGGACCAAGATACACCTTGAAATATGGCTTAGAAAAAATTATGCTTAGTTAAGAAGCAATTGTTTGTTTGTTTTTTTACATTTGTAAAATAGATAAAATCCTGTAGATCATTAAGTTTACCCTAAACAGTCGAACCCTTAGCCATCAAGCTTGAAGGGAAAGACGAAGACAGAAATGAAACTTTGGGGATAGAGTTAAATGCATGGCTAGTTTTCTGAATATTCACTCCGTAATTTGAGAATTTTTGAAAATAATAAAGGCATTTATCCTTCCAAATCAAGCAACACTAAATAATCCTACAGTGTTTGAAAAGTGTCAGGCAAGTAGTAGTTGCACTTGTCGATGACTTCCTTGACTTGCAAGATGTTTTTTTTTCAAGTTTATTTTTCTCTAAGAAGGCCTGGGGTTATCTAGGGATTCAAGGCAATAAACATATTAGATGAGGAACCGCTAGTTCATTTAGCACACAGATTAACAAAAGAAGTTTTAGTAAACATATAAAAGTCAAATTGCAAACAAAATTCATATCTCTCTCAGATGTCAATATTTGATATAGATATCTCTTACAAACATCTCAAGGTGTCATTAATAACTGGGATCAATGAAAGAATAGCTATTTTTTTCCTTATTTTAAGAAAGGTGAACTCAAAGTGGGGGTCCTCTGGCTCAATCTCCTTAGCCCTAAATCAAGAAAAATTGTTAGGTATACCATTCACTAGCGTTAAATTCTGCATGGAATTAATAGAGAATTTTCTTTGAGTTGTAGTCTCCCTTTTTGTCGAATGTTTTATTCTTTTAGCAAGCAGTTAGGTACCAGCTTTGAATTGTGATTTGGCTGAAATCTTAAAGTTTCATAGGTATTCAGTGTTTTTCTGGCCCAATTTTCATAATATTTTCTTTGGAATAAATACAAAATCTACATCGGAAAATCGAGCCTTTCTTCGTGTTTTTTTCGTTCAAATAATTGTTTTGAGCTGCACATTTTGAAAATGCAGCGGGAGAGACCTTCGTTGTTATAGTGCATATTGAAGAAAGCAAATCTGATTATCCTTCCCTTTTAATTTCGTGTAAAAAAGATTTTAGCTGTGGTATAGTGCAAAAATTGGGTAAATCCTGACTGACTCGTTAGAGGAATAAGCTAAATCTTAACTGATGATAAAAACAGGCCAAGACCAAGTAGCACATAGTCAATGGGCTCGTGGTCCCTTCATTACTATTCTTACTGCAAATTTCCACCAAAAAGGTAAACCAACTGCTAATGCCTGGAAATCTATTTGACAAGCTCCTTGGGCCAAGATGATATGATGTACATAGTCCTAGAGGCTTACTAGTTCTGAGTTACCAAACAAATTGCTCAATGGAAGCACCTTACTTCGCTTGAAATTTGATGGCTTGAAATCTACAGCCATTATGACTTGGCCCAAAAACCGTCGGAGTTTATGGCTCAGATGCTAGCAGGCTTAAAATGTTCGTAGTTTGGAGAAATTTCTCCTTGTCTCTTATGGAGAGTGATATTAAAAAACATTACCGTTCATGCTTATCTTTAGGGGATACGGTGTAGCACACATGCACTATTCTATCTACCTTTTTGTGTTTCCTTCCTGTTTATATGCATTTAATGATAGGAAAATGTTCTTCAAGAAAGTAATTACTCAAAGATTGTAAATGGTAGTGTTAACACAATGAAGTAGTAGGCTACTGTATTTTCTTGTAAAGTTTCCTTTTCAACTTCTTTTATAGAAGCAGAACCAGTTGGTCTTACCAAATAATACTTCTTTCTAAATAAACATATATAAGGCTTAACGTTCTTTGGTCAAGTCGCAAAAGCTTCTCTTGGCACATTCTGTATTTTAGAAATAACAACATTAGAGTTGGTTTGTATTATGTTTTGGGACAAAGTAAATCACCAATAGACTGAGTAAACGTTATGTTCCAGGAGTCATAGCATTGGCGAGGTGTCAAAAACTACAATATAAAGTTCCGTTTAAGTAGAACTTCTGAGGTATTTTTTTTTTGGTCATTCAACCTCTGAAAAGAGTTAAAACATAGACATCACCTTAAGTTCCATTATGCAGATGTGAAAAGATAGTTCCTTTTGATACACCTGCCAGTGTTAAATTCAGAGTTAGGCTGAGGACTTGGGGGCGTCCCAATCTAGAGTGCATTCCTTCTGCTTAAAGTCCGTGTTCACGCCATGTCTGAATGACTTCAGGGTTCGAGATATGATGGTTTGATTAATTAATGAGTTCCGAAGTGGGGGAACGCGGATGAAAAGAAGTGATACCGTTGTCATCTGTTGGTAGTTTGCTTGGTTATTTTCTGGGTGTTTCTGTGGGGTTGTAAGGGAAGGCTAAGCGAAGGTTGTAAGCTAGGATTGGCTTTCAGATGCTTGATAGCTGTGATGACATCACCCCTTTTCATTCGGTAAACAATAGTTGGAATTTTCAATTTCGTGAGCATCACGGTAAGGAAGGGATCTCAAGTCTTATGGCATTTTGGTACCACGCCCCTGGACACTTTACTAAATCCACTTCTCCTTTTGCTTGTCAGTGTTTCAACTCCTCTGCTAGAACTTTGAGCTTTTCACGATCCTCCTTTGGGCTATAACCATAGAAACAGAAACTCAATTTAGTTTTAAGGAATTCTTCTAGAAAATATTTTCTAAATTTTTTGATAGTACAGAGAAAGAGAGATGAGGGGGTGGGTAAATATAGGGTTGTTAGCTATTCAAAAGTTTTTTTCCCGTTCAATATGCGCGCTGATGTACATTCCACAAGCTTGAGTCCTTCATCAGAGATGGGGGAGAAGGAAATCCGTACGCCACAATGTTAAAATGTCTTCAAAAGGCTGACGCTCAGAACGTGTGTTTCGTACAATAATCAGTTTTAGTTAAAGGGGTATAAGCAAGTTTGATATTTCTGTAGACACTGCGGATCCAACTAGGTCCTGATCAGTTAATACGAAGCATCCTGACTGAAGGGATTTTCAATCTACGAAACTCTGTTCGCAGAATCACTGACCTGGAGATAAAGTCACTTTGAAAATGTGTTTTTGTCTTGGAAAGGGTTTGACACAACTGAATGGCTGTGGCAAATTCCTTGAGATTTCACTGGAAAATCCTCAAGGAATTATCCATAATAGACGCTAATTTTGCTATCATAGCTCTGTCACAGCTGGAGGAGAGGAAGGATTGACTTTGTAATCTGGGCAAGACCAGTTACAATTAAAGAACTACATCACTTTGCTTAACAGTTTCTATATTCAGCAGGAGATAGGTCGAGAGATTTACCACAAATCCAATTTTTACAAATGTCACACTCTATGGTTGATTATCCTTCTTAGGAATAAATAAAAAAAAACAAGTGTTTTTAACTGAAAGTAAGAGCGACATTAAAACTTAAAACGAAAAAAAATTACTCCGTATATGAAAGGGGCTGTTCCCTCCTCACCACCCCGCTCTTTCCGCTAAAGTTTGATTCTTTCTCTCAACTCTACTTTTTAAAACAGCAAAAAACTTTAGAGTAAAGAGCGGGGCGTTGAGAAGGGAACAGCCCCTTCCATATACGAACTAATTTCTGTTCGTTTTAAATTTTAATGTCACTCCTTACTTTCAATTAAAAACATTTGTTTTTTTATTTGATTTCCGAACGATTTTGAATTAATGCATGTTTTTATTTTGGCTCTCCGTACATGAACAATTAAAACAAAATTCGCGTATTAATTATTTTTTTTGGCTAAATGGCTTTCTCAGAGTTTAGATCGGACGATTTTGACAAAAAAGCAGCAGGGGAGTAGACGTAGTTACCCTCCAATTTTTTGGTTACTGAAAAAGGCAACTAGAACTTTTTTTACGAACGTTTTTATTAGTAAAAATATGTGTAACTTACGAATTAGCTTAAGTAACGAAATTCTATATTCGTATGTTTTTATTACATTTATGAAAGGGTACGCCTCCTCGTCAATTCCTTGCTCTTTACACTAAAGCTTAAATTTTGTCTCAATTCCTTAAGAATGACCCCTGAATCACAAAGGCCGTAGAATAAATAGTTGAAATTAATAAATTACTTTAGCGTAAAGAGTGAGTTAGTAGGAGGAGGTGAACCCCTCGTATGCGTAATAATTTCTGTACGTTTTAACTTTTAATGCTGCTCCTTACTTTCAGTTTAAAAAACTTTTTCATATTTATTTTCTCATTGTTTTTTTTAATGCTAAAAAATCCTTCGCCCCTTCATGAAAATTGTCTTCCCCCATGAAAAATACCTCCATGGATAGTTTCCCCCGTGTAAACCCCTCCCCCAACCGAAAAAATCCCCCTTAGAGCGTCTTTACACTACCCAATAACCATTACTATATGTAAACACTGGTCAAAGTTTGTAACTTGCAGCCCCTCCCAAGGGGACTGTGGGGGAGTAAGTCGTCTCCGAAGACATAGTTATTAGGCTTTTCGACTATGCTGAATAAAATGGCTATCTCAGAATTCGGATTTTTTAACTATTGGGAAAAAATGAGCGCGGGAGGGGGCCAAGGTGCCCTCTAATTATTTTGGTCACTTGAAAAGAGCACTACAACTTTTAATATCCGTTAGAATGAGCCCTCTTGTGACGTTCTAGGACCACTGGGTCGATAAGATCACCCCTGGGGAAAAAAACAAACAAGTAAATACGCATCCGTGATCTGTCTTGTGGCAAAAAATACAAAATCCTACATTTTTATAGATAGGAGCTTGAAACTTCTACTGCCGGACTTTCGGATACGCTGAATCTGATGGTTTGACTTTCGTTAAGATTCTCTGACTTTTAAAGGGTGTTTCGCTCTATTTTCGAAAATAAGGCAAATTTTCTCAGGTTTGCAACTTTTGATGGGTAAGACAAAACTTGATGAAACTTACTATTAAGCCGGGTCGCTCCTTACTACAGTTCGTTACCATGAACTGTTTGATTAAGCAGAGCATGCTGTACACCTATCATGGCATTTAAATGGGCGGGTATGTTTGCCATGTGACTTGCTGTTTATAATAATTCTAGCTAGACCCGGTTTATTTGAAACTAAATTTTGGCAGGGTAGTTACTAGGCTCACTATCTCGTAATTTAAATTATTTTAATTACGACCTCATGAATTGTTATGTTGTATCAGATTAGCGACGCTTCTTGACTGTTATAGTCCTTTTGTTGGCCCTTTGGGAATTGCTACAGCTGTGTTCTGACCTTTGAGTCCCGTATTATGAAGCTAAGACCAAATCCTCTGTGCTACCACAGGACTTAGAAATTCACTAAAGGATAACGAAATCAAAAATTTGAAAGACACACTTGAAATAACTTCACCTATTCAGCATAAATAATGCATCACATATTCAGTCGAAATACGTACTGGTTTTTCACCCCATTTGTCAATATTAATTTTTATTTATTGCAGATAATTAATTCTGACAGTAGCTACTGGAGCAAAGTTAAGAAGATTTCAAATCCAAAGTAAAAACTTTGCTTGGTAAATTCTGCAACTATTGATGTGTCATTTCACTAGTGTAAACCACTCAGTCACACCAACAAGTGTTTATTTTGTAAAATTTGTTTACTAGAATCAAGCAAATATTTCATTATTCTTTTCACTTGATGATAATATTAGGGAAATACTTCCTACGTACTATTTTAAGGTTTTTAATAGCTAAACGCACTTTCTGGAGCACAAATTTATCTTCGGGCTTCCAATATATTTTCAATTATGAAAAATTGAAAAACTGTTTCGTCAGAATTTAATCCGCTAAACTTAGTGTATCTTACAGTTCATTCGCTGGATCAAGTGGGTTTGACTATCCTAAATTAAAACTTGGAGCCAGTGGTGGATCTCAAAGAGGTAGATCAAGGTCGAGCATGGTATCTCAGATGTTCATTCCTTCAAATCCAGCTTCAGGTGTGCCAATAAAGAAACCAGGCTACCTCAGTAAAAAAACGGGTCATAAACTTGTGAATATTTTTACTCCGACCTATTTTTTCGTTTGTCATGATTTTTTCTTATTATATATATTTGAGCAAATAAATGGTATATCACATACTTATTAAACCTATTTTTTATTGCTTGAGTTGTTTTGCTATCAAAGTTTGATGATTTTTTTTTTTTTGCTTCATAGATTCGTGTGGATAGTTTGGTGTGTCCACAGAGTTTAATTGATTTGCCTGCAAATAAAATGTGGCAATTATGTGCTGCACAATATCCCACAATGTAAACAATTGCTGGTTCTGAATTCAAACCTATTTTCTAGAGAAAGCAATTGTTTATCAAACCAAGCATAACAACAAAACTTTATTTTTTTTGCAAGAAAGTTCTTAAGTCGAGAATCATTGAGGAGGCGCTCAATCTCCTGGAATTAAGCAGACGCAGCCGAGTTTATTTCTCGTTGTGTATGTTGATTTATTTACTAGGCTCACTGAACGTCTGCCAAAGCCCAAGCACTGGTCTTATTCTTTTGACCAGAGCAAATTCGTCCAATTAAAAAAAATGAGAATTATTATAGATTTTCTCTCTGAGGGAGAGGGAATTGCAACAGGTCATCTAGGTCAGGGGGAATAATTCTGCTTGAATTATAGAACTTTTCTTTAAATCATATTTGAAGATTGTTTTCAGAAGAAAGAAGTACCATCAAAGGACATTGAAGGGGGGCACTGTCCTCCTTCAGTGATCAATCATCCATAATAAAAAACAATATCCCAACCTCCCTTATGGCTAAAGCCACTAAGTACTTAAGGCCTTAATATTATTGTTATTATTTATTGGAAAATCCGTCTTACAAAGAAAGCAGAAGAATGGGCAATAAACAAAAGAAAAAAAAGAGAAGAAATAAACAATGAGCGCGAAAACAAACACTTAAAAAAAAACACAACAAAAGCATCTTAACTACTGGGCCAATACTGATGCCCAGAGATGGTTAAACTTCGGCAAACAGGAATCATAAGCATGAAAATAAACCATAAATTAGTGATTAATTTAAAAATTACTGCACGATATAAGGTTATGACACAGACATACAAAAATACAGTTTTGAACAAGATGGAGCAAAAGAGAGAGAGAAAAAGGAAAACAAACAGCAATAACATAAAAAAGAGGCTCAGACTACTGAAGTAGTACAGAATACCATTCCTGGGCAGTCATATTCACTTTTTTATAGTGTTTAGCTATTACTCTAGCCACTGCAATATTCGGGTCAGCAATTTTAAACTGACGGACAATTTTTTAGTAGCTTTTCCAGGGTGGAAGGGGGACTAAATATATTGCAAAACGGAAGAAGATCGAGCTTATTCTTTGTTTTTGTCAGTAGTAGTTAACAGTTTCCAAAAGGGTGAAATATACAGAATGTGAGTGAGAGCTATTGCATTGAAAAGGCTAGCTAGCGAATGCCGGTTAAATCTGAACTCAGCCTTCTCACATTCTCCTCTACCCAAAAGCATCAGATAGAATTTTTGAGATAGCCATTTTGTTCAAAATTAATTTAAAAGTTTTTCCACACTGTATGTTTTTCAAAAAAAGTAAAAAACTCCATTACGTTAAAAATGAGCAGAAATAAAGTCAGATAACTTTTCATACGTAAAACCACCACAAATCACTATCAATAAAAAAATGACTCAAAACGAACAGAAATTATAATAAACAATCGAGTCGAACTCAAAACAAGCAAAAATTAACATGAGAAGGGCTGAAAACCCCCATGCCTTCTCAAGTTCTGAATATATTTTGCACTTTATTGAAAAAAAAACGACCATGGATCGTCAGTTCTATATACATATACTGATATTTATTCCTTAAAGTTTTAACAATTATTTATTTATTAAATTAAGAAAAGGAAAAGCATTTTAAATGTATTTTGTTTTAAGCAAAATACGAATTATGTTCAGGTCTTGAGAAGGCACGGGGGTTACAAGCCCTACTCACTGTTGTTTGTTTTTAGTTTGAATAGATTGTTTATTGTAATTATTGTTTGTTTTAGGTTTCATTTATTTATTGATGGTGATTTGCTTGAAAGTTTATTTCGACTTTGTTTCTGCTCATTTTTGGCTTAGTGGAGCTCTTTACTTTTCTTTCAAAAAACTATTTCTTGGAAAAAGTTTTTTAGGTCCATGTTTTTATTGAAGTAGTACTTCCCATGGAAAAAAATAATATTTTATATCTTTCCATTTTTTACAGGAATTTAAGGCTTTGCTTACTATTTGTAGTCTTTTTGAGAATCTTTTTCAGCACTTTTTAATCCTGACAAAAATAGTATGGTTTAATTTCATTTTATACCTTCTCAGGTTGACCTGGAAAATAGAACTTAATGTCGTTCCCGAAAATGTCATTCTAAAACTAATGTCATTTTATCGTCTTGTAAAACCTGTATACACTTACACTCTTTTGCTTTATCTAAATTATAAGAGCAGAAGTAGTAATAGTACTAGCCCCGAAAGTTTCAAATTAATGCCCCCACTCGATTTTGATATACTGCTAAGGTTTTTATTGACAACCATATACACAGTGCCTTTTGATTTAGTTTTAAAGCAAAATTTAATTTTAAAGCATTATGAGCCAACTGCATAATTGTGAGGAGGGGAGATTTTACATGTCTACCATCCCTTGAGACATAGGTGCTTGACTGTTCTACTATGCTGAACAAAATGGCTGTCTCAACTTTTTGATATTAAGTGTTTGGAAAATGAATTTACTTGGGAGGAGGACTGCTTTTCCCCAAAATCTCTTTCTACACTAAAAGGGGCAGTAGACACTTTAATCTTGATTTAATTAGCTCCTTTAAAAGTTTCAATGATATTTTTACCTTCAATAGAGCGACTCTACCTTATGATATTTGCTGATATGCCCTTTTGAAAACTTGCATGCCATATCTTTTCGTTTCGTTTCTTTACCTAGGGAAATGAAAATGTTAGGTGGAGCTATCTGCCGTCCTATCAATTTGACTCTTAAAAATGACACTAGGACTTACGACTTCCATTTGAATTAGCCACACCCGAACTTTGTACGATTACCTTTTCCATAATAACCTCATAGAAATAACGAGCTTATGATACACCTTACAATCTTTTCCCCGAAGGCAATCTGAGGGAGAGGGGGGGTTTCATTCCCAAAGACTTAACTAACAGACCTTTCAAATATTATTAACAAAGTGGCTTTCTTTCAAATTTGATGTAATCTGGAAAAATAATTGGCGAGGGGGGATCGCCCTCCAATCATTTTTGACTACTAAAAGGACACTATGACTTTCAATTTCCAATCTAGTGAGCCCCCTCCGTAGTTTACAGAACCACCCAATCCGTAAAGACCTTATATACCCCCAGGTTACAACTTGTAACCCTTGTCTTCAATGTCATTACTACTGGAACTTTCAACTGCGCTGAACAAAATAGCTATCTCACATTTTGATTGAATGTATTTGGGGAAACGATAGATGTTTTGGGGAGGAACTGGTTGCCCTCCAATCATTTTTTACTATTATAAAGGGCAACAGAACCTAGAGTTTTCAACCGAATAAGCCCCTTTCAAAGTTTCCGGTCTTTAGACTATTTTTTGAACATATTACTATCTCAAAATTTTGTCAGATATATTTTGGAAAATACGAAATGGAGGCCAGCTGCCCTCCAATCACTCTGACTATTAAAAAGGACACTAAAACTTCTTATTACCAATCCAATAAGCTACCTCCGAGGTTTATACGACCATCCCTGTACAAAAGCCTTATATGCTCCTAGGACATAACTTACAACCCTTTTACTGACTGTTCTGGGGGGGAGTTCATTCTTAAAGACATAATTTCCTAACCTTTCAACTATTCCGAGCAAAATGGCTTTTTCAAAATTTCCATTGGATGTGATCGTGAATTTGATGAGCATGGGGAGAGTTGCTCTCCAATCACTTGTGACTATGAAAAAAGGTAATAGCCCGTTCAATTCCCAATCAAATGAGCCACTTTTCAACTTTTTTTGCAACAACTCCTTCTATAAAAAGTGCCTTGGTCTAAAAAAAATTAACAATAATACATTGTGCCCATATCACTCTTTACTCAGGAAGCGCTTCTGCGTCGCCTATGAAAGACCAAATTGTTTTAGAAAAACTCTGGTGATGACTCAACCCCCCAGAACCTGGGGGGAAATATCCGTATAACTTTTAGACGGAAAGGAAATGATATGCTAGATGTGGTATGCTAGAGTCTGAAATAGTTGAATTAGGTTTTTGCCGAAGTTTCCGAGAGATGAATTGGATTTTTTAGAGTTAGAGACACATGAAGTGGGAAGTTATCGAGATTCAGTCAGACACAGACACTATTACCCTGACACAAGTGGTATACCAGAGTCTGAAATAGGTGAATTAGGCTTTTACTAAAGTCTGAGAGAGACGAATCAGATCCTTTTTAGAGTTACAGACATTTGAAGTGGGAATTTGTCAAGATTCAGTCTGACACAGACACTACAACCAACTTACAAGTGGTATACTAGAGTGTGAAATAGGTGAATTAGGTTTGTTAGATGGTAGTAGTGTCTGTACCTGAGTTAATCTTGATAAATTCCCACCTCATATGTCTCTAACTCTATAAAGAATTTCAGGGAATATACCAGCAATATCTCAGAAACGGCTTAGATTATTAAGTTGGAACTTTCAAGGTATGTTGAGATGGAATTAACCAAAAGATGATATGTGCATACTGCTATTACTACGATTACAACAACTAGTAGGAATGCTTGTGTTAAGATAAATTTCCAGGCTATGTTGAGGGGGATTTTGTAGGGGAGACCGGGATTATCCCGTTCAGCTGCTCTTGGGAAGCTGTGCTCAGGAACATATTTGACCGATTGGTCACATCAAAGGGTCCAACTACTTGGTTTGTCCTGAAGTTTCTTTGGTCCATTGTTCATATTTTTCCTTCTTTAAAAACGTCGTAACATCTTTTTTTTTCATTTTTGCTCACTGTCCTAGGTCACCCCACATAGTGGGGAAACTTTGGACATTCCTAGGGGTGAATTTGAATACATTAAATATAGCTCTGATTTATTCATATATGGACCAGATGGGCATCGAATTGAATATTAAAGCAAAAAGATGCAGTCAGCCAAGTTAATAAATGACTACAAACACTAAACTAGAGATTTGAGACTGTTGTCTAACCGTTTTTTTTTTTTTTAATTTATAATCACGCTTGCTTATCCTTTTCTTTGCTATCTGCTTGTCCTTCACCCTTTTCTTGTGTGTCAATCACTATTCTAGTTCTATCTTTGAAATGGTTTCTATACCTTTTGTCAGTGTTCCATATGCCCTTGGGAATGACTTAAGCAATTCTGGAGAAACAAAACTTGATTTTTAGCAGTGAAAATATTGTTATCTAGATCTAGCGATTCTGAAGTAGATTCATCAGCTAATCCCCCATTTAAGAGTGGTCTACCAGTAATTAAAGAAGGGAAGAAAGACACTTTCGTGAAAATATCGCGAATCAAAGGATATATAGCGGTAGGCCTGACTAATAAAATTTTATTTCAAGGGGAAATATTTTTCAAACATATATCACAAGAGAGCTTTACCATCTTGCAAATATATATGTGTTTACCTAGATTCAGATAAAGCCAATACTTCATTTTTTAATTCCTACTAAATAGGTTCGAAGCCTCCACCGCTCAAAGTTTGCGTCTTGAGTGACCAATAGGGTCGAAAGGTAAGCATTTTGGTGTCAACTCTTTTACATAGGTTGACCAAACTACGTCTAAGTGGCTATTGCGGTTGTCTAGAAGAAAAACGGCTCCATTTCTATCATCCGTCTTTTTACAAAGTCTTCCACCGTTTGTAAAAGTAGGCCACTGTTCATCCTTCTACTAGATTGGGCTGGTCTTAATGTGCTCGGAGGAGCGCTTTGTATCGTATGTTTCACAAAGTGTACCGTAGGGAACTGAAAATATTCGACTGCCAATTTTTCTAACTCATGACTGAACACTTGCCTTGAATGGTCTTTTTTTGTCAAATTAAAGTACTAACCATCACTTTAAGAGCCAATACTAGGTGATGGAAAAGGAGAGTGTTCGTCTGCAATAGCTCTCTTTTGGTTGGTCTTTGAAAACAGTATTTTAAGGTTGTC
This sequence comes from Artemia franciscana, assembly GCF_032884065.1. Taxonomy (NCBI): domain Eukaryota; kingdom Metazoa; phylum Arthropoda; class Branchiopoda; order Anostraca; family Artemiidae; genus Artemia; species Artemia franciscana. The sequence continues at coordinate 63,222,397 of NC_088869.1, read as the reverse complement.
CTCTTAATACCAAATTCTTCCACAGTTTTTTGCATATTGATTTGTCAGTCCCTGAGGGATTGGCCAGAATTCCCAAACAAATTTCCACAGACAGGCCCCATGACCATTTTAGAGGGCCCTAGATCCTTTTAAGGGAATATTTTACACTGAGGTGGGGGGGCATGGATTTGCTAGCATTCCTAAGGAAATTTCCCTAGACAGGCCCCAGCTGGCACTAGGACCATTTTAGTGGGCCCTTTTAAGGGAATATTTCACACTGAGGGGGGGGAGGGATTTGCTGGCATTCCTAAGAAAATTTCCCCAGACAGGCCCCAGAAGTCGTTAGGATGTTTTAGAGGATTCTGAATCCTTTTGCATCCTTTTAAGGGAATATTTTACACTGGGAGGGGGGGATTTGCCAGCATTCCTAAGCAAATTTCCCCAGAAGGCTCTAGGAATGTTTTAGAGGGCCCTGGATCCTTTTGCTTCCTTTTAAGAGAATATTTTACACTAGGGGGGGGGGGGATTTGCCAGCATATTTTCCCAGACATGCCCAAGGATACTGGATCCTTTTGCAATTTTTGCCTTTGATATAATTTTAAGGGGGATGGAGAAATTACCTCCCCCCATCCCACAAATTCCCCCCCCTCCCTAAATCAATCAATTTTCCTTGGTATGCTTGCAAATCATATACCATTCTAACTTAGTTTTTATGCTGTATTCATTTTTGTTGTTCATTTATTTGCTATCACATTTTCTGAGCAGTTTCTCCATTTTGTCTTTTTCGTTCAAGCCTTTCCCATTTAGCAACTGAAGCGTCAATTTGAAGCCCTATGGGGCAGCAATGGCTCTGGAGGATCTTAGTTCCCATTCTTTGAATCATCGTTCAAGCTTTTCCCATGAGAAGGAAGATATCAAGCTATCCCAGGCTATTCCAGGAAGAGGAAGTATAGGATATGCATATTTAACTGATTAAAATAATCATTGAACTGATTAAAATAACCATTTGTCCAAGCCGCCAATTAATATTCAGAGGGTAGGTTTCAAACCAATTAATAATCAGTATCAAATGTTCAGAACACAAGCCGATACGTATAAGCTGGAATCGCCTTCTCTCGAAATTTCAGTTTAATTGGCCCACAAATTCTGAGTCTATTACAATTATAGCCGAGGCATTATTTTACAAAAAAATGTCTCACCAAAAAATGGTCAAACCCTCAATTTTTTTTGTCATTTAAAAGGCCACCAGAACTTTTAATTAAAAAAAAAGTTTTTATTGGTAATAAAAATACGTAACTTACAAATTAATGTATATGAGGGGATTCCTTCCTCGTCAATAACTCACTCTTTAACATTAACATAAAGATAGTTCCCCTATTTAATCCGTTCCATAGTAAAATTTTAGTTAATTGACTTCTTTCTATCTCAGAAAGGGTTTAGATTATGAAAATGAAACTTTCAGGTATGAATCTACAGACTAAAGTTTGTCCTGGGAATGTATTTTGAAGTACTTACTTCTACTCTTTCTCCCTCTAGAGGGCCCTGACCTTTGATGACCTTAAAAAATATGTGTGTTATAAAAGTGAAACCTAGCAAGATAGATCTTCTGCTTAAATAAAATCAAAAAAAAATTTTTTTTTTTTTCAGCTTCATAGCTTTGCTGAATGCCGTATTATAAGATTTTAAAGATATACAAATATATTTCCTAAATTTTGAAAAAAATACATTGATATGGCTCAAAATTCTACTCAAATAACAAGAATTGTTATTTGTTTTTCGCTGAAATTCATAGCTAGCTTTCTGAATAAACCTTATATCTTGCGAACCAAAACTCAAAAGCTAAATGTTCAGAACACTCGCCGATATGTATAAGCTGGAATTGCCTTGTCTCAAAATTTCAGTTTAATGGGCCCACAAATTCTGAGTCTATTACAATAGCCGAGGCATTATTTTACAAAAATTTGTCTAACCAAAAAATGATCAAACCCTCAAATTTTTTTGTCATTTAAAAAGGCCACTAGAATTTTTAATTTAAAAAAAAGTTTTTATTGGTAATAAAAATACGTAACTTACGAATTAACGTATATGAGGGGATTCTTCCCTCGTCAATAACCCCCTCTTTAACATTAACATAAACATAGTTCCCCTATTTAATCCGTTTTATAGTAAAATTCTAGTTAATTGAATTCTTGCTATCTCAAAAAGGGTTTAGGTTATGAAAATGAAACTTTCAGTGATGAATCTACAGACTAAACTATGTCCTGGGAATGTATTTTGAAGCAACTACCTCCACTCCTTCTAGAGGGCCCTGACCTTTTATGACCTTTAAAATAATGTGTGTTATAAAAGTGAAATATTGCAAAATTGCTTTTCTGAAGATTTCAGCTTCATAACTTTGCTCAATTCCATTTTATAAGGTTTTAAAGATATGCATATACATTTCCTAAATTAAAAAAAAAACACTGATATTGCTCAAAATTCTACTCGAATAACAGGAATTGCGGTAAAATTCTAATTAATTCGACTTCTTGCTATCTTGGAAAGGGTTTAGGTGTTGTGTTTAGGGTTTATAGTGTTATAGGTTGGTATAGTGTAGATAATTGAAAGATCATACCACGTATCCCCCTTCCCCTCCCTTCAACTCCCCCCAAACCAAATATACTTAAAATACTTTAGCGCAAAGAGCGAAATATTACGAGGAGGTAAACCCCTCATATGCGTAATAATTTCTGTTCGTATTAAGTTTTAATGCTGCTCTTTACTTTCAGTTGAAAAAACTGTTCATATTTATTTTTTCAATGATTTTTTCAATAATACTAGAAAATCATGCGCCCCCTTCATTGAAAATCTCTTCCCCCGTGAGAAATTCCTCCATTGAAAGATCATACCACGTAGCCCCCTCCCCCAACAAGTATACTAAAAATACTTTAGTGTAAAGAGCGAGGTATTACGAGGAAATAAACCCCTCATATGAGCAATAATTTCTGTTCGTATTAAGTTTTAATGCTGCTCTTTACTTTCAGTTGAAAACACTTCATATTCATTTTTTCATTGATTTTTTAAATAATGCTAGAAAATCAAGCACCTCTTTATTGAAATTCTCCTCCCCCATTACAAATTCTTCCATTGAAAGATCATACCACTCAGTCGTCTCCCCCTCCTTTCAACTCCCCCCCAACCAAATATACTAAAAATACTTTAGCGTAAAGAGCGAGGTATTACGAGGAGGTAAACCCCTCAAATGCGTAATAATTTCTGTTCATATTAATTTTTAATTCTGCTCTTTACTTTCAGTTGAAAAAACTTCATATTTATTCTTTCATTGATTTTTAAGATAATACTGGAATATCATGCGCCCCCTTCATTGAAATTATCTTCCCCCATGACAAATTCCTCCATTGAAAGATCAGACCACGTCGCCCCTCCCCCTCCCCCAATCATAACTTTGCTCAATTCCACTTTATAAGGTTTTAAAGATATGCAAATACATTTCCTAAATTGAAAAAAAAAACATTGATATGGCTCAAAATTCTATTCAAATAACAGAAATTGCGGTAAAATTCTAGTTAATTGACATCTTGCTATCTCGGAAAGGGTTTAGGTGTTGGGCGTAGGGTTTATAGTGTTGGTATGTGCTAATTTCTGTTCGTGTTGGAGTTCGTAATACGGAGACAAAAATTTTACCTGAGCAATGTTGTTGAATAGGAAGCATAGAACAATTTTGGGATTAACTAGCTTCGCCTGTTATCTTTATGATAAGACCCTGGGGTCTACATCTGATATCGACGTATGGTGGTAAATCGGAAGTTTCGAAGGCGGTATATTTTCATAAATGCAAATCTGGAACATATTAGGAACCGTTGTGAATAACTGTTTGTCATTTTTATTAATTAGCACTAAGGGTGGGTAGATTCCTAAAAAGTACATTCTAATGGACAAACTACTTATTCTTTATAAGGCTTCAGATAAATGTTGAATGAGGTAAGGGGGGGTGGGTAGGAATGAAAAGGCAGACCATCATTAACCCCACTAGGAAATTTCTTTTTTAATTAGTTAGTGTTTAATCAGTAATATTGATTAGTATTGATATGTGTTAATTTATGTTCCTATTAAGTTTTAATGCTGCTCTTTACTTTCAGTTGAAAAAAAAACTTTTCATGTTTATTTTTTCCTTGATTTTTAAAATAATGCTAGAAAATCAAGCACCCCCTTCATTAAAATTCTCTTCACCTATGACAAATTCCTCCATTAAAAGATCATACGACGTAGCCCTCCCTCCATCCCTCAACATCTCTCCCTCCCCCCAATCATAGCTTTGCTCAATTCCATTTTATAAGGTTTTAAAAATATGCAAATACATTTCCTAAATTAAAAAAAAACATTGATATGGCTCAAAATTCTACTCAAATAACAGGAATTGCGGTGAAATTCTAGTTAATTGACTTCTTGCTATCTCGGAAAGGGCTTACGGTTTATAGTGTTGGTATGTGTTAATTTCTGTTTGTATTGGAGTTCTTAATATGGAGACAAAAATTCAACCTGAACAAATCCTGTTAAATAGGAAGTATAGAACAATTTTGGGATTAACTAGCTTCATCTGTTATCTTTATGATAAGGCCCTGGGGTCTATATCTGATATCGACGTATGGTGGTAAATCGGAAGTTTCCAAGGCGGTATATTTTCATAAATGCTAATCTGGAACATATTAGGAACCGTTGTGAATAACTGTTTGTCGTTTTTTTATTAATTAAATAAAAAAACTAGTTTTTTAAACAGAAAGTAAGGAGCGATATTAAAACTTAAAACGGACAGAAATTACTCCGTATATGAAATGGGTTGTCCCCTCCGCAATCCCTTGCTCTTTACGCTAAAGTTTTTAATTGTTTTAAAAAGTAGAATTGTGGCAAAGAATCAAACTTTAGTGTAAAGAGCAAGGGATTGCGGAGGGGACAACCCATTTCATATACGGAGTAATTTCTGTCCGTTTTAAGTTTTAATATCGCTCCTTACTTTCTGTTTAAAAAACTAGTTTTTTTTATTTAATTTCTGAACGTTTTTGAATTAATGCATTTTTGATTTTGTCTCTCCGCACTTTAATTAGTAAAATGAAATTTGCATATTAATTTTTTTTGGCTAAATGGCTTTCTCTTAGTTTTGATCAGACGATTTTGAGAAATAAGGGGTGGGGAAGGAGGCCTAGTTGCCCTCCAATTTTTCGGTTACTTAAAAAGGCAACTAGAACTTTTAATTTTTAACGAAAGTTTTTAGTAGTAAAAAATATACGTAACTTAAGAATTAACTTACGTAACAAACTTTTATGCTCTTATATTTTTTATTATGTATATGTGGGGGTTTGTCCCCTCGTTAATACCTCGCCTTTTGCACTAAATCTTAAGTTTTGTCCCAATTCTTTTAAGAATGACCCCTGAATCAGAAAGGCCGTGGAATGAATAGTTGAAATTACTAAAAACATTTAGCATAAAGAGCAAGGTATTTATCTCCTCCTAATTACCTCGCTCTTTATGCTAAAGTATTTTTAGTACCCCTCATATGCGTAATAATCTCTGTTAGTTTTAAGTTTTAATGCTACTCTTTACTTTCAGTTGAAAAACTTTTTCGTGTTTATATTTTCATTGTTTTTTTATAGTAATACTAGAAAATCCCGCGCCCTTTTCATCGAATTTCTCTTCCCCCATGACATGTTCCTCCAAGAGAAGATCCTCCCACATAGCCTCCTCCCCTCAACCCCACCCCAAACCAAAAAAATCCCCCTGAAAACGTCTGTACACTTCCCAATAACCATTACTGTATGTAAACACTGGACAAAGTTTGTAACTTGCAGCCCCTCCCCCAGGGACTGTGGGGGAGTGAGTCATTCCAAAGACATAGTTAATATAGTTTTCTACTATGCGGAACAAAATGGCTATCTCAAAATTTGGATCCGTTGACTTTTGGAAAAAAATGAGCGTGGGAGGGGGCCTAGGTACCCTCCAATTTTTTTGGTCACTTAAAAAGGGCACTAGAACTTTTTATTTCCGTTAGAACGAGCCCTCTTGCGAGATTCTAGGACCACTTGGTCGATACGATGACCCCTGGGAAAAAAAAAACAAAAAAAAACAAATAAACACGCACCCGTGATCTGTCTTCTGGCAAAAAATACGAAATTCCACATTTTTGTAGATAGGAGTTTGAAATTTTTGCTATAGGGTTCTCTTATACGCTGAACACGATGGTGTGATTTTCGTTAAGATTCTATGACTTTTAGGGGGTGTTTTCCCCTATTTTCCAAAATAAGGCAAATTTTCTCAGGCTCGTAACTTTTGATGACAAAGATTAAATTTGATGAAACTTATACATCTAGAATCAGCATGAAAATTTGATTCTTTTGATGTATCTTTTAGCATCAAATTCCGTTTTTAGAGTTTCGTTTACTATTGAGCCGGGTCGCTCCTTACTACAGTTCGTTACCACGAACTGTTTGATTAGCACTAGAGGTGGCAACTCTGGAAACAGCCTAATTTCAAAAATAGTAGTTAAGTAAATAGCCTACGGCTATATCCAGGTGTTAGGAAGGGACGCAAGTGTCGAGGTGTGTTTAGGTGGGGGTGGGGTAAATTCCTAAAAAGTACATTTTAATGGACAAACTGCTTGTTCTTCATAAGGCTTCAGATAAATGTTGAATGAGGTAGGGGGTGGGGGGGTAGGAATGAAAAGGCAGACCATCATTAACCCCACTAGGAAATTTCTTTGGGGTGGCAAATACTGCTAGGAACTTAGTTTTCAGATGAGCCAAAAGGGTTTTGGGCTTATAGTGTTGGTATGTGTTAATTTCTGTTCGTATTAAGTTTTAATGCTGCTCTTTACTTGCAGTTGAAAAAACTTTTTCATATTTATTTTTTCACTGATTTTAAAAATCAGTTTTTATCAGTCTTCAGTTTTCAGTGAATTTTTCACTGATTTTCTCTGAAAATCAGTTTTCAGTCTACCCCCAAGACAAATACCTCCATTGAAAGACCATACCACGTAGCTCCCTCTCCCTCCCTTCAAATCCCTCCAAAAAACAAATATACTAAAAATACTTTAGCGCAAAGAGAGAGGTATTACGGGGAGGTAAACCCCTCATATGCGTAATCATAAAGGCCGTAGAATAAATAGTTGAAAATACTTTAGCGTAAAGAGCTAGGTATTACGAGGAGGTAAACCCCTCATATGCGTAATAATTTCTGTTCGTATTAAGTTATAATGCTGCTCTTTACTTTACCTAGCTCTTTACGCTGAAGTTAAGATGTTATTCCATTTCTTTATGAATGACCCCTAAATCTCAAAGGCCGTTGAATTAGAATAAATAACTCTGTTGAAATTACTAAATATATTTTGGCGTAAATAGTGACGTATTGACGAAAAAGAAAAAAAAAGAAATAAACATGTATCCGTGATCTTTCTTCTGGCAAAAAATGCAAAGTTCCACCTTTTTACAAGTAGGAGCTTGAAACCTCTGCAGTAGGGTTTTTTCGTATGCTGAATCTGATGGCATGATTTTTATTAACATTATATGACTTTTTAGTGGATGTTTCATTGTTTTTCGAAAATAAGGCAAATTTTCTCAGGCTTGTAACTTTTGATGGGTAGAACTAAACTTGATAAAACTTATCATTTAAAGTCATATTAAAAATCAGCTTAAAATCTAATTCTTTTGATGTATCTATTGGTATCAAAATTCTATTTTTTTAGTTTCGGTTACTATTGAGCCGGGTCGCGCCTTACAGTTTGTTACCACGAACTGTAAAGTGTATTAGTATCAAAACCATACCCGACACGTTTGTCCGACTCTTAAGAAGCGTAATAAAAATTAGTAAATTTTTTTTAGTTTTTTTAGATTTTTATACTCCCCCCTAATTATATTGAATAAACAAACTTCGAAAAGAAATCCTGGATACGGTCCTGGTTATTATTAAATGGTATGTTCATTAATCTGATAATAGTTTGAAAAAAATATATATACAATTAAAATAAGCAAAAAGATAAGCAAATATTCTTTTTTTTTACAGCCTGGTGCCTATTCCTAGTATTAGGAGTGGGGTTAGGATACAATTGTCAACGTGGCGCATTTGAAAAGATTGTACTAAATTACTCTTTCATTGTTAATTTAGCTAGTTTAGAAGAGAAACGATCACAATATTACCTGGCCTACCCTCACGGTTCCAATTTTTACAATGCATTGTTATTAATTGACAGAAAGCAATAATTCCTACAAAATAAGGCAATCATATGTTACTAAAAATTCTGGGATCGTGCCGATTCCAGAATTTGAATCGTGCCGATTCAACACAAGTCCTTAGAAATTTTTTTGTATGTCCAATATTGGTCAAGAATATTCAGAGGCGGGGGGGGGGAATTCTGAGAAAACAACTTTAAATGATAATTTTAATAGCCAATCACCAGAAATTCATTATAATTCAAAGATACTATTAATTAACTGACACTAGTTTCCCTTTTTAGATGACCAGAGAGATTAATAACATTGTTCGCCAAGAACCCTCTATAACGACCTTGCCTGCCCATGGACTGCCCTTGCCTTCCCCTGAAGTGACCTTGTCTGCCCCTGGACCAACCTTGCCTGCTGCTGAACCTGCCTTGGCTGCCCCTGGATTAATATTGCCTTCAATAACCCCCCCCCCAACCCCCCTTGTCCATAACCGAACCGATTTTGCTTGCAACCGGATCGGCGTTTGCCCCCCAACCGAATCAGCCTACCCCCCAGCCATCATTGACCGTACCTGAAAATAACCCCCAGAAATCTTGCACGATCAATCCGACAGCACCACCAGCAAAGGAGAAGAAAAGCGAAGATGCTTTTGGAAGGTGTGTCCAAATTGCCACAGGTCTTTTGAATACCCTGAAAAACATCTCTTGGCAAAAAAGGAGCATGTGGTAAAAAACCTAATGGGGAATCGTGGACCATAGCAGAAGTAAAAGAAATTCATGAAAAAGCCAAGGATGAGCTTGAAGAGAAGCACGAGAGACAAATCATACTTCTCAGCGTCACAGGTAAAAGCTGCACTCATAGAGTCCAAAACGCTCCACACATTCTGCAGAGACTTGACGGAGATGACCGGCTTATATTTTGACCCAAGGAATGTACCAGACTGTTATATTTCGGTCCATGACAGCGGCTCAACGACTACAACTGCCAACAGACCAGCCGAAAAAAAAGAAGAAACGAAAGAAGAGAAGAAGACGAACAAAGAACACTGGAAAGTCACAAAACTATAATAGTTTTTTATATAATAGTTTTTAATTATTATATTACATGACACAGAGGATGAGGCCTTATGGGGGAACCTCTTTAAAAAAGACGCGCCACTTGCCTTGACCTCTTGGGTGGTGTGGAACGAACACATCTTTTCCAAAACAATTTTTAGTGTCTTTATGTGTGTGCGTGTGTATTTGTGTGTTTCAGTACATTTCTGTGTGTGTGAGTGTGTGTGTGTGTATATGTGTGTACATGTGTGTGTGTGTGTGCATGTGTGGCTGTTTGTATGTGTTTGGTTGTGCAAGTGGCTGTATATATATATATATATATATATATATATATATATATATATATATATATATATATATATATATATATATATATATATATATATATATATATATATAAGCAGAAATCAGACCTGAATCGAAAGACGAATATAAAAAATTTAAAAAGAGTAACTTAAGCATGCTCAGTCCAATGCCATACTCAGAAGCAAAACTGAAAAACTATAAAAATTCTTTAATTTCTAAAAAGAAAAGTTAACGAGTAAAGGATACACTTTTCAAAATTTTGCTAAATACAAAATATAATGTCATAGGTCAATTTTTGCTTGATCACTCTGAGTTCCATCCTTTGTGAAACAATTACTCGACCTCGGTTGTGTGAACTGGGAAAATTTCTTAGTTCCATCCTTAGGTAAAACAATTGCTTGACCTCGGTAGTGTGAACTAGAAAAATTTAATTCTCAAAAGACATATTAAAAAATCTTGTGATAGGTGAGACGATTGAAAAAAAAACGGATTTTACCACCACGGTTGGTAAATAATCAGAACCGAAAGACGCTGACTCTTTTTAAGAATTAAATAAAAAACAAGTTTTTTCAAATGAAAGTTAGAAGCAACATTAAAACTTAAAACGAACAGAAATCATTACATGTATGAAGGGGTTGCCTCCTCCTCAACACCTCGCTTTTTACGCGGATTCTGTTTTAGCAGTTTTGTATAAAAAGCTTTTTATTGTTCCAATTAAACGAATATGTGTTTCAGAAGTCGTTCTTAAAGAATTAGGGCAAAATTTAAACTTAGTGTAAAGAATGAGGTGTTGAAGGGTTGGCAACCCCCTTCATATACGTAATAATTTCTGATAGTTTTAATTTTTAATGTTGCTCCTTATTTTCAGTTGAAAAAAACAATTTTTTTATTCAGTTTCTGATTGTTTTTTAAATAATCCCTGGAAATCTGGCCCCAACTTCACCGAGAAATACCCTACCCACGGATATATCCTCCAGACAATGCAATCCCGGTGAAAATTTACCTAGGCAATTACCCTTAACAACTCCACTCGTAAAATTGAGATGGACATGAGAAAGCAAGAAATGCAAAAATAATTTTATATAGAAATTCTTGCAAATTTCTAGAGTGTATAATTTCTTTTAACAAGTTCACCCCCTGGAAACTTCCTTCTTGATGGAAAAATTCACCCGTGAAAAAAAAACAGCAGAAAATTCGTCTTCCCACCCTAAAACGTATGCATGATTCCCAATAACAAATGCTATCCGTAAACAACTGTCAATTCTTAAAACTTAAAGACCTTTTCCCTGTGACCATGGGATCATGTTATATCCAAAGGCATAGTTATTGGGACTTTCAACTATGATGATCAAAATGGCTATCTCAAAATTGTAATCGGACAATTTTGGGGTAAAAAAGGGGTGGGGAGGGGGCAGTTGCCTTCCAATATTTTCGGTCACTTAAAAGGGTAAGTAGAAAATCTTAATTTCCGTTTCAATGATCCCTCTTACGGTATTCTAGGATCACTGGGTCGATACGATCACCCCTGGGGGGAAAATAAACTAGCACGCATCCCTGATCTATCTTCTGGCAAAAAATTAAAAAATTACACATTTTTGCAGATAGAAGACAGAAAACTCTACAATAAGGTCCTAGGATAGGCTGAATCTGATGGTGTAATTTTGATAAGGATTCTACGACTTTTATGGGGTATTTTTCTTTTTTAGAAATAAGGCAAATTTTCTCAGGCTCGTAACCTTTGGTAGGTAAAAATAAACTTAATGAAACTTATATATTTGAAATCGGCATAAAAATCCAATTCTTTTGAACTTTTGGACTTTGGACTTGGGACTTTGTGTATTTATTGGGATCAAAGTTCCGTTTTTAGAGTTTCGGTTACTATTGAGCCAGGTCGCTCCTTACTTGCAATTCGTTACCGCGAAATGTTTGATTGACAAATTTAGTTTCCTCAATCATAGTAACAGGCACCATGGCCATCAATTTCAAGCAAGTTGGACCAAGATACAACTTGAAATATCGCTTAGAAAAAATTATGTTTACTTAAGAAGCAATTGTTTTTTTTTGTTTATTGTTTGTTTTTTTTATTTGTAAAATAGGTAAATTCCAGTGGATCATTAAGGTTACCCTAAACAGTCAAACCCTCACCCATCAAACTTGAAGGGAAAGACGAAGACATTGATGAAACTTTGGGGATAGAGTCAAATACTTGACAAGTTTTGTGAATAATCACTCCGCAATATGAGAATTTTTGAAAATAATAAAGGTATTGATCCTTCCAAATCAAGTAACACTAAATAATCCTACAGTGTTTGAAAATTGTCAGGCAAGTAGTAGTTGCACTTGTCGATGACTTCCTTGACTTGCAAGATGTTTTTTTTCCAAGGTTATTTTTTCTCTAAGAAGGCCTGGAGTTATCTAGGGATTCAAGGCAATAAACATTTTAGATCTGGAACCACAAGTTCATTTAGCACACAGATTAACAAAAGAAGTTTTAGTAAACACATTTAGTGCAAAAGAAATCCTTATCTCTCTCAGATATCATTATTTAATATAGATATCTCTATCAACATCTCAAGGTGTCTTTACTAACTGGAATCTAAGAAAGAATAGCTCTTTTTTTCTCATTTTTAGGCAGGTGAACTCAAAGTGGGGGTCCTTTAACTCAATCTCCTTATCCCTAAATCAAGAAAATCCAGGAAAATTGTTAGATAGACCATTTACTAGCGTTAAATTCTGCATGGAATTAATAGAGAATTTCCTTTGAGTTATATTCTCCCTTTTTCGTGGAATGTTTTATTCTTTTAGCAATCAATTGTGATTTGGCTTAAATTTTAAGGTTTAATAGGTATTCAGTGTTTTCCTGGCCCCATTGTCATAATATTTTCTTTGGAATAAATACAAAATCTAGACATCCGAAAATGGAGCATTTCTTCATGTTTTTTTCGTTCAAACAATCATTCTGAGCTGCGCATTTGAAAATACAGCGGGAGAGGCCTTCGTTGTTATAATGCATATTGAAGAAAGAAAATTGGATTATGCTTCCTTTCTAAAAGATTTTAGCTGTGGTATAGTGCAGAAATTGGGTAAATCCTGACTGACTCGTTAGAGGAACAAGCTAAACCTTAACTGATGATAAAAACAGGCCAAGACCAAGTAGCACATAGTCTATACCCAATGACGTATTTTTAACAGAAAGTTTTCAAATATCTCTATGACTGTAGGCAGAAAGTGGGCTCGCGGTCCCTTCATTACTATTCTTACTGCAAATTTCCACCAAAAAGGTAGACCGACTGCTAATGCATGGAAATCTCTTTGACAAGCTCCTTGGGCCAAGATGATATGAAGTACATAGTCCTAGAGGCTTACTAATTCTGAGTTATAAAACAAATTGCTCAATGGAAGCACCTGACCTCGCTTGAAATTTGATGGCTTGAAATCTACAGCCATTGAGACTTGGCCCAAAAACGGTCGGAGTTTATGGCTCAGATGCTAGCAGGCTTAAAATGTTCGTAGTTTGGAGAAATTTCTCCTTGTCTCTTATGGAGAGTGACATTGTAAAAAAATTACCGTTCATGCTTATCTTTAGGGGATACGGTGTAGCACACTTGCACTATTCTATCTACCTTTTTGTGTTTCCTTCCTGTTTATATGCATTTAATGATAGGAAAATGTTCTTCAAGAAAGTAATTACTTAAAGATTGTAAATTGTAGCATTAACACAATGAAGTAGTAGGCTACTGTATTTTCTAGTAAAGTTTCCTTTTCAGCTTCTTTTATAGAAGCAGAACCAGTTGGTCTTACCAAATAATAGTTCTTGCTATATAAACATATAAAAGGTTTAACGTTCTTTGGTCAAGTCGCAAAAGCTTTTCTTGGCGCATTCTGTATTTTTAGAAATAACAAAATTAGAGTTGGTTAGTTTTTTTGTTTTTGGACAAAGTAAATCACCAATAGATTGAGTAAATGTTTTGTTCCAGGAGTCATAGCATTGGCGAGGTGTCAGAAACTATAATATAAAGTTGTGTTTAAGTAGAAAGAACGTATTTTGAGATCTCCTTTTTTGTCATTCAACCTCCGAAAAGAATTAAACCTTAGACATCACCTTAAGTTTCATAGACGCCATTCCCTCTGCTTAAAGTCCGTGTTCACGCAATGTTTGAATGACTTCGGGGTTCGAGATATGATGGTTTGATTAATTAATGATTTTCATATTTATTTTCTTATTGCTTTTTTTTAATGCTAAAAAATCCTGCGCCCGTTCATGGAAATTCTCTTCCCCTATGAAAAATTCCTCCATGGATAGTCTCCCCCGCGTAAACCCCTCCCCTCAACCAAAAAAATCTCCCTCAGAGCGTCTTTACACTTCCCAATATGTCAAAGTTTTAACATGCAGCCCCTCCCAAAAGGACTGTGGGGGAGTAAGTCGTCTCAAAAGACATACTTATTAGGTTTTTCGACTATGCTGAATAAAATGGCTATCTCAGAATTTCAATCTGGCAAGTGAGGGGAAAATGAGTGTGGGAGGGGGCCTAGGTACCCTTCAATTTTTTTGGTCACTTAATAAGGGCACTAGAACTTTTAATTTCCGTTAGAATGAGCCCTTTCATGACATTCTAGGCCAACTCAGTCGATACGATCACCCCTGCGAAAAAAAACAAACAAATAAACACGCATCTGTGATCTGTCTTGTGGCAAAAAATTAAAAATCCTACATTTCTATAGATAGGACCTTGAAACTTCTACTGCCGGGTTCTCTGATACGCTGAATCTGATGGTGTGACTTTCGTTAAGATTCTGTGACTTTTTAGGGGTGTTTCCCCTTTTTTCTAAAATAAGGCAAATTTTTCAGGCTCGTAACTTTTGATGGGTAAGACTAAACTTGATGAAACTTACTATTAAGCCGGATCACTCCCGCTTAATAGTGATCCACCGCCGTAGTTGATGGAACCACCCAATCCATAAAAAACTTATATGCCCCCGGGTTACAACTTGCAACACTTGTCTTCAAAGACATAATTACTGGACCTTTCAACTACACTGAACAAAATAGCTATCTCAAATTTGATTGAATGTATTTGGAGAGATGTTAGGTGATGTGGGGAGTAACGGGTTTCCCTCCAGTCACTTTATACTATTATAAAGGGCAAAAGAACATGGAATTTCCAACAGAATGAGCCCCTTTCAAAGTTTCTGGTATTTGGACTATTTTTTGAACATGTTGCTATCTCAAAATTTCGTCAGACGTATTTTGGAAAATACAATAAGGGGAAGGGCTGTCCTCCGATCACTTTGATTATTAAAAAGGACGCTAAAACTTCTGATTACCAGTCCAATAAGCTCCCTCCAAGGTTTTTACGACCATCCCTGTACATAAGCCTTATATGCTCCCAAGGCATAACTTACAACCCTTGACCTAAGGGCTTTGGGGGGGGAGTGGTTCATCCTCAAAGACTTAATTTCTGAACCTTTCAACTATTCTGAGCAAAATGGCTATTTCAAAATTTCGATTTGATGCGTTCAGGAATTTGATGAGCATGGGGACAGTTGCTCTGCAATCACTTTTTACTACGAAGAAGGATACTAGCCCTTTCAATTTCAAATCTAATTAGCCGCTATTCAACTTACTATAAAAACTCCTCCTAGAACAAGTGCCTTGGTCAAAAAAAATAATAATAATTATACATTGTGCCCATATCACTCTTCAGTTAGGAAGTGCTTCTTCGTTGCCTATTAAAGACCAAATCGTATTAGAAAAACTCTGGGGACAACTCAACCCCCCTGAGCCTGGTGGCAAATATACATATAACTTTCGGAAGGAAAGTTCTAAATCTATTAGTAATGTTAGGGGCGACAGTCATACAGATACATAATTTATTCCATGGCTATAGACCCTCTATGTAACATGCTTATATAATTTTTATAACCGTATTAGCACAAAATAAGAGCAATGACCTACTTACACAAACAAAGTACAAGATATACATCAATAGCATAATCCAGCCGGCATCTCATTTACGTATACCTGTCTGCGTATGATTAAAAAGATAAAGTAAACCAGACACATTTTATAATACGAACTGAATTTTAATGAATCGAAAAGTGACAAATCTGCTCCCCCTTTTTTCTTGTGACACGCGCTTGGGCAAAGTAAAGCGGCAAATTTATAATCCCCAATAAACCAATTGCTATAGTATTTTTTAGTGGGAACTTATGATCATCAATATCCCACCTCCAAGAGGCCACCCTTATCCCCTCTCATAACTATTTGCCCCAATTTTTGTATCCCCTCCCTCAATGTTTTGGAGTTAGAATTTTTTTGGCACTCCGAATTTTTTGAACTTAGACTTTTATAGACTTAAAAGTTTTTAGACTTCAAATTTTTCAAACCCAGATTTTTTTGGATTTAAAATTTTGTGGATATAATTTTTTGTTGACTTTTTTTGTGGAGAATTTTTGGACCTAAAATTTTCAAAAAAGCTGGTTCAAAATGTTTATTAATCTGTTTTGCACAAAGTTTTATGAAGATACTCTTTTTTGAATCAAACCAGTGCTTCAAAATGTTTCGTACTCTGTTTTGCACAAAGCTCGATGAACATACGTTTTTTTGAAGCATATTTATGGCTCAAAAAGATAAATACTCCATTTTGCCGACGTGATATGCTAGATATAGTATTTTAGAGTATGAAATAGTTCAAATAAGCTTTTGCCAAAGTCTCAGAGAGATGAATCGGATTTTTTTAGAGTTAGAGACACAGGAAGTGAGAATTTACCGATATTCAGTCGGACACAGACACTACTACCCTGACACAAGTGGAACACTAGAGTCGGAAATAGGTGAATTGGGTTTTTACTAAAGCCTGAGAGAGATAAATCGGATTTTTTTTAGAGTTACAGACATATGAAGTGGGAATTTATCAAGATTCAGTTTGACACAGACACTAAAACCAACTCACAAGTGGTATACTAGAGTGTGAAATAGGTGAATTTGGTTTGTGAGATGGTAATAGTGTCTGTACCTGAGTGGGTCTTGATAAATTTCCACTTCATAAGTCTCTAACTATAATAAATTTCAGGGGATGTAAAAGCAATATCTCAGGAACGGCTTTGATTATGAAGTTTGAACTTTCAAGGTATGTTGAGGTGGAATTAACGGAAAGGTGCTATGTGCATACTACTACCACTACGATTACAGCAACTCGTAGGGTTACTGGTTCTAAGATAAAACTTCAAAACTTTGTTGAGGGAGATTTTGCCGGGGAGACCGGGATTATCCCGGACAGCTGCTTTTGGGAAGCTAGGCTCAGGAACGTATTTGACTGATTTTTGACTTCGAAGGATACTTGGTTTGCTCTTCAGTTTCTTCGGCCCATCGTTCATATTTGTTATTCTTTAGACAGCTGTTATTTGTTCAAATATGGACCAAATGGACATCAAATTTAACATAAAAGTACAAAAATGCAGTCAGCCAAGCTAATAAATGATTACAATCACTAAACTAGAAATTTGAGACTGAGTTTTAACGACTGTTGTGGGACAAAAGATTACATTCGAATACGTGGCCAGTTTTTGACCTCTTTCATGTAATTCATCATTTGTTACGAAACTCGTCAGGTGCTCCCAGCACCTTTTTGAAGAGACAATCTTGGAGTCTTGAGTTGTATGAAGTTATCTAACAATTTCTTAGAATTTATAATCACCCTTGCTCATCATTTTCTTTGCTATCTGCTTGTCCTTAAGTTCACCTTTTTCTTGTGTGTCAATCAATATTCTAGTTCCACCTCTCAAATCGTTTTCAAACCTGTTGTTAGTGTTCAATATGCCCTTGGAAATGGTTTAAGCAACTCTGGAAAACTAAACTTGACTTTTAGCAGTAAAAATATTGGTATCTAGATCTAGTAATTCTAAAATAGATTCATCAGCTAATCTCCCATATAAGAGGGGTCTACCAGTAATTAAACAAGGAAAGAAAGACAATTTGTGAAAATATCACGAATCAAAGGATACATAATGGTTGATATGACTAATAAAATTTCATTTCATGGGAATATATTTTTCAAATATGGATCACAAGAGAGCTCTATCACCTAGTAAATAAACATGTGTTTACCTAGATTCATGCAAAGCCAATATTTCATTATTTTTTTAGCTCCTACTAAATTGGTTCGAAGTCTCCACCAACCAAAGTTTGCGTCTTGAGTGACCAATAGGGTCGAAAGGTAAGCATTTTGCTGCCAACTCTCTTACATAGGTTGACCAAATTACGTCTAAGTGGCTATTGCGGTTGTCTAGAAGAAAAACGGCTCGATTTCTATCATCAGTCTTTTTACGAAGTCTTCCACGGTTTGTGAAAGTAGGCCACTGTTCATCCTTCTACTTGATTGGGCTGGTCTTAATGTGCTCAGAGGAGCGCTGTGTATCATATGTTTCACAGACATACGTATCGTATGTTTCGCACCGTAGGGAACTGAAAATATTACACTGCCAGTTTTTCTAACTCACGACTGAACACTTGCCTTCAAAGATCTTTTTTGTCAAATTCAAGTGCTAACTATCACTTTAAGAGCCAATTCTAGGTGTTGGAAAAGGGGAGTGTTCATCTGCAATAGCTCTCTTTTTGTTGGTCTTTGAAAACAGTCTTTTAGGGTTGTCATCTTAATACCAAATTCTTCCATAGCTTTTTGCATAGTGATTTGTCAAAGATGGCGGACTTGGCTACCTTTTTAATATATTATTTAGTGGATCAACTTGGCATCTCACGTCTATAACGTCTTAGCACAGCTTTGACAGTGCTAACCATCACTTTAAGGGCCAATAATAGGTGGTGGAATAGGGGAGTGTTCGTCTGAAATAGCTCTCTTTTGGTTGGTCTTTTTAAAAAGTCTTTTAAGGTTGTCCTCTAATACCAAATCTTTCACAGCTTTTTGCATAGTGATTTGTCAAAGATGACAGATTTGACTACCTTTTTAATATATTATTTAATGGATCAGCTTGGCATCTAATGTCTATAACGCCTTAGCACAGTTTTGAATTTTTATTAAGCATTTCTCTTGACGGAATACAATTTTAAAAATATTCAAATAGACCCAGTACGGTGATATGCTTGACTTTCTTGGAAACAGAACTTTCCAGATGATAAAATGTATGATTTATTAATGAGTACGGGCATATACCCGTATGGTTACTACACCTCCGCCTCAAAGCTGCATGAGGAAAAATTGCCACCCTTCGAAGCGTTTTATGATTCATTTTACGATTGTCAATGCACCACTGCCGACAGAGACTTTGCTAAAAAAAAAAACATTTGGGCCAAGGGTTTGTTGTAAAAATGGAGAGGATTACTGTAAATCATACCTTGTAAGTGATGTGTTGACTGTTCTGGATATTGTCTATAAAAAATACAAAATTTACGAGGAATTTGGTTTGGATTTGGATTATTATTTTCAACTCCTCATCTGGTGATGGATTTCGTTTTTAAGATCAGCAATCTAGAAATAGGTCTGAACACCGACGTGGATCAGCACTTTTTGTAGAGATCCATGCGGGGAGGGTATGTTTTTCACAAGATCGTGTCCTGGAAACCGATCTGACTAGACAACGCACCAGTGAAAAGTCGAATGTGGTTTTTATGGAGATGAACTTTCTTGGCAATTTCTCACTGCTATTTGCCATGTCGGAATTACAAATGGCAGAACAATCCTTGTGATCAAAGTTTCTCCAACATTGCCTCTGTTGTAGGAGAAAGACGGAAAGGATGGTTTTTTGAAACTGATACTGAAAATAATTTTGTTTTCCGTGCATAAATAGACCGGTCCTTAGGGACTCATTGAGTCCCTATAATATTTCTTTGGTAGAGGATGGGGCTATATACTGGATACCTTCAAAACAAAAGCTAATTGCTGACCTCCATCTTGAACTGAATATGGTTGTATCTCACGTTTTTTTGCGGTGGCTGCCGGCCAACAGTTTCAAGGTCAAAAATATTCATAAGGTCCTCCAATTCGATCAGAAGCCTTACATGAAGACGTTTTTTGACAAATCTGTCGGTAGACACTCTGAGGCACAAACGAGGGTTTAAAAACAGACGTTTAAAATTATTTTAAATTCTGCCTTCGGTAAAATGTGCACAATAGGAGTCGTTGTGATGTTGTAACCGACCCAAAGGAATGTGCCTGAATTATCAAAGATCCAAATTTCAAGAAGAAGCTTTGTTTTAAATAAAAACATTGCCGCTGGTAGTGCCATTTTAGAAATATCCAAGAAAATCACGTTGCAATTTTATTACGATATATATAAGCACCAAAGGCCGGAGGGGATGCAAGTTCAAGTGTATTATGGAGATACTGATTCACTCCCATTCTAGGGGATTCTTGTCCCATTCTATGGTTAGCCGGCAATTCCTTGTAATTTCTGCTGCTATGTTAGGAACTCTAGCCTTCATTTTTCCATTACTAGTGCCTTCAATATCCAATAGGGTAAAAGCATTAATTACTAAAGAGTAATATCCTCAATGTTGACACACTGAATTCTTTTTCAATACTGAGGTGAGTGAGCCTTAAAATCTAACAACTCACGTTTCTGCTGACCTTCAAAACATATTTTTGCTGGACTATAAAGGGCTACCGGACTCAAAACAAGTCATGTAAGATTACTTCATTCTCACCTGTAAATATTAGACACTGATCATTTTTTATACCTCCGAAACTTCCCCGCTTCACTAGCAGACTTTATCACTCTCTATCATGTAGCGGACACCTGCATATATTAGAAATCGAGCCCTATTACGTAAAATGCACCTACGTCTTGAAAAAAATTAATAACAGCTGCGCCTTGAGGGGGTCGCCAAAAAACTTATACGTCATATCAAATCATTAAGGGAAGGAAGACTTAGCTGCTATGTGTGTGCCGGAGTAAATTGAGATGTAAATGCTGTCATATAATTTCCTAAGGTGCTCATTAAATTGGAATTTTTAGTGCTCTTTTTAAAAGTCAAGAGTGATTGGAGGAAAACTATCCCCCCTTCCCAGGCCAAAATTTCATCATTTATATCCGATCAAAAGTTTATGATAGACATTTTTATCAGTATATTTGGAAATCTCAGTTTTCATGTCTGAAGATATGACAACAATACCACAGCCCTCAGGGAAATGACTAGAGGTTATGCTAGCTGCCCAATATTAGCGTTTAAGACTTAGTGCTAATAAATTTAGCATTAATCTTTGGAAGAGTGGTCATATAAGCTTCGAAGGTGTCTCATTTGATTGGAAACGCGAAACCTTGGTATCATTTTCAACTGTCAAAAGTGACAATCCCCCTCCCCCCCCCCAACCATTGCAATTTTCAGCAAATATTTCCGATAGAAATTTTTAAATAGCAATTTTGTTCAGAACAGACTAAATATCATATCTTAAATCCTTCACTGTTTAAACAACCCCTTAGAGCCTAGGGGCAAGGGTCTTAGGCTTTGCCCCAAGAGCATATAGGGTTTATATGGAAAAGGTGGTTGTATAAGCATTTGAGGATCCTCATTTGACTTGAAACAGAAAGTTATAATTTTCTATTAAGATTTAAATTTGATGCAGGGCAGCCACCGAAACCGTCTTCTTGTCAAACAAATTGGATCGAAATTCTTGGATAAACGTTTTGTTCAAAGTAGTCCTTAAAACAAATAACAATACCTCTAGGGTTGAAGCTACCTCCAAGAGTACAGGGGCTAGGGCTGTAAGTTATGTTCCAGGAGCTTAAGAGGTTCTTATGAAAGTTTTTAAGCCGAACTGGTCAGATAAGACAATAAACAACAAAGAGAGATAAGACTCCACAAAAAAACCTCAAATGAGACTACGGCCAATAGAGAGGAAAAACTAAATCAACACAGATATTTCGCTTGTATCCAAACTAGGCGTCCTTAGCAAAAGATAAAAAGAAAAACACTAAACTAAAAACAAATTAAACCACCACCAACAATAATAAATACAATTGTCGCTGCTGATCCACGTAGAGAAAAGAAGCTATTAGAGTTACCTCAATGAGAACACCAAAGCGACGGAGGAAAAATTTAAAAAAATTGAAACTAAGTTAATTATTCTGTTGCGAAATAATCCTCTTGTAAGCTAATATTAAAGTCACTCTTTTTGGTCTAGTAGGTAATCTTTTCCCCTGGTGATTGCGTAAAATTTTAATTCCCTTATTAATTATTGGTTCATTTTTTAAAAGACAATCATAAATTGAGTCAATATTTAAATTCCCTGTGTCTCTATTTATTGAAAGTTTAGCAAATATGCTTTTTGATTTCTATAGCCTCCCTCGCCCGCTGAGAAAAACCTCTATCATTAGAAATAGCTTTAGCCTCATGAAATTGTATAAAATGTTTGGGATGAAGGAATGTATGCTTAGCTAGAGCCGAAACAAAAGTTTCAGGAGCCTTTCTTAATTGTAGGGTTTTTTCTATTGAGTTGCGATGCTCAATAAATCTTTCAGTAAATTTTTGGTGAGTTCTACCAATATAAAACTTTCCACAAGAACAAGGAATTTTATATACCCCATTAACTAAATCTCCCCGGGTTGAATCCTTCCCAGAATTAAGAAAAGTACCAAATGGTCTCACTGATTGGAAACAAGTATCGATGTTCTGTTTACCTAAAATTCGTTTAAGTATCTCCCCGAAAGTAGGTATATAGGCAAAGAAATGAACATTTTCGGTATGTTTAATTCTGTACATTGTGAAACCCCAATAACCCTATTGTTGTGTTTAATGTGTCCATTTTTTATTATTTTATCAATGAATTTTATCGGGTAACTATTACAAAATAAAATATCCCTCAAATACAACAATTCAGAAACTAAAAACTCCTGGGAACAAATTCTGAAAGCTCTGTCGCCCAGTGCAATAACAACCCCCGTTTCACTGAAATAGGGTGGCACGAGTGAAAGTTCACATACCTATCACTGTGTGTAGGCTTTCTATATACTGAAAAAAGTAAATGGAAATCACTTTTCATCAATATGATATCAAGAAAAGGTAGTTTGTCATTTATTTCAAACTCCACTGTAAGTTTTACATTTTTCTAAAAACTATTTGAATGTTTATGGAAAAGGTCTAAGAACTCTAAACCGTGTTTCCAAATGCAAACCGCATCATCCGTGAATCTGCCCCAGAAACAAGGAGAGAGCCTAAGGCTGTGTATAGCGGAGGTTGCAATCGATTCCATGAAGATATTTGCCAACAAAGGGGAGACAGATGCCCTCATAGCCAAACCAAATACCTGTTTGTAAAATTCACTTCTAAAACTAAAATAAAGAGAATATTCATTTGCAAGGTTAGCCAACTTCATAATCATTTCAATCTCCGAACTAGCCATGGTCACATCTTGTAGCAAATCAAAGTGCTTTTGTAATTTAATCCTTAATATATCTTCGCACTTTTTCAAGTTACAATTTGAATACATGGACAACACATCAAAGCTACAGAGAATTGAATTGTCCTCCAATGTGAAATTTTTTAACTTAATAGTAAGATCAGTGGAATTTCTTATATATGATTTTTGCGTTCCTATGAGTGGATGCAGTGCCACCGACAACCATTTTCCTAATTTTGCCACAGGTGATGAGAAAGTTGATACAATGGGACGGAGGGGGACTCCCGTCTTATGAATTTTGGGTAGACCACATATTTTGGGTGCGGAACAACCTCTTGGATAAAATTCATTATGAAATTGTGGGGTAATGTGTAATTTATTTTTTAGTGACTCCAATTCCCTTCTTATCGACTTTACATATTTATCCATAGGATCAAAATCCAATTTTTTGTAAATAGTGGTATCCGAAATGATTGTATTCATTTTACGATCGTAAACCTTAGTGTCCATCATTACAATAGTATTGCCTTTATCTGCCCTAGTGATAGTAAGGACCTTATCCTTTTTCAAATCAGAAAGTATTTTAATGTCATTTTTTGTTATATCATTTTCAATTTTTCTCATGTTAAAAGTCTTAAGTTTCCTTACGATTTCAGCTCTAAGCTCTTGAGGAGCCTCGACTTTATCAATAGAAGCTATAATTCCTGACTCTACCTTAGAAATTATTTTTGAGTAAGAAATTGGTGTTGGAAAACAGAATCTAAGACCCTTCGACAAAACTGCCTGTTGTTGACTACTAAGAGGTTTAGATGAAGAATTCTTAGTGGTAGGACCAAGACCAAAATGAGGATAAAAAGTATCCGAATCCTGGAACTTTTCAAACAAAAGTCCATTGAACTTGTCGACCAAACGAACCTTTTACAAATGGAAATCATGGTGAAAAGATCTAAAGGGCATTTTCTTAATTCTCAAAAAATGTATTTAAGTCTTTGGACAACTTAAAACTTCTTTGTTTTTGCTCGGAAGTCATGTGCTTTAAAGCCATGAGGCTTAATTTGTTTTTTTAATTTTGATTCATTTTCAGTACCAAAATGAATATTGATTCTAAAAGACTTAGGAATCACTGATTGCTTCTTGAAATTTTTATGAAAATTTGTATATTTTTGAACCAAAGAAAAATAATCAAACAGTTCGTGGTAACGAACTGTAGTAAGGAGCGACCCAGATCAATAGTAACCAAAACTCTAAAAAACGGAATTTTGATGCCAATAGTTAAATAAAAAAGACTGCATTTTAATGCTGATTCTAAATATATAAGTTTCATCAAGTTTACTCTTACCCATCAAAAGTTACAAGCCTGAGAAAATTTGCCCGATTTTAGAAAATAGGGGGAAACACCCCCGTGTTTATTTGTTGTTTTTTTGTTTGTTTTTTCCCAGGGGTGATCGTATCGACCAGTGGTCCTAGAATTTTGCAAGAGGGCTCATTTGAACGGATATAAAAAGCTCTAGTGCCCTTTTAATATGAACAAAAATTGGAGGGTACCTAGGCCCCCTCCAACGCTCATTTTTTCCCAACGTCGTCGAATCAAAATTCTGAGACAGCCATTTTATTCAACATAGTCTAAAAACCTTATAATTATGTCCTTAGGGACGACTTACTCCCCCACAGTCCCCGTGGGAGGGGCTACAAGTTACAAATTTTGACCTGTATTTGCATATAGTAATGGTTATTGGGAAATGTGCAGACATTTTCAGGGGAATTTTCGGTTGGAATGGGGGTTGAGAAGAGGGTGTTTTATGGGGGATAGTTTCCATAGAGGAATTTTTCAGGGGAGGAAGAAGATTTCCATAAAGGGGGAGCACTATTTTCTAGCATTATTTAAAAAAAAATGAGAAAATAAATATGAAAAAGTTTTTTCAACTGGCAGTAAGGAGTAGCATTAAAACTTAAAACGAACAGAAAATATTAAGCATATAAGGGGTTCACCTCCTCCTAATACCTCACTCTTTATGCTAAAGTATTTATACTAATTTCAATTATTTATTCTACGACCTTTGTGAATCAGGGGACAAAATTTAAGCTTTAGTGTAAAGAGCGAGGTATTGACAAGTTGGCGAACCCTCTCATATACGTAATAAAAACATACGAATATAGAAGTTTGTTACGTCAGCTAATTCGTAAGTTACGCATATCTTTTACTAATGAAAACGCTCGTAAAAAAAAGTTCTATTTACCTTTTTAAGTACCTCAAAAAATTGGAGGGTAGCTAGTTCTCCTCCCCTTCCTTTTTTCTAAAAATTTTTCGATCAAAACTGTGGGAAAGCCATTTAGCCAAATAAATAAATATGTAAATTTCGCTTTAATTATTCATCTGCAGAGGGCCAAAATCAAAACATGGATTAACTAAAAAACGTTCAAAAATTAAATAAGAAAAAACAAGTTTTTTTTAACGGAAAGTAAGGATTGACATTAAAACTTAAAACGAGCAGAAATTACCCCGTATATGAAAGGGGATGTTCCCTCTTCAACGCCCTGCTCTTTACGCTAAAGTTTTTACTGTTTTAAAAAGTAGAGTTGAGAGAAAGAGCCAAACTTTTGCGCAAAGAGCGAGCCGATGAAGAGGGAACAGCCCTTGTCATATTTGGGGTAATTTCTGTTCGTCTTAAGTTTTAATGTCACTCCTCACTTTCAGTTTAAAAAAAAAATGTCTTTTATTATCTAATAATTGACGGAAGCGGCTAATTGTTGCCCGTAAGCTTAACAAATGAAAGTTCTTAAGCCGAATTGGCCAGACATGACAACAAACAACAAAGAGAGATAAAACTCAACAAAAAAGCTAAAACGAGACTAAGGCCAGTAGAGAGGAAAGACTAATACAGCGCGGATATTTCGCCTATATCCAAACTAGGCGTCCTCAGCACAAGATAAAAAGAAAACACTAAACTAAAAACAAATAAAACCACCACTAATAATAATAAATACAATTGTCATTACTGATCCACGTAGGGAAAAAAAAGCTATTAGAGTTACTACATTAAGAACATCAAAGCAACTGAGGAAAAACTATGAAAATTGAAACTTAGTTAACTATTCTGTTGCGAATGATCCTCCTGTAAGCTAATATTGAAGCAACTCTTTTTGGTATAGTAGGTAATCTTGTCCCCTGGTGATTGTGTAAAATTTTAATTACCTTATTGATTATTGGTTATTTTTCAAAACACAAACATAAATTGGGTCGATATTTAAATTCCCTGTGTCTCTATTTATTGAAAGATTAGCAAATATATGTTTTTAATTTCTATAGCCTCCCTCGCCCACTGAGAAAAACCTCTATCATTAGAAATAGCTGTAGCCTCATCAAATTGTATAAAATGTTCGGAATGAAAGAATGTATGTTCAGCCAGAGCCAGAGCCACCTGAAACAAAAGTTTCAGGTGGCTTTCTTAATTGCAGGGTTTTTTATATTGAGCTGCGATGCTCAACAAATCTTTCAGTAGATTGTTGGTGAATTTTACCAATATAAAACTTTCCACAAAGAAAAGGAATTTTATACACCCCACTAACAAAATCTCCTCGAGTTAAATCCTCCCCAAAATTAAGAAAACTGCCTAATGGTCTCACTGATTGGAAACAAGTATCAATGTTATGTTTACCTAAAATTTGTTTAAGTATCTACCCCAAAGTAGGTACATAAGGCAAAGAATTGAACCTTTTTGGTATGTTTAATTCTGTGCACTGTTAAACCCCAATAACCCTATTGTTGTGTTTAATGTGTCTATTTCTTATTATTTTATCAATGAATTTAATCGGGCAACTATTACAAAATGAAATATCCCTCAAATACAACTATTCAAAATCTAAAGACTCCGGGGAACAAATTCTGAAAGTTTTATCCACCAGTGCAATCACAACCCCTCGTTTCACTGAAATAGGGTGGTACGAGTGAAAGTTCAAATACCTATCACTGTGTTTAGGCTTTCTATATACTGAAAAAAGTAAATGGGAATCACTTTTTATCAATATGCTATCAAGAAAAGGTAGTTTATCATTTTCTTCAAACTCCACTGTAAGTTTTTTATTTTCGTCCAAACTATTTAAATGTTTGTGGAAAAGGTCTAAGGACTCTAAACCGTGTTTCCAAATGCAAACCACATCTTCCATGAATCTGCCCCAGAAACAAGGGGCAAGCCTAAAACTGTGTATAGCGGAGGTTGGAGGTTTCAATAGATTCCATGAAGATTTGCCAACAAGAGGGAGAGAGATGCCCCCATAGCTAAACCAAACACCTGTTTGTAAAATTCACCTCTAAAACTAAAATAAAGAGAATATTCATTTGCAAGGATAACCAACTTTATAATCACTTCAATTTTCAAACTAGCCATGGTCACATTCAGTATCAAATCAAAGTGCTTTTGTAATTTACAAGAGGATTATTTCGCAACAGAATAGTTTACTAACTTTTAATTTTCATAATTTTTCCTCAGTTGCTTTGATGTTTTCATTGAAGTAACTCTAATAGCTTATTTTCCCTACGTGGATCAGTAGCGACAATTGTAGCTATTATTATTGGTGGTGGTTTTATTGGTTTTTAGTTTATTTTTTTATCTTGTGCTGAGGACGCTTGGTTTGGATGCAGGCGAAATTTACACGTTGTTTTTGTCTTTCCTCTCTACTGGCCATAGTCTTGTTTGAGTTTTTTTTGTGGAGTTTTATCTCTCTTTGTTGTTTATTAAGAGGCTCTTAAGCAATGGGGGTCATATAGGCTTCAAATCAGGCTAATTTTATCGGAAATTGGAAGATATAACGCCCATTTTAAGACGCCAAAATGAATGGGAGTCAACCATCCCCCCTTGCCAATTATTTCCCAAAATATATCCAATCTAAATTCTTAGACAAAGGTCTTGTTCGGCATTGTTTGAAAATTTTAGTTATTATGCCTCTGGGGATGTTGACCCTCCCACAGCTCTCAGTGCAAGGACTGTAAGCTAGCTAATTTATTCATTACTTACATTTGGATGATGTTATCGAGAAAGGTTGGTATTATTGACCGTTAATTTCCAAAAATACGAAGGAGGCTCAGAAGAGTCTTTTAAAAAAGTTGAGGGGAGTTTGGAACTACATCAAAGCACATTATTTGCACAGGGATTGTAAAAAAGATTTAACTCATGAATAACTTAGAATATTAATTTGGAACTTTCAGGAAATGATGAGCGATATAATAAATTGCCCAAAAATACACTATTTCCGTGCTACTACCACTACGGCTAACATTAGCCTCTATTACTAGCCTACTATCACTGCTACCCCTAAACATGCTGCATTAGCAGTGTGGGGATTTGATATCCAGCCAGTGCCAGGGTACCTGCAGCCAACCAGCCACTGCCTCCCTTCAGACTAATCTTCAAGACGTACGTGCTATTGTTTATTTGTTTTTTGTGCACAGGTGTTAGTTACGTCATAGCTTAGCAGGTTTTATTTTTATTATGCAAATTTAAATGTAGATGACGTAGGTCTTATGCAAATTTAAATATCTAAAAGCCTATATGTCAGGTAGGAAAAACCTACAGGATCCTTTCCAAGACGTCAGTCTAATGTATATTCATGAAAATTTTAATGTAAATGACGTAATTTTGAGGGCAATGAGACTTGTTTTTCTTCCAAAAATCTTTGTAATCCAAGCATAAAGGTTTTCTGTCACAAGGCTTACGCAAGGGTTTGTTTTGGTCCAAGCAGCCTCATGGATACAGACACCAGATATTTCCCATTACTTGGCTCACGCAATAGTTTTTTGATTTTTTTACCAGGTAGTGGACCAGGTATTTGAAGAGCAGTACTGAAGAGCAGTATTGAAAAAAAGTTCTGCTCATAGAAAACATATTTTAACCTGCTTCTGGATATGAGTGGTTTTACTCTTTTGAATGTTGATGGTGCTAGCGGCAGTTAAATAAAGCCAAGAATATCCAATATTGCAGTATACATTACGAGGGATCGTCGGATAAACCTTGAATTTTACAATTGCAAAGTTTGCAAAGTTTGCAGTAAATGTGATATCATTGAGCAAATTCAAGGTTTAACTAAGTTCAAGGAGGAACTAAGCGAAACAATTAAGCAAGCCACTAGCCAAGATCGTAGCCAACAAACAACCTTGTAATATTTCATTCCATGACCCAATTGTCATGATCTAAGAATAGCAGCATAGTAATTAATATCAGGAAGAATGGAAGTTTTTTTTTCTATTAGTCATAACGTTGTTGAATGAGGTGAAAAGGACACGTGATCACAGCCAAACCTTTTGTTATTGCCAAGGGATCAGATAATTCAGTTCTTAGTGCTAACAGGGTTCCAAATATGAATTCTTTGCAGAAACATACTGAATTTGCTTCATATTTTAATTATGAATGTGATCATGGGTGGTTTTTTGTTCATGAGCACATAGGATAGTGCCATTGCTAATGTGCTAACCCTCGATATCTCAACAACGGATATATAAATAAATATACAACTATCCGAGGTGAAGCCGGATTAGCATTGATATGAATCGTTTCATTATCAATAATACAGCTAATGTAAATTTTTCCATATTCCAATGAACAGTTTAACTGGCAGTTACCAATTCTACAAGAGTAACTTCACACTTTCCCTCTTTTTTGATGGTGGGGAGAGTTTTGTCCAAAAATAGCTTATTTTATTCAAATGATCGTAGAGGGGTGAGAGATGTTGGACTTGATTACCATATAGCAATCATTTGGCATTGTTTAAATCTTTAATGGCAATCCAAGAATCAAAATCAGAGTTGCATCCTAGCCTACGAGCAAGCAACTGTTTCTTGACCCTATGAGTTCGACTCTTTAAAACCTTTTCAATCTGGTAGAATCCATTGCTTTTAACTTTTATAGTCACAGAAACCATGGAGAGTCTCTTCACCTTTCATATTACGTAGAAGACACTTAATCAGTTTAGTGTCTACTTTTGAAACTTTAAAAATATCAGTAGACCATAGATAGTTCCCCTTTTCAAAAACATTAGTATTTTGATTGATTCGAACTCCATCATCAGCATTGGATTTCTTCTTTCCTTACATTTCGTTGGAATATTGTCTTAGAAAAATGTCGAAACTATCATGGCTTCCTCAGTGAACTATGAAAGGATTAAGATTGGACATGGGTCAGTGAAAGCAATAATTATAAATCAATATGGTTTTATGTAAACCATTAATAAAAGCAGCAGTACCTTTCAATGTGCATTATCTTGAAATTAAAAGTTGAATAGTTCTTGTGAATCGTTCAGTCAATACTGTCTTTGTTGGACTATGACTATAATAGATCATTGTATTAAATTTCAATAAAACCTTTTTTACATGTGGATTAGCAAATTTGCAACCCCAATCGGTTTGAATTTTTCTATAGCTAGTCGAAAGTAATTGGAGAGCATCTAACCCATCCTCCTGCGCGTAACATTTCCCAAAATACACCCAATTAAAATTTTTAGATAGCCATTTTCCTCATCGTAGTTGATAGGACTGGAAATTATGTTTTTGACAACCTCTATACCTTCTCAAGACCAGAACATATTTTGCACTTTATTGAAAAAATGGCTATGGATCGACAATTTAGTATGCACATACTGACATGTATTCCTTAAAGTTTTAATGATTATTATTTATATAGTTGAAAAAGTAAAAAAAAAACTAAACGTATTTTATCGTTCAATGTCGAAGCATGAAATTATTAGAATGGCTTTTCGGTTTTCTACGGGAAACTGAACACAAAACAGATATTTTTGTAAGAAAAGGTGCAAGACAAGATAATCTTGTTCAAAAATAAGATTAATATATGATAAATATATATTATAGCTATTATAACTATTATTTAAAAAAAATTTTATTCGCGGATATGCTCTATTGTTGATATTTTGAGATAGTAATTTGTTCGAAAGCAGTCCAAGGATTACATAGCAAGGCCTTTGGGATTGACTCAGCCCCTTAAAGTCTGGAGGCCGTCGTTGTAGGTTATATCCCGCGGTCATATAAGCTTTATATGGAAGGTGTGGTTGTTTGAAATTAGAGGAAGCTCCTTTGATCGGAAACGTATAGTTCTAATTCCTTTTAAAGAGTTGAAAGCAACTACCCCCCCCCCCTCTCTGACAGCTTGCTTTCCCCAAAAGCATCTAATCAAGATTTTGAGATAGCCATTTTGTTCACAATGGTCCAAGGAGCATTTTGGTCCAAAGAGCACAACAACGTTTTCACGGTGGACACAACCCTCCATAACCCAGGTACAAGGGTTGTTTATTATGCCCCGGACAAATAAGGCTTTTATGAAACGAAAGGCTGTATAAATTTCGTATTGGATGGGGCTCGTTCGATTGGAAGTCGGAAGATCTAGTGCTGTTTTTAAGAGTCAAAAATGAAAAGAGGAAAACAAACCTGTCCCCGCAATCCTATCATTCCCCAAAATATATCAAATCAAAATTTTAAGATAACTACATTCAATAGTAATATTGAAAGGTCCAGAAGTTATGTCTTTTGAGGATACAGTACTCAGGCTAAGGCGTGGAAATCTGGCTATTCATTCATTGCTTACATATAGTACTTGTCACTGAGAAAGACATTCATGTTTGAACTCAATTTTCCAAAGAAAAAAACAGGTGAGCCTTTCAAAGAATAACGAGGAGAGTCCTGAATTAAACCAAAACATAGTATTTATTTATAGATTGTCAATAGGGCGTAACTCATGTATGACTAGGTATGTTAATTTAGAACATTAAGGAAATGATAAAGGATATGATTAAAAAGGGAATATTTTGTGCTACCACTGCCACTACAATTACCAATAGTCCCCTAACGTTGCACCTATAAAAGAGAATGCCGATGCGATCAATGTTGAACAGAAAGATATATTTTTTCATCAATCTTCCTCAAAAACTGTTTTTAATTTACAAAAGATTTGGGCATATTTATGAGGTAGAAACTTCGCAATTTGCTGGCTGGACGTTGGTCTTCTCTGCTATTCATCAAGAGAAGTTGAAATTTGGTAGAAACAAAAACAAAACGGTTGTGGCACTTCAGAACCCTTGAAGAATAGTGGAAATATGTAACAGCTATGTATTCCACATAACAGAATTAATTATCAACATTAGTAGTATTTTTAATTGTCAAAAATTACTTCATACAAAACATCGAATACATTATTACAAAATTGATCATTTATCTTCGAATATTCGTAAAAGTAAAAAAAAAACTCTTTCAGGCAAACTTCAGAAGTATTTAAATAAATAAAAAGAGTATAAGTGTATCCAGGTTGTCAAAGAGCATAGATAGAATCTCTTAGGCGTTATATTAAGTTTTGTTTTTCAGGTCAACTTCAGAAGCTATAAAATTGAATTAAGAAACGCAGAGTGTGTTGGGATTGAAAGATTGTTGAAAACTTTGTCCAACATACAAATAGCAACTTATACTATGGATTCCTATAAAAAAAACCGAAAAGATATAAAATATTATTTTTTGAATGAAAAAGACCATAATAAAAAACGAACAGAAATTAGTTTAAAAACCTTTTCCAAAAAATAAATTTTTCAAAAAAAGACCTATAGAGCTCCATTTAGCCAAAGTTGAACAAAAATAAAGTCAAACAATCTTCCAAGCGTAAAACTACTTCGTCATTATCAATAAATAAATGAAATTCAAAATGAATAAAATACAATAAGTAGCCAAGTCAAACTCAAAACGAGTAAAAATTAATATGAGTAGGGCTAATAACCCCCACACCTTCCAAGATTAGAACATAATTTGCACTTTACTTAAAAAAAACGACATAATAAAACAAATGACCGTGGATTGTCTGTTTAATTGACATATACTGATATTTTTTCCTTGAAAGATTTAATATTTTTTTTTTATGAAAGTAAGAATAGGGAAAACATTTCAAACGTATTTAGTTTTCAGTAAAGCGCAAATTATTATATGATCTTGAGAAGGCATGGGGGTTACCAGCCCTACTAATGTTAGTTTTTGCTCGTTCTGAGTTTGAATAGGACTGTAATTCCTGTTCGTTTTGAGTTTCATTTATCTATTGGTAGTATTTGTGGTAGTTTTGCGCTTAGAAGACTTTTTTTTACTTTTTTTGTTCATTCTTGGCTAAATGGAGCTCTTTACTTTCCTTTGAAAAACCTGTTTTGTGGAAACAGTTGTTTGAATTAATGTACAAGAAGTAGGCAATCACGAAAAAACATACAACAGCAACGTGAGTTAAAAACAAATATCAAAGGCCCCTCCACCCCCCACCCTCTAAAGGGCGTGTCAAGTTTCCATCAATCAAAATCAAGTTGCCATCAGTCCATGGCTAATCGGTGAAAACCCAAGACAAATAGTATGAGTGAGACGCACAAATGTTTCTGGAATGAATCAGAATGATGTTATTTTCTCTTGTTGATAGATAGTCTATCATATATCCATCCATCTTTGGGCAGAACTAAAGTAGACAGTCATAGAACTTTAGGGATGATCGAGATCTCTTGGTTGACTCATGACGGACAACGTTGACTGGTCTTATACAGAAAAGGAGGGACTGAATTTGTCGTTCAGTGGCTGAAGGCCGGACTGGGGATGGCCAGTGGTAAGCGCGGGGTGCAGGTAAATACTAGAATAATAACAACCACATTTTATTTAAAGATATAGAAATATACACAGGTATATAACAATCAATATGACTTGCGCGTGGAACAAACATAGATATTTAAAAACACTCTGGAGATGAGAAAAGGGGAGCCCCCTCCAGTCTACTATTGAACTTTATCCAGACAGAGAAGTTTCATACATTGTTCACATTCATTCTGGTTCAAAGCAACGTGGTGTCCATGATGTAGTACCTTCAAACCGTCTGCAAACCCACAGACTTTTTGCGATATGGTTGTCATGGCGTTTTTCTCGACTCTATCGTATAGTTTTAAATTTCAAAGAGGGACTCGTCCTGGGTTAAAACTAGAGTTTTATAAACACTTCTATTGAAATTCGCTTTCACATTGTATGTAGGAACCCCTTTGTAGACGTTTTTGATTTCCTCATTGTGCGTTTGCACACAGCAAACCCTCGGACCTGCAAACACACCGCTGGAAATCATGTCGCTCCCCGTCTTGGATTTTAGAAATGAAAGTCTATTGGGGGTCTGACGCTTCACTAGCTCTGGGTAACTGGACTCATTCCAATTGGTCAAGTCTATCAAGAGCTAATGTTCTTACCACTTTCCAAAACATCCTTTAGATTATTTGTTTCAAGTTTTAATAAGAGTGAATCAGTGTCTCCATAATACACTTGAACTTCTACCTCCCACGGCCCTTGGTGCCTAAAGCATTGTAATAAAATTCCGACATGATTTGTTATTATATTTCTAAAATAGCACTGTCAGCTGTAATGTTTTTACTTAAAACTACATTTCTTTTTTTCTATGTAAAATGACCATACTGGAGTTTGTGATGTTGAACGATGTAAACTTCGAATCGACAATTATTCGAACACATTCTTTTCGGTCGGTTACAACGTCATAGTGACTCCTAATGCGCACAATCTCGTACATTTTACTGAACGCTGAATTTATACATGCCCATTGGGCTACTTAAAGAATTTTTTTCCACAATTTCTTATTCTTCTATTAAACTATTCTCTTTACTTAGTAGAAAACAAATCCTTGACTTTACATTTGTAATATGAAGAAGCAGATTTACATATTTCTTTTTTTTGTATGTTTATGTAGTGAGTCAGCTTCGGATGTTTTACCATTCTTAAGTAGATTCATTTTATTTCTAATTAGCCTTTTCCAATTGATTAGTAATGTACAAATTGTCATTAGAAAATGTATTTACTTTTTTCTCAGTGAAGGAATCTATGTTTTTTCAAAATTTCGCTCCCCTTTAAAGCCATCCAGTTTTTGTTTGAAATCCGAGATCCAAGTTCAAAAAGAGCTTCATTGAAAATTGGTCGTTAAGTGAATTCAGTAACAGGAAGATTATAATTATAGCTGGTGACCGGCTTTATTAAACAAAGAGTGGCTATCACAAAAAAGTGGTAGATTCATCCTAGTTGGGGCAAAGGGACAGGTGGACTGTAAAAAGCGTGCATCTTCGTGAAATCAAGGTAAGAACATCCTGGGGTTGTTGGTATTTTAATTATCTATTTTAGATTAAGGGAACTACAAAGGGAATTCAGCTTTAAATCACTAACATCACTTGCCAGGAAAATACCGGCGTTCGGGAATTTGCAGCGGACAAAGTCGGCATTACTATGCAGTTGCTGTTAGAATCGGTGTCTTTGTGCCGTATTTTTATTTGGAGAATAACAAAAGCAGCAAGACACAATCAAATTAAAAAGGGTTAAGTATGAGTTGATTGAGGGAAAGGATAGTTACCAACAAATAATAATATTACACCTCCCTTTCTAACTAGGGGTAGTCATTAGAAGGAAGTTTTATGAATTGGGAATGGCTAATTATTTTTAATAAGTTAGGGCTCAGTGCTTGGGCCTCTGTTATGGCTATTTCACCAATGTTGTGTGCTTGAGCGAAGGCCTCTAGTTCAATCAATTGTTGAAATTGAAGCTTTCGGTGTTTCTAACAAGAAGCTCTGGGATAGAAAAATTGTTACTAAAG
This sequence comes from Artemia franciscana, assembly GCF_032884065.1. Classification (NCBI taxonomy): domain Eukaryota; kingdom Metazoa; phylum Arthropoda; class Branchiopoda; order Anostraca; family Artemiidae; genus Artemia; species Artemia franciscana. Next base: position 63,186,857 of record NC_088869.1, on the reverse strand, counting down.
GGCGCAGTTTTTTGTGTTGCGAGAGCAACACTTTGGTTTTGTCCCTTTTTCTTGTTTTTTTTTCTATGCCGCCGATCTCAGCTCATTCCTGGAAACCGGTAAGGGTCTAACCTGTGCAGTTTTTACGGAAAGTGTGGACCTCAGGCCGGTTTGATGGATATGACATTACATTTTGGAAAGCTCCGCAGAACTCTTGCTTGGGACCAAAAAGGATGGTTTTCGCTTGTCAACGAGCCAGAGCCTATAGTGTGCGAAATGAAGTGGAGTTATATAGCCTATGTCAGAGAGGAGTATCTGGAGTTGTGCAGTCAATCATTCGTTTCATCAAACCATGTTTCTGCTTTCGAATGGAAAGCTCCGTTCTAGCAGGCAAGCAGGCAGGCACCACTTTCAAATTGAAGATAGACTAAAATCTATAAGTGTTTAACATATGCGGCAGTTACCCGGCCCCAAAGCCAATATATATTCTTTGAGTTATTCTTGAACTTCATTAGTAAGGTAAACACTCAAACGAAATCTAGGCCGATACAAATTGTGATACATATAGAGGATTTGTAAGCAACAGTCCGCTGTTAGGTAATAATCACCTTCGACAATGAGGGGCTAGCAACATTTGCTAGTTGGTATAACTATTATTTTTTCCAGTGTATTTGACGGTAAAACCAATTTGGTTTCAGTGGTAAGACATGTAGGGGACTTTTAAGTAATAATATTCTGTTAAGCTACAGTGAACTTCAGTGATGAGGTGTTTGCAACTATGCTAGTTGGTGTACCCATTAATTTTTCCGGTGAAATTGATACCTATCACGGGAGAGGGACTTATAAGTAAGAATCGGTTAACTTTGGGAAAAAAATTATAATTACTTATAGTTATTTATACTTATACTTAGCTTATAATCATCTTCAGCAATGAGAGGTTTGTCACTTTTGCTAGTTGGTGTACCTATTATTTGTTTCCGGTGTATTTGATGGTTAAACCAATTTGGTTCCAGCGGTAAGACATGTAGGGGACTTGTAAATAATAATCGGCTGTTGGGCTACAATCATCTTCAGCGATGAGGGGTTTGCAACTTTAACTAGTTGGTTTAGCCATTTATTTGTTTCGGGTGAACTTGATGTCTATCATGGGAGAAGGACTTGTAAGTAAGAATCTGTTAACTTTGGTTTAGAAATTTGTATAAATTGGTGCACATTGTGTTTTCTATCTCTATAAATCTGACAGAAATAAGTGTCTACACAACGGGTACAAACGATAAAGTAAAACAATGAGGTAGTTTCGTAATAATTAGTGTTACCAATGGTATTTTATTCCTGAAAAGTTACGTATAACTTAATAATACCAACTAGATTATATAAGATATTGTTCCAAGTTTTCATCTGTCACGATGTCAACGACTAAAAAGGGTATAGTTTAACTGGCTGCAAAGTCAATTTAGTCCCTTCTTTCGATATTATTTTGTTGTTGTTGTTTTTTCAACGATGAGGAATAGCCTTTGGTCATGTGATAACTTATTGGGTTCTTGTTTGAACATACAAGTTTTAAAAACTTCGATAGGCTGACAACTTCATGATTTAACCGATAGTGAAGAAACAAGCACAAACGAGAAAGTAAAACAATGAGATGGTTTCGTAATAATTAATAGAATCTCATCTATGGTATTTCGATCCTGAAACTTTACGGATAGCTTTATAATACCAACTAGATTATATAAGATATTGTTCCGAGTCTTCATCTGTCACGAGGTCTACGATTGAAAAGGATAAAGTTCAACTGGCTGCAAAATCAATTTAGTCCCTTCTTTCGATACTATTTTGTTGTTGTTTTTTCAACACTGACGAATAGCCGTTGATCATGTGATTACTGGTCGATAGCGAAGAAACAAAACCAAAGTATTGCTCTTGCAACACTTTAGTCGGCGAAGCTGGACAAAGGTTGCCGCAAAACTTCATGTTGCCCGGGCAATGTAGGTCTAGTTTGTGTTAATTGGGGGAGCTAGAAAAGAGTGGAAGGGACGTGGATCTTGGGGAGGAGAGCCATCTTTTCTGGATGAAGACTGGGTTTGTTTCGGAAGCAGGATCAAAAAGAGGTGTGTAACCGGGTCTGAGCAAAAAGGATGAGGTAGGTCAATTTATTGGAATATAATTAATTTGGCTGGGATATACAGCAGAATGTAGACAATCTATAAAAAACGCCTTTTACTTGGCGATTGTCATTGTGGGAATGGTGATTCACGTCCGTCGAGGAGCAGTTGGTTTGTGGGAGACTGGGGGAGGGTATAGGGGCATGTTCTGTAATTGGGGAGGGGATAAGGCTTTTGTATGAGGAATATAGCACAGGGATATTGTTTGGCAAAATAGGAGAGGGAGGAGTGGGTATTGACGTTTCTGAGAGGCTGAGTATAGTATCAGAACGAGGAGGATATTTCTTTTTCAAGCATTCAGAACGGGAGCAGATTAAAAGAAGAGGTGTAATTAGTAATCAGGAAGGGTTTCCTGATGGTTGAACAGTGCTCGACGAACTTTATTGGGGTATTTTTGCCTGGGTGTGGTGCACTAGAAAAGGTCGGCTAAAGAGGGTAGAGTGACTCTCAAAATTTTTATCTTTAACAGACTGGTGCAATTTTCTCCCTAGGGAAGGATAAAAGGAATGGGGAACCTTAACATGACCCTTAGTGCACCAAAACAATGACCACCAAACAAAATCACATGTTCACATCAAGGAATGTGAGACAAAAGAACTTTCTTATTCGTCAGATTATTCACTTCACTACTTTCAAAACAATTAGTTATATATGGAATAGGGTTAACGAGGTCCCTATAATAATTAGTAGAAGCATAATTGTTCAGAGATGAGACAAGATCAGAGGGATTAGTTCTCTTTTGGTATTTGACCAGTCAACAACTAATTGAATTTACGCCGGATTAACTCTGTACCTGTTTGGAATAAATAACGAGTGAAATACTTTTGAACTAGTAATTGAAACTTGTTAGAGAAATTTATAAACTTATATATGATTACAGCTTAAGGATTATTTATGGATTGCGGCTGTGAGTTAGTATTCAGTACTAATATCATCTGAGTCGTGCATTGAAATATTCGGATTACTTGCAATTACTTGCAAATAATTGGATTACTTGCCCCACTCAAAGAAAAGTTAGTATTTATACTTATTGCATTCATTTAGCCAGTGTGGGTCATTTCATAATTGTGCTTATTGAGAACTTCTCTGTGGATATACCTTTTTAGCTTAATTCTTTTTGGACTGATGCCGAGTCGTAAGTGAAATTTGCTTATCATAGATAACTGGAATACCACTACGCTTTATTATTGCCCAGTTTTGAATTTTGCTAAGCACAATCTCGATGAGGGGTTAGACCATCAGTCGATTGTGAAATACACTAGTGATTTTTTCCCGTATGAAGACGTTCTTGGCACTAGGAAGCTTTTATATAGCAATTGCTTCCCAGATGAGCCTATACATCGTGTCTTGATCAGCTAAAATCGCTTGTTCACCTCAATAGCCCAGCAACGTCTATAAATAGTTCTTTGATCTCAGATAGTAAGGGTACCAATCGCAAACCCTCGTACGCCGTCGTTCTTGAATATCCGTCTCCAGAACTAAAAGACCCTGTTTCTCGCAAGGAAAAGATTGATTCTTTCGCCGGACATGACGGAATTATGTTGGTAAAGTCCGATCCGGTAAGAAAAAATGGGTTGTTGTTACTCGGGATAAAGTTTCCGCCAATTTTCTTGCCGTGTCTGCTGTTGCGAGCTATCCAAATATTCTTGCTAAAGTGATTGATCGCAAACCTCTTGGAGTAATTATTGGACTTCCCGAGAGTGTTTCTAGCAGCATACTCATCTCCGCTATTCCTGGTCTTGATGAGGCCACCCAGATCGGCTCTTCTCATACATTTCGTTTAGAGTTCCTTAATTCCACTGCACTTATATATGCCATCGCTACAGGTCTGCGCTTGGGTTACGAGTCTTTTAAAATATCGGAATACAAAGAACTGCCCAGACGGTGTCTTAGATTCCAAAGTATCCATCATTTTTTAGCTCACTGCCCATGTTCCCCGAATGAGATGAAGTGCTCTAAATGTTCTGGATGCCATTCCAATACTAAAGACAATCGTAGCTTAGAGGCTCCAAAATGTGCCGACTGCGGCGAAGCTCATGTTTCCTATAGTATGAATTGCCCAGTAATCAAACGCGCTCTGAACTCTGCTCCAAAATGAACCAAGCCAATATTTTAAGTTTTGCTTCTGTCAATATTAACGGCACAAAAGACAAAGATTTGTTAATTAACGAATTATTAGTCCATGACATAGTGTTCTTGCAAGAGCATCTTTTGACCAAATCAAACGTTTCTAGCCTAAAGCGATCTTCTGTCCACCATTTTTTTTCACAAGAGGCCAAGAAAAATAGAGGCCGCCCTTTCGGTGGCCTAGCAATTTTCTTCCGTTCCCCATCAAAGCCCTCTGTGATTCATTGTGATGATAACATCTTAGCAATTCAATCTGACACTACCGCCTTTATAAACGTTTACTTACCTTGCGATTGACGTTCTATAGCGTCGTTCATATCTTTCACTAAATGTTTGTCCAGTTTAAAGTCTCTGCTCAAAAGTCTACGTTTGAAAGACCTAAATTGGGTTTTAGCTGGTGACCTTAACTGTGACATTCTTGGTACCTCCGATAGGTCAATCCTCTTGCCATAATCACTTCCTAGCATACATCACGTCACAGTTAAGAGCCTCCCATTCACGTATATTCATGACAGAGGCTGTTCAAAATTGAACCTGGATCACGTGATCTCTTCCAGTTCCAGCTTAATATCATCGATTGTCAGGTTGGACGAAGAGAAGATTGATGACGATCACCTTATTCTTAGCTGTAATTTTTCCTGTTAGCTATCTGGCGAAACACTTTCAGCTCAGCTGAAGTGGCATACGAAGTTGAACTGGGATCGTGCTAATATCCCACTATACCTTGCTACGCTAACTGCTTTACTGTCGACCATAAAAGTGCCATATCACCTGCTGCAAAATTCAATTTCATCGCCTTCAAGTAGAGTTGAACTAAATTGCTATTATTATCAAATTGTCCATTGCCTTAAATCAGCTTCCAAAGCTGCAGTACCTATGGATAAAATTCAGATTGGTACAAGAAAGTCTAATTGGAAAGTTGATCCTGAAGTAAAACGTGCTAAGCAAAAAGCCATATTTTGGCTACGAATATGGATATCATGTGACTGACCATCGTCCGGAGATGTTTTCTCTGTAAAACAAAAGTGTAAACTTGAATATAAGGGCACTTTGAAGAGAGCACGTTTAAATGCATGGCTAGGAACCACCGATAAGGCCTCCTGGAATAAGGTTATTAATAGTGAGAAATGTTCCCCATCTGCCCTATCTTGTCTCGAGCTAGCTAATTTTGTTGATCATTATAAGCGTGCTCTCAGTGTATTTAATAGTTTTCTTCAGTCTTTTTATTATAAGTTGCTTAAACCGCTATTACCATACCGTCTCCGGCAGATTCACGTCCAGCCTGTAGCAATATCTGAAATTTGCCGAGCTTTAAGAGCAATTAAGCGTTACAATAGCCTTGATGGTGACGATTCTTACTGATTTTTTGCTTATGATTGTCCTGCTTAACCACCTGCATTAACCATGATACTTAACCATCTACAAATATTTTTCCAGTCTTGCTTAGCACAGTCTTTTGTTCCTGATAGTTTCCTTTGTGGCCGTGTAACGTTTATTCAAAAGCCAGGCAAGGACCCCACGTCATTTGTATATTCGTCCCATTACAGTATCGTGTTTTTTAATTGAGTTGCGTGAAAATTTGCTACTGCCAGAAATTGAGTCGAATTGTGATTTTGCACCTTTTCAATTTGGTTGTCGGAAATGTTTGATTGCTCCCACGCACATTATGTTTTAAGCCGACTCATGAAAGATGCCGTAAAAACTAAAATGTCCTTATATTGTCTTACTGTTGATATTTCTGGGGCTTCCGACAATATTGTGCACTCTCAGGCTCTATTTTCCCTTACACCTTCATGTGTTAATCCTTCCGTAATAAGTTTATTGTCTTCTTGGTATTCAAAGACTAAAATTCAAGTTACCTGGAATGGCCAAATATCTGACCCGGTAAAAATTAATAAGGGAGTTCGGCAAGGTGCCGTATTTTCTCCTAGTATATTTAAATGCTTGCTTGCATCGTGCCTGCTTCCCCTTAGAAGTTCTGTTTTTACGGTAATATTGGTTTGTCTTCTGTTACATATGCAGACGACGTTCTTCTTTTTGCCCGGACTCGCCGTGGATTGCTTTCTAATTTTACTACATTAACCAATGAACTATCTAAGATTGAACTGTCAGTTAATGCGTCTAAATGCGAGTTTACTTGTTTTAATAGCCCTTATGTGGTCACTCCATTCGTTGCTGGGACTGCAGTTCTACCCTGATCTTTTTTAGTTAGTTGGCTTGGTCTGTGTTTCGGCCCAACACTTTCCACTACCTGTTCATCCCTAGTGAATCAAGCCGTGAAAAACCTACGCGTCGCTTACGGAAAAATATCCCCGAACAAAAGCCGTTACAACCGTAACGGTTTGTGCATGATTTATAACGCTTATTGCGCCCCTGTGCTTTTATTTTTTATCAGGCATTGCTCAACTGTTTCGTAAGAAAGATCGACATACTCTACGTACGGCTTATTTAAGATATTACAAATTCCTCCTCCAGCTTCCTCGATGGAACCGAAACAAACAAAAATTGCTCGATTTGGTTTAATAGATGTGCCTTCTCAGATTCGGTCTTCCAGTGATGATTTATGTGAAAAGACTATTAACTTTATTCACGTTTATGACTCTCTGCAGCCTTTTTACCATATTGATACTGATGAATTGGTTCATGTTATCTTGTGTTAGTTTGAATTTTTTTTCTTCGCTTTTTATCGTTTTTGTTTTTGTTTATTTATAATACTCCGTAATTTGTGTTTTTTATACTTTTACGGGTAATAAAGTTCATTCATTCATTCAGAGGGATTAGCCAGGTCATAATTTTTGACTTGACAGATCCAGTCACTCACATACATTAATTTTTGTGCACTTTTCAGTTCCTGCAATTGGAAAACATTCTTAGTCTGTATTCATGGTAGACTAGTATCGACTAGTATCAGTATCGACAGAGAGACCTTTGTTTTTCATGAAAATTTAAAAGATTAGATTTTAAGTTAAATTCTTAAAATCACACTTGCAGTATTTGTTATTGTAAGATATACGTAAATTTGTGAGGGGGAAGTTTCTCGGGGAGGGAGGGTGGAGAGTGATATCCCACTGAGAAAATTTTAAGTGGGAAAAAATTTTCCGGTGTTAGTTTTCTAAGGCAAATTTTGCATAGGGAAATGATTGTAAGCTAATTAATCTGATCATTGTTTACATATAGTGTTTGTTAAATGAAAAAATATGGAAATTTGTCCAAGGGAAACATTCCCTTGTTACTTTTAGCAGACAAAAATCGATTTTCTTTTATTTAAAAGTAAAATCAAAAGGTTTTTCAGAATTAGTTTGAAATTAAAGATTTGCTCAGTTTTTCACATATGATATTTGCTTAATATGTATTTTATTTCAATATAGGGCAGAGAATAGATTTTTAAAATAAAAACATTGTTTCCTCTTGAAATAATTCCATATGAGAAGATATTTGGAATCTACAATAGCTTAGATACACGAGACATTTCGCCTTGCTTGGTAAATATTATTGGTTTGCTCTTCGCCATGCTGGAGCCCGTTTTCATTGACTTCCTGTTTTGTTTTTGTAAAGTGTTTGTTGTGTTTTTCTTTATATGTTTTGTTTACACTATTTGTTTTGTTTTTATTGCATTTATATTTACTCCCAGATGTGAAGCAAAAATGGTCGGACTTTTGCCATTATTCGTGTGTCAAAAGCTGTTTTTTTTTCACAGTCTTATTGAGAAATTTTAGCCATAATTAATATATTTTCGTTTCAATTGTAAATTAAAAGACAATGTCTTTGTTTGGAATAATTGATATTAACAGCCCCTTGAAGGTGTTAATGCTGTTACAATTATTTTCAGGAGTAAAAAGCCGCTGTTGTTGAATATGCTCCAGTTGGAATATAAAGACCAAATACAGCTGTCAAAATAATTTATCTAAGTAGTATGAGGTCAACAGGGCCAGCGGATACATTATTTGCGCAACCAGTTTAACTACCAACCAGATTTCCTATGAATACAAAGGACACACCTCATTTGCCTATTCCAGTGAATACATTATTAGCATACTTAGAAGCCATATCTGATAATGACCTTCCGTAGCAACAATATCACCTAAAACGATTTTATAATATACGAACGATTAAAAATAACGATTTTATAATATACGAACGATTAAAAATAACGATTTTATAATACGAACAGAATTTTGATAAATAGAAAAGCGACAGTTCTGCAGCCCCTTTTTCTTACGACGCGCTTGGGTAAAGTAAAAGGGCCAACTTTTGTCCCCAATGAATCAATTATTATGGAATTTCTTAGAGGGAACGTATGGTCATTCTAGTCCCACATCCAAGAGCATCCAATGCCCATCCCCAACTTCCGCCTCCCTTTTTTCAACTTACAATTATTTTTTTTTACTTTTCAATTTTTTTTTAACTTAGACATTTCTCCAACTTTTTTGGGGGACTTAGAAACTTTTTTAACTTTTGTTTCTCATTTCTTAAAATGACATTAAATAAAATTATAAAATAATATTTTTTCATTTTGTTTCTTTATAAGAAATTCTACCTTTTTCGGGAGAACTTTGAGATTTCTGCAACAGCTTGTACATTGAAAAGGAATAAGTGCTATGTCAAGAGAAACAATAATGAACTATACTATGGAATGGCTTCAAATGATTTATTTTTTGTTAAGGTGATGTTCTAGTTGCCGATATTTCAATAAAAATATGTCATTGCAAAACTTTGTTATGTTTCCATTATTTTTAGGGTACGATTGCGATTTTTTTTGTTTAGTTAGAGGTATGTGCATTGAGGTTCTTCAAAAGTAAGAAGCAGTTGAATCACAATATTTCAAAAGTCAAAGGTTTGTTTTTCCAAAGTCAGATACAGTTGAAAGATATTTTTCCAAAGACAGAAACAGGAAACCTCATGTTTTCAAAAAGTTGAAAAAAAAACTTGATTTCAACAGGACACTCAAATGTCAGACATTTGAATGGGATTTTCAAAAGATAGAGATACGTCTTCAGTCAGAAATGCATCAATGAGAATTTTCTTTGAAGTAAGAAACGTAAACACCAGATACCTTTTTTTAGTTTGAGACATATGAATTGTGGTTTTAAAAAATTAAAGGTAGGTGAATGAGTATTTTATCAAGTCATAAAAACAGACTGGATTTTCAAGATTTTTTTTACCAAAGTCACAGAAACAAGAACATAAATTTTTCAAAATCCAGAAACATGTGAGCCAGATTTTCTTTTAAGTTTCTTCAGTATACAGTGAATAACATTTCAATGGAATTTTCAAAATTAGAGACGCATCAACAAGATTTTTCAACAATCAAAGGCACATGAATTGACCTCTTTAGGACAGAGACGTGCAAACAGGATTCTTTTAAGAGTTTGAGACATATGAACTTGAAATTATCATGATTCATAGGCAGATGAACGGGAATTTTATCAAAATTTGAACAAATAAAGAGAATTTTCAGGGTTTTAGCAATGTCAAAGGAACAAGAGTTGGAATTCGTTCATAAGTTAAAAGAAAAATGCAAAACAGATCTTTTTTTGAAATTCAAAGGCACCTGAGTGATGTTTTTTTAAGATGCGGTGAGACATGAGCAGGAGTAGTAAAGTAATTGCCTATTCTGCCTCACCTAGATCACCCAATAAATTTAACTTATTTTCAGCCCATTTTATATCTTTTTTACGCTAAATATTGCGCATTATAAACATTTCCATCCATACATTCAACATTAAAATAGGTCTTTGAAAATTTAATTTAGTCTCACTTTTATACTTTTCATAATGTGAGTACGGATTGTAGACCCCACCTAGATCACCCCATTATTTTACACCATTTTTAATTGAGTTCAGATCATTTTCAATGAAGGTTTCTGACATTTTTACAATATCCCTTCATGAGCATTAAGATCAAGACAGGGCTTGTGAAATAACAATTTGATTAATTTGTGAAATAAGAGCTTAACTATCTTCAGTTTTCCCTATATTAGCAACAAAATTTAATAGTTTAATATGCAGTTGATGGTTCGATATCAATGTCTAAATATTACCTTTTTTCTCTTTCAGTAACCTTTAAAATTACACCTTTATCTAATTTTTTTAATTTGTTTTCAATATCAGCTGCTTTGGAATCAAAACGCTTAGGTGCAAATATACAAACCATTACACCTTTAAAATCAATGATAATAGCAAGTTTCTTTCCATATCTAGTTGTAAGACATTTCATTTCTGCGATCACATATTCCATTTCAATGTCTAAATCTTCTTTCCTAACATTTCGATTATATTTCTCTTCCATTTTCAATTGACAAGAACTTTCTCCATTTATTAGTTTCCAATTCTATTAAACAAATCTTTAAATCGAAAATAATTTTTCTTTTAATTACCCCTGGCTTTCTTCCCAAGAATCTTTTATTCGGAATTCTGGGAAGATATTTAAACACGCGTCAGATCCCTGTAAATGAAACAAAAAAATTTTATATGAAATTTGCTTACAGGCCAGCATGGCAGAGTTGGTAAAGCGATTGACTGATCCTTGGTCGCAATCCAGCAGTTACATTCTCACGTGTACATTGTCTAGCAGCTGATAGTGTCAATATGCTCGGGCCAGGGTAATCAGATTAAGGAGCAAGAATCAGAGGAGCTTGCCTACCAACAAAAACCCTGCGAGGTTTGCCTCAGAATCAGAACAGCTTGGGAGATGGTTTTTGCAAAAAAACTTTTTCATTTTAGTTTTAGTTTATGCATATTCTATTAATTTGTCTATTGAAAAACGTAAAGAATTTACTTAAATAAAAAAAGAGTAAAAATGGATAAAGCCTGTGGACTCTTATCCATTTTTTTTACCATACCTAATAATTCATCTGTTTACAAATGACTAATACAAAAATGACTGAACTAGAATCTTTTAAATTATTACTTCATAAAAGACAGGTGACTAAGATTGAAAAATATAAAAATGAAAATAAAGGATGCGATTTTGACTTGTTCTACAAACAAACTACTTCAATACCATACCAGATTAATTTATCTCTTCTTGATAAATCCGAAATCAATAAGAAGGCTAACCTTATTGATTACACAAATCATTTATGCCCTCTTCAAAAAGTTCCAGACTTGTTCATCTAGTAAACGCAAATTTTATTTAGCGATTATTCAAGTTCTTTCTGTACTTGAGTTTCATCATTTGTTTTCAAATCAGTTTGTAAAAATCCATGATTGTTTGTTTCTTCATTATGGTAGTTGATAAATTTTTCCTTTTTACAAGTCAGATCCATGATTTTGTTTGATTCTATCAATTTTTCCTGGTCCATAAAAACACAATTTTCTTATGGACCAGGAAGAACGCAACAATTAGTAAAGAGTTATTATACGACATTAAACACCAATAGGAAAAGCTACTTAGGATCAAGCCTAGGCGGTAATTTTGATATATCTTAGCCACCGACATAGGCACAAGTATAAAACACATTGAGATCCATTTTGAAGTATAAGTCCAAATTTCTATTTTATTTGCCGCTCTCCCCGTGTACTATCCACTATAATTTCCAACTATCAATTGTAAGGGAAAATATTTACAAGCATAAAATCAATTTTTAAGTACAAATCCAACTTTCTATTATATTTGTCACTCTCCTTACGAACTATCCATTATAAATGGTCCATTATGATAGATAATAAAATTTACTATTATAATGAAATTTCCATTATAATGGAAAGTCTGTTTTTCATTGTAAAAAAATTTTCAAGGATAGTGGAACAATTGTAAGTTACAATTATTTTTTAACAGTATATCCTTTATTTTTTTTTTATTTTTTAAAGCATGAATCAAACATTTATCGAAGAGGATCCACTGCTGATATAGAAAAAAAAACTTTTACTAGATCAAGTACCTGCTAATCCATATAATATTTACTGCGTTATATTTTCTGAGAGAAAAGTAATTAAAGATGTCAGTGATAGTAAATCAAATGTTAATATATAAATTATTTTCGATTTGGAAATTTTGTTTAATAAAATTATTTACTAATAAATGGAGAAACTTTTAAGCGAAATGAAAATAGAAAATAAATATAATTGAACTAGTAGGAAAGAAGACTTAGTCATTGGAATGGGATACAGGATTACGGGAACTAAATCTGTTACAACTAAATATGGAAATAAACTTGTTATTATTATTGATTTTAAAGGTGAAATGGCTGGTCTATTCGCACCTAAGCCTTTTGATGCCAAATCAGCTTATAGTGAAAAAAATTAGATAAAGATACGATTTTAAAGGTTGATGAAAGAAAAAAGATAATATAAAGTATTTATATATTGTTATAGAACTATCCACTAAACATTCAATTATCACATTTTATCAGTGGTATAAAAAATGGAATATAATTAAACTCTTATTTCACAAATTAAATAAATTCTTATTTCACAGGACCCTTATTTATCTTAAAGCTTATGATTGGAAATTATAAAAATGTCAAAAATCTTCATTTAAAAGGGTGTCGACTCAAGTGAAAATGGTGTAAATTGCTAGGATGATCTAAGTGGGATCTAGAAAACCTGTTCACATTATTAAAAGTATGATGAGACCAAATTTGATTTCCAAGGACCTGTTTCCATTTTTAATGTAGGGATGTAGCTTGTTTCAAATTGGCAATGATCGATGTTAAAATGTAAAATGGACTGAAAATGATGTAAATAGAAGGGGTGATCCAGGTGGGAAGAATTTACAATTACTCTACTACTAGCGGTTTTTTTTTCAAAAGACAGAGAAAAGTTAATTACAGCTTTTTCAAGAGTCATAGAAAGGAGAACATAAATTTTTCAAGAGTCGGAAAGATATGATTCAGATTTTATCAGAAATAAATGGTTTTTTCTAAGAGGCATATGAGTTGAGGTTTTTCAAAGTCAGAAGTGGGTGAATGGGAATTTTTAAATTTCAAACAGTAGTAAGATTTTTACCATAGTCAGTGAAACAAGAACAGCAATTTTTCCAAAAGTCACAGGCAGGTGGAAAGGAACATTTCAAAAGTCATAAAAATAAACAGGATTATCAAGGTTTTTTACCAAAGTCAGAGAAAGAAAAACAGAATCTTTTCAAAAGTCAAAATCATGTGAACCAGATTTTTTTTAAATACCTTGAAAACCCATGGACAGGATTTCTTTAGAAAACTTGCAAGTGAATAATTTTTTAATGGGATTTTCAAAAGCAAGAGACACATCAACAAGATTTTAAACATTTGAACACACGTGAATTGGATTTTCTCCAGACAGTGATGTACGAACCAGATTTTTTTAAAGTTAGACTCATACGAATTAGGATTTATCGGGATTAGGAATTAGGCAGATGAAAGTGACTCTTATCAAAAACTGGAAACATATACAGAATTTTCGCAGTTTTTACTAATGTCAGAGAAACAAGAAAGGGAATTAATTCATAAGTTAAACGAAACATACAAAACATAATTTTTTTCAAAGGTAAAAGGCACATGAATGATGCCTAAAAATACCTGGTAAAAAAATCTGGTTAACACACATCTGATATTACAGAAAATTTTCATTTAGGTGGATCTGATTTTTGAAAAAACTTGTTGTCGCATCTTAATTGGTGTGCTTCTATCAACAAAAAAAACAAATCTGACTCGCAAATTTGTGTCGGAAGAAAAGAAAATTCAAGTGTGTTCTATTGATGAAAAATCTTGTTTATGCTTTTCTAGCTTTTGAAAATTACATTTAAATTTCATTCCATTTTGAGCGTCCCGAAGAAACTTTTCTAGTGTGTGTTTTCAATTTTTTGAAACAAAATTGGATTTACATGTTTCTGACTTTGAAAAAAATTCATGTTCTTATTCCTCTACCTTTCGTAAGAACTCATTGAAAATCCTGTTTATGTGTCTGACTTTTGAAAAATTATGATTCACCTGACTTTTGGAATACTTCAGTTCATATGGCTTTAACTAAAAATAGAAAACTGGTTCACGAGTTTCTGACTTTGAATAAAAGACCATTTAGACTTGAAACACCATTTAGGTGTATTTGATTGTTGAAAAGTCATGTTGACACATCTCTAGCTTTTGTGAATCCCATTTACATGTCTTTGCTTATTGACTTTCCTGAAGAAATTATGTTTCCATTCGTCAAACTTTAGAAAAGATAGGTTTGCATGTCTCTCTCTCTTTTGAAAAATTTTGTTTACCTGTCACTGACAATGAAAAAATAAACCAGAAAATTCCATTCATCTGGCTCTCTTGACAAAAATGAATCCAATTCACACGTTTCTGTTTTGAAAATGATCCCATACGTATCTCTCCAACTGCTGACAAATTATGTTGATGCGCCTTCAGCTTTTGGCAATCCCATTCACGTGTCTCTGACTCCTGAAAAAAAAAGAATCCAATTCACTCGTTTGTCTTTTTCTAAAATATACCATTTGCATATTTCCGCCGGTTGAAAAATTATGTTTATGTGTCTCCAGCACTTGAAAATCCTTTGAATCATGATAAATCCTAACTGATATGTTTCTAAATCTTAGAAAAAATACGAATTGCACATCTCTGTCAGAGAAAATCCAACTCAAGCGTGTCCGACTGTTGAAAATCTTGTTGATGTGTCTCTATTTGCACTTTTCAACTTTTTGAAAAGAAAAATGAATCTGATTCACTTGTTTCCAACTTCTAAAACAAATCCTGTTCTTGTTTCTTTGACTTTGGTATAAACCCTTGAAAATCCTTTTTATGTGTTTGACTTTAGACAAATTCCATCCACAAGGCTTTGACTTTTGAAAAACCTCAATTCATATTGACCTATAACAAGCAAAGCTTCTTGGGCCGAATAACTTTTTATGTTTGAAAAAGTGTTTAAGTATTAATATAATGATTGACTGATTGATATGCCTCTAAACAAAAAAAATACATTTCTGTCTTTTGGAAGAAATTCCCTTTTATATATCATTGGCTGTTGAAAATGCGTGTTCACATGTCTCTGACTCTTGAAAAAACTACATTTGATGTGTGTCTATCTCTTAAAAAAAACACTCATACCTCACTGCCTCTATAAAAAAAGCATCATTTATACGGCTTTGATTTTTGAAAAAAAATTCTGTACTGTATGTTTCTTATAAATTATCAACTAATTCCCGTTTTAATTCTCTGGTCTTCGTAAAAACCCTAAAAATGTTTTTTCTGCGGTCATCTAAATATGGTTCACTTTTCTCTTTTTCTTGAAAAAAAAAACACTAATGTCTCACTGCATCTTGGAAAAAACATCATTCATGGGCCTTTGACTTTTGAAAAAAACTGTATTGAATGTGTTTTTTAACTTATGAATTAATTCTCGTTCTTTTTTTCTGGCATTGGTAAAAACTTGAAAGATTATATTTATGTGTCCAACTTTTGATAATATTCTGGTTCATCTACCTCCGAATCATGACAAATCCCAACCCATATACTTCTAGCTCTTAAGAAAACAAATCTGGTTTCAACATCTCTATGCGGAGAAAAGCCAGTTCACGTGATTCCAATTGTTGAAAATATAGGTTGATGCTTCTCAAGCTTTTGAAAGTCTCATTCAAACGTCATTCACTTTTGAGTGTCTTGAAGAAATTCTTTTTGTGTTTTTCAGCATTTTGAAAAAAATCCGGATTATGTTTCTGACTTTTGAAAAATTATTCATATTCTTTATTCTCTGACTTTGGTGAAAACTCTTGAAAATTCTGTTTATGTTTCTGAATTTTGAAGAATTCCCATTCACCTGCTTCTGGCTTTTGAAAAACTTCAATTCATGTGCCTCTAACTGAAAAAAAGTTCACATTTCTGCCTTTTAGAAAAAAATTGTCAATCATATCTCAATGGCTGTTGAAAAATTTATATTCTCGTTTCTCTGCCTCTTGAAAAACCTCCAATTCATTTGTGTGTGTAACTTGAAAAATTCTACTCGTGTCTCATTGTATTTTGAAAAACAAGCATCATTTGTGTGCCTTTGGCTTAGAAAAAAATTCTGATTTGAATGTTTGTTTTAATATATGAATTAATTCCCGTTCTTGGTTCTCTGAAAATTTTAAAAATCCTGAAAATTCTGTTAATGTCTCCATTTTTGATCAAGTTCCCGATCATCTGCCTCTGGGTCATGATGAATCTCGATTCATTTGTCTTTTATTCTTAAAAATCCGGTCCGCAAGTCACTGTCCGGAGAAATTCTTATTCACGTGTGCCCGATTATAGACCCATTCAAATTCAATTCATTTTGAGCACATGGAAGAAATTGTTTGTTTCAACTTTTGGAGCAGAATAAAACTGGTCAGCATGTTCCTGACCTTAGAAAAAAAATTCTGTTCTGAATTTGGTAAGAAAAAGCCCTTGAAAATCCTGTTTATGTGTCTGACTTTAAAAAATTATTATTCTAATGCCTTTGACTTTTGAATAAAATTCTTGTTCTTGTTTCTCTGAATTTGATAAAAAAAAATGGAATACCCTGTTTATTTGCCTGACTTAAGAAAAATTTACATTTAAATGCTGCTGACTTTTGAAAAACCTTATTTCAAATGGTTCTAACTTAAAAAATGAACATTTCTGACTCCTCGAAAAATTCTATTTTATCTATCTCCGACTGTTGAAAAAATCATATTCACGTGCCACTGACTGTTCAAAAACCAGCAATTCACTTGTTTCTATCTATTAAAAAAACTTTTATGTCTCATTGGATCTTGAAAAAAAGCATCATTCATGTGGCTTTGACTTTTGGAAAAAAATATGTTTTATATGTTTCTTTTAGATCATTTAATAGTTCACGTTCTTATTTCTCTAACATTGGTAAAAACCCTGAAAATTCTTTTTATTTGACAATATATAACTATATCGGAAAATATGGTTCATCTATCATTTCTGTGAAAAAAAAAACTAATTTCTCACTGCATCTTGGAAAAAAAATCATTCATGGGCCTGTGACTTTTGAAAAAAAATATGTTTTGGATGTGTTTTTTAACTTATGAATTAATTCTCGTTCTTGTTTTTCTGGCATTGGTAAAAACCTGAAGATTATGTTTACGTGTCCAACTTTTGATAAAATTCCTGTTTTTCTACTTCCGAATCATGATAAATCCCGATTCATATGCTCCCAACTCTTAACAAAACAAATCCGGTTCGCACAACTTTGTCGGAAGGAAAGCCTATTCACGTGTGTTCAATTGTTGAAAAATTTTGTTGATGTGTCTCTAGCTTTTGAAAATCCCGTTCAAATGTCATTTAGATTCGAGCTCTCTGAAGCCATTTTTTGTGTTTTTCAACTTTTTGAAAAAAAATCTGGTTCACATGTTGCTGACTTTTGAAAAATAATTCCTATTCTTTCTTTTCTGACTTTCGTAAGAACCCTCTAAATTTTTGTTTATCTGTTTGAATTTTGAAAAATTCCCATTCACCTGCATCTGATATTTGAAAAACTTGAACTTATATGCCTCTAACTACAAAAACCCGCATAATTCTGAAAAATTGCCATCATATCTCTCTAATTGTAAAAAAAATGATGTCGAAAAATTACCAAAAAAGCACTTTTACATAGAACAAACTCAGCTACTTGATAGATTCCAAGCCTTTTAATTGGTGATTGAGCATCAAAATTAATAAAAAAAAGTACTTTGCATAGAACAAACTCAGCTACTTGGTAAATTCTAAATATATTAATTAATTACTGATTATCAAAATTAATAAAAGCACTTTGCATAGAACAAACTCAGCTACTTGGTAAATTCTGAATATTTTAATTAATGACTGAGTATCAAAATTAATAAAAAGCACTTTTGCATAGAACAAACTTAGCTACTTGGTAAATTCTTAGTTTTTCAATTGTTGACGGAGTATCAAAAATTAATAAAAAAGTACTTCTGCAAAGAACAAACTCAGCTACTTGGTAAATTCCAAATATTTTAATTGGTGACTGAGTATCAAAAATTAATGAAAAAGCACTTTTGCATAGAAAAAATTCCGCTACTAGGTTTCCGCTACTTCGCTACTCCAAGTCGTACAATTGGTGACTGAATATCAAAAATCAACAGAAAAGCACTTTTCATAAAACAAACTCAGCTACTTGGTTATTATCAAGTCTTTTAAATGGTGAATGAATATAAAAAATAATAAATAAGGACTTCTAAATAGAAATTTACGTGTATCATTATATAATATATGGAAGTTCTAAGGGGCTTTGTTAGACCCTTCTGTTCGTCAGGATTTGACCAACACGTCACGAGGATTTCTTGAAGAGATTTGAAATTGTTTCGTAGTAAAAAAAAAAAAAATAAATAATCGGCGTCAGCTACAGCTTGCCGCTAAAGAAAGGTCAGTGCGGCACGGCATACCACCATTTTTCTAAAAATCAACTTTTCACAGCCAAAAAGAAAACCTGTCTTGTGTCTATGAAGCAGATTCCCTATTTAAGAAAAAATTCTTACTAAAAAGTTCCCAGTTTGAATATCGTCAGTTCACGTACTATGGCCTTTATTTGGTCATTACGAAATAAATCTTTCTTGAAGAAATCAAAGAAAAGTGAATTTTTTTAGCAAAAGGAATAAGAAAATAAACAAGAGCAAGTGTTTCAATGCAGTTGGGCTAAAGAAGAATCGTAACTATGGGTTGGTTATTTGAGGACATAGGTCGTTCTTCAAAAGAAGAGAAACTCAAGTCAATTGTTTATCACAAGTCTCTCAATGTATTATTGGCTACATCTGACAATGGGAAAGTTCTGGTGTATGATAGATCTGGCATTCATTTGCTTCATTCAGCTGATATTTCACCACCCAAGGTTGGAAGTCATGTCCCCAATGGTAATAAACTCTTTATGTAAGAATACTTTTGCCAGCCAAGTGGCAAAGTAAATGAACAGCCTTTCTATCAGGGTTTTCATTTAATCAGTTCTCTATTTAACCCTCTTCAAGGATCAAACAGAACCAGAAATTTGTTGTAGAGTTGGGTAGAAGCTAATAATTGTGGCTCTCCAGAAGCAGGCATGATAAAAAAAATATTCATTTTTAGATTGCTAATTTGGTGAATATTCTGTTAGTGAGTTATGAACTAGGGGAAAAACCACCCAATAACCTACCTTTCTTATACACTTTCTAAATATAATTATCACTTTAGAATGCTCAGGATTAAATTTAGACCCCTTTATAGAGCTTAAAATTGATGCCCTATTCTCTTATTTTAGCTAGAAAAGGTATAGAAACAACCTTTTTTTCTTTGTAATTTGTAAAATACTTGTAGTTAACATATTTTGACTACAGCTACATTGCTTTTAACCCCACTCCCCTAATGTACAAATGCATATCCCAAATATATTTCTTATGTTTTCTGGTTCTTATTTTTGTCCCATTTTATTCATTTTTTGGGTAGCCTACATGGATAAAAATAAGAATAACACATGTCAAAGTTCAGCCTCTAGTAGAACATAAATGGCATCTTTAATGTTCACTAAAGGGCTGAAAGTTGAATTTTCAAGCAGAGACATTATTACATCCAACAAGAGAATAAAAAGGTATTGGTCCAGGTTTTCATATGATTCATAGCTCAGAAATGGGAAAGTCTCCCTGTTTACTTCTAATCTTTTTCACTTTTTTTTGGTTTTGTTTACATCTTTGGCAATTCACTCCCCCCCCCCTTTACATAGCTACAGGTTAGGCTATATACAAAATGAAATAAAAGGTAAAATTCTAGTCCATTGACTTCTTGCTATCTTGAAAAGTTGTTGGGCTAGAGAATTGAAACTTTCAGGGATGTGTCTACAGGCTAAAGTATATCCTAGGAAATTCTTTTGAGGTCCCTAACTATACCCCTTCCCCCACCTCTATATAATGCAGCTTTTTGTGCATTACAGCTTATATTTTGGTCAAATTTGATCCTATATTAGTATTAAAAGTGTAAATCCTTGCTTACCTTAGAAAAATTCAACTTTTCACTGTTTTTTAAGTTGCTATATTCCATAATTAGTTCATGGCATTGAAAAACAATTATTACCTTTTATAGTATAGTTCAAAATGGAATGTAGGCATTTAAACGCACCCCCTGTTTGAAACATCTTATCTTTAAATGGCTTTTCACAGGGGTAATACAGATAAGACATTGAACTTTTAGGGGGCTCCTCACTCAAAATTATGATTTGTTGCTACAATTGGGTAAGGTTTATGTTATATGTATGTCAATAACATCTATTTTGTAAATCCTAACAGCATAGAGAAAGTCAATTTCTTTGAGAAGGCCCAATAATGAGTCTTAGAAACCTGAAGAGAGGCAAAACAGAAATTTAGTGGGAAAAATAAGTACAAGTCCTAAATACATGATTGACATGACCATAATGGATATGCTCTCTTTAAGGGAGTTGGGGGGGGGGGGTTAATTTGAAAAAATTAGAAAGATGTATTTGTAACTTACAAATGGGTGATCAGATCTTAATGAAGTTTGATATTTAGAATGATCTTGTGCTTTCAGAGCAGTGCTTCAGAGCCATATCAATGTTTTTTTTTCTTCAAAATTTAGGAAATATATTTGCATATCTTTAAAACCTTATAAAATGGAATTGAGCATAGTTATGAAGCTGAAAACAATTTTTTTGTACTTCTATTAGGCAGAAGATCTATTTTGCAAGGTTTCACTTTTATAACACACATATTTTTAAAGGTCATCAAAGGTCAGGGCCCTGTAAAGGGCAAAGAGTGGAGGTAGTTGCTTCAAAATGCCTTCCATGGGATATACTTTAGTCTGTAGATTCATCCCTGAAAGTTTCATTTACCTAATCTAAACCGTTTCTGAGATAGCAAGAAGTCAATTAACTAGAATTTTACCAGGTAAAATGTTGTTCTGTCAAAATTTCAATAGGTATAGACCTCTCATGTAGGCAAATTTAAGGCCCTCTAGAGGAAGAAGGAGTGGAGGCAGGTAATTTAAAATACCTTCCTGGGACATACTTTTGCCTGTAGACCCATCTCAGAAACTTTCATTTTCCTAACCTGATTTGTTTCCAAGATTGCAAGAAGTCAATTAACTAAAATTTTACCAAATTTGCTTTTGTCATCTTTGACAAAATCAGCTAAATTTCATGTTCTGGTTCTATTGTTGATTTAAGGGGAGTAGAGCTGAATGTGGTGTATTTGTACAGGGGTTGAGTCAGACAGATTTAGGTTTAAACATGGATTAAATAAAATGAGGGTTGAGTTGAATTAAGGTTGAAATAGAGGAATTAAGTTTCATGGGAGTTGAATTACACTGAGGTTGAACTGAATAGGGTTCAGCTCTATATTTGACCTGAGATATGAGTTGTGTCACATTAAGGTTCCATTAAACATAGGCTGTAGAAATGGTTGACTTGCACAAAGATTCAGTTAAATAGGGTTAAAATGCATATGAGTTCAGTTGCATTAGTATTTAGTTGCGCAAGAGTTCAACATCACAAGGGTTCAGCCTTTTTCTGCAGAACGTGTCCCAACCATCTCAACCTTTCTTTCATTATAGCCTTAGAATGTGGGATTGAACCACACTTTTTATGCAGCCTACTGTTTGTAATACAATCAGTCAGCCAGGTACCCAGAACAATCCACAGGCAATTTCTCTGGAAAACATATGGTAAATCTTCAGCTGCTTTTTGTGGTGCCCATGCTTCAGAGCCATATTTGACCACAGCCCTTGTTAAAATTGGAGATCAGTATCTGTTTACTGGGCTACATCACAAAGTTGTTGAGCAAGGCTAGTTAAATCAATTGTGGCAAAGTAGTTTATTTGATTTGTAGAATACAAGCCTATTGACAAACTTTCACATTTTTGATTACATAAAGTTATTTACATTCAATCTACTTCAAAATGTGCTCCTTCTGAGTCTACACACCTGTACGTCATTTTTAGAAACTGCTTGTGGCTGCTCTGTTTTATTTCATCTACATCTTGAAAACGTTTACCCTTAAGTGCCATTTTCATCTTTGGAAACAAATAATCAAATGGAGCTAGGTCCAGTGAATAGGGGGGAGGGGGCTGAGAAACAACTGGGATATCATGTTTGGACAAAACCGCTGCACAACTTGGGCCAAATGGGCTGGTGTTTTATTGTGATGCAATTTCCAAGTACCAGACTCCTTAAACTCTGCTTTAGTTCTTCATACAGCATCTTACAAATGGTATAGAAGAATCAATATAGTATTCCTTTGTTATGATCTGTCCTTTTTGGAGCGTTCTCAAGATGAACAACACCTTTGTAGTGAAAGGAAACAAAAAACAGTCAAAATAATCTTTGGTTGACAAGCTTTTTTGGGTTGTGGTGAATCATGTGTCTTCCATTGTAAAAATTGTACCATTGTTTCTGGATTGTAGCCATGTACCTAAGTCTTGCCACCAGTTACAATTGCTTAAAAAAAAAATATCAGATTCAGAACAATAGCAAATCAGAGGCAATCTGTTTTTGGTTTTCTTTTTGCTCATCTGAGAGCTGTTTTGGAACTTAATGTCAACTTAATGTCAACTTAATGTTGAATTAAGGATTTATCCAATAAATTCTTAATTCAAGCATAGCCTCTCCAAAAGCAAATGCCCACGTATTTGAGTTATTGCTGCCAAGAGTCATAGTTATTCCCACCATTTACCTCTGCTATAAACTCAAACAGTGTAAAAAATTAAGGTTTCTCTGTTTTCCTGCATGTCAAGGGGACTTGTTAGTCATGTGTCAATCCTAAAACTCAGTTGCCCCTCTGAGACTCTTGGTGGGTTGCCTACTAAGCTTAGGTTCCTTGTTCATCTTTGAGTCCAGGTATCTTCAGTCCCCCATTTTGCCTGCAAGTCCAGCAGACATTGTCCAAATATATTAGAACTAAAGGGCTTTAGAGAATTTGAATTACATGAAAAATGAAACTAATTAAAATTATATACATTTTGGAGTCAGACTGACCAAGGAAGAACTAAAGACAAATAGAAAAATAAACACATTTAATGCTTTTTACACTCTCTGAAGGAGAAATTATTACAAAGTGTCATGTTTCTCTGAAAACTGTTAAGTTTTGATGACAACTGTCAAAAAAAATTTCTACATGCAAGTACTCTGTTTGTATGAAAAATGATGCAAATGCAACTCTCATGTGCAACACAATAACAGAAATAAGGAGTAACCAGTATAATTTTTCCTTATTCTGCTTCTAGTTTTGTAAAATTATCTGAATTTATTTCTCTTTATTCTTATTCTACTACTTTAGAACATCTTTTTATTGCTTTGATCTATTTGAAAGTGCCAGAAAAACTGATTTTTTTTTTCCATTTTACCCTTTATGTTACCATTCAACACTAATATGGCAACACAGATACTCCTTTAGTTGAATTATTATAACACTGATGTCAAAAGCAGTAAAAATGGTTTCTTACCTGTTTGTTCTCAAAGAATTAAGGATCTTGTTGACAAACAAAGCTGGAATCTACCAGGATAATATTGACAACTATACAAAAAAAGGGTGCAAAAAAATAGCTTCATATGTTTTCAGCCCTCCTTTCCTGAAAGGTTCCACTCGTTCTCCAAGTTTGGGACCTTCTTGCTGCTATTCTTTATAATAATGCTGCCAAATTTAAACTCAAAAAGTTTGTGAAATACTTCATCTAATTTTTTTTTTTAGATACTACCCTTGTCTCCTTACCAGGTAGTGCAGCTATTTTTGCTGTTAGCGGTCAAATTGTGGGCCTAAGACATGACACTGGAGGGGTATTGCTGCTTGAGACTATATTGCAAACCCCTGTTGAAGGAAAAGAGGATGAAGTTCAAATAGAGCTACAAACAACTGAGGTAATGCATTCTATTGAAGATTTGTTTTTATTTAATAAAATTTGCTAAGGTCCAGCTAATTTTGAAGTTTACTAATTTGATGCCAGATTAAAGAGTGAGGAATGATAAGACTGAAAATTCAAGTTGGTATAAAAAAAAAGAAGTAATGACATCCAGCATATATGAGTAAATCTTCAGGATAAAAGTTTCTAGTGATGTATTTGAAGCCTTTGAGGTCTTTTTGAGATCTAAATCTGTTTTTCCACTTCTGTACTCCTATCATTTTTGTATTTTCATTTTTTTTTAATTCAGTGAGACAATGCTATTACTCAATAGTGCCAGAACCCTTCAATTCTTGTAAAGGCCAATTCAGATTGCCCCAGTTCAAAGGTTTCATTTTCCAGTTCAGGGTTCCAGTTCAGGTTTCATTTTCTTTAGCTAAAAGTAGCTCTAATTTGTTCCTGGAACTCTGTGGTTTGGAAGGCTAATCTATCTCCTTATTGAAGAAATACCCCTATAGGTAGATATTGGCTAAAGGTTGTATGCTAGTAGCATAGTAATAGGTTAAGAGGTTAAGTTTACATAAAAGTAACAAACAGCAACGAGTCAATTTACAAAGACCGCTTTAGAGATGTTTGCGTCCATCTAAAGATTTGTCGATTTATAAAGATCAGAGTTCATCTCTTTTTTCCCTCCTATGCTCTAACCCCTCTTGTCTCATGTATTATTAAAGAAGCAATTATTTTTTGTTTTTATAGAAGAATTTTGTTCCCTGTTCTCAACTAAGTTGACAGAAATGATCACTAGCTTTACCAGCCTGATTTGTTGCTTTTTGAATTTAACAAATCCTCTTAATTGACATAGGGTTGGCTATCTATGACCGGATTAGCTACTTCTGAATCAATGACTTTCATTGTGATGATGTCAGAATTTTTGGATACTTATTGCGTGGTTGAATGGGAGGGTTAATGTCACTAGTAGTATTCCATTCACAAATACTACCGGGACCCTATCCTTTATTCTTTTCTTCACCTATTGGTTTAAGATCATGAAGAAGGCTTAAGGGCGATTTAACGAGTGAAGTCATAGATTACTCTATTAATAAATTAAATAGAAACACTGAAAGTTGTTTTAACTGAAAGTAAGGAGCAACATTAAAACTTAAAATAGACAGAAATTACTCTGTGTATGAAGGGGCTGTTCCCTCCTCAATGCCTTTGTCTTTACCCTAAAGTTTGACTCTTTCCCTCAATTTTCCTTTTTAAAAATTTAAAAAGCTTAAGTGTAAAGAGCGGGGCGTTGAGGAGGGAACAGCCCCTTTCATACATGGAGTAATTTCTGTTCTTTTTAAGTTTTTATTATTGCTCCTTACTTTCAGTTAAAAAATTGTTTTTTTAATTAATTTCTGAACGTTTTTCAATTAGTGCATGTTTGATTTTGGCTCTCCGCATATAAATAATTAAAACAAAATTTGTATATTATTTTTTTTTTGGCTAAATGGCTTTGTCTTAGTTTTGATCTGACGATTTTGAGGAAAAAAGTGGTGGGGAGGAGGCGTACCTGCCCTCCAACTTTTCGCTACTTGTAAAGGCAACTAGAACTTTTAATTTCTTATGAATGTTTTTATTAGTAAAAATATACATAACTTACGATTTAACTTACGTAACCAACTTCTATATTTGTAGATTTTTATTACACATATGAGGGTTTGCCCCCTCGTTAATACCTCGCTCTTTACACTAAAGCTTAAATTTTGTCCCATTTTTATAAGAATGACCCCTGAATCACAAAAGCCATAGAATAAATAGTTTAAATTACTAAAAAAACTTTAGGGTAAAGAGTGAGGTATTTAGGAGGAGATGAACTCATATGCGTAATAATTTCTGTTCTTGTTAAGTTTTAGTGTTGCTCCTTACTTTCAGTTGAGAAAAATTTCCATATTCGTTTTTTCATTGTTCTTTATAAATAATGCTAGAAAATTGTGCGCCCCCGTCATATAATTTCTCTTCCCCCATGACAAATTCCTCAAACAAAGGATCCTCCCATGTATTGCCCTCCTCATGTATCCCCCCAACCAAAAAAATCCCCCTAAAAATGTCTGTACACTTCCAAATAACCATTACTGTATGTAAACACTGGTCAAAGTTTGTAACTTGCAACCCCTCCCCCAGGGATTGTGGGGGAGTAAATCGTCCCCAAAGCCATAGTTATTAGGTTTTTCGACTGTGCTGAACAAAATAGCTATCTCAAAATTTTGATCTGCTGACTTTGGGAATAAATAGCGTGGAAAGGGGCCTAGGTGCCCCCCGATTTTTTGGTCGCTTAAAAAGGGCATTAGAACTTCTAATTTTCGTTAGAATGATCCCTTTTGTAACAATCTAGGACCAGTGGGTCGATACGATCACCCCTGGGAAAGACACACAAATGAAACAACCAAGTAAACACGCACCCGTCATTGGTCTTCCGGCAAAAATATGAAGTTCTACATTTTTGTAGATAGGAGCTTGAAACTTTTACAGCAGAGTTCTCTGATACGGTGGAATTTCTTGGCACCATTCCGACAACTCTTTGTTTCCATGAATTTCTTTGTACGTTTCCGAGAATTTCAAGAACAATGCGTTAGTCATGTGAGCCAACTAGTCAATGGTATTATTACGTTATTGGAAATACATTCGAAGCGAATGCTATCAATGTGTTTTGTCAGTGATTTTTTGGGATCATTCGAGAATATGCCTACCACAGTGATTTAAGATGGTTGCTTGACAAACATATTCTTTTGGCACTCTAATGGTACTGAGCACACTGGTCCTTTTGATGGTCAATGACAATTGTTTTGGTCCAAAAATTGTAGTGACTATAACCGGCCAGGTATCCCTTTTGTAATGTAATGGTCCCAGACATACTGGTCTTCCATTACCGGACTTGCGCATGATATTTGGGTCCCCATATCCCCTCCAGGGCCCTTTGTCCCCCTCTAGGGGTCCCCGTTGCTTCGCCCAAACTTTTTTGAACTTAATATTATTGAACTTAGATTTTTTTGAACTTAAAATTTTTCAGTTTTTTTTTTCATATCTTAAATAGCTAAAATTATATATATATTTTTTTATTTTTTAAACTTAATTTTTTGACCTTAGATTTTTTGAACTTAAAATTTTTCAGTGTTTTTTTTCGTATCTTAAATTGACATGTAATCTTTGGCAAACATGGTTTTTGGTTTTTCTTTTACGTGGTCGCCCTCACGGTGACTTTCATAGTGGAGATTTCTTTGGGTATTGAAAAAATTCAGATGACACAGTGGTGTATATACCAGCGTAAAATTTCCAGAGATGACAGTGTTTAAAGGTAATGTATCCTAAAACTAATAGTTGATGATGATAGCCAACTTCTTGCTAATGCTGCAGGTAACTCGTTACCTGTTGATAAACCATATCATCATCTTTTTGGAATTAATATTCAACAGAACGTAAAAAAAGACAGCTGTGCTCCAGCACCAACGTCTAAAGTATATCTTTCTATGTATCGGAACTGTTACCTACGTAAAAATAATTGTGTAATAGACAGTGAAATCAAGGGCAAAATAAAAAGGCACTGGGATATAACACCACCAAGAAAATGAAATAATTCAATGAAAAGCAAACCATCGCTGAACGTTAATATTATCACTGGTAGTTTACCAACAGATACCATCATTGAACAGAATAATAGCAAAAATAGCAAAAGTGAAATGCAAGAAAAATTAAAAGGGCATTGGCAGAGAATATCACCAAGGAAATTAAAAACAATTCAACGAAAAGCAAAGCATCGGTGAACATTAGTAGTATCATTGGTAGTTTACCACCTGATACCATCATTGAACAGAATATTATTATGATTAAAATTATGATGAGCTTGTAGGTGAAACCTTGTTAAAAGTCGTATATGACCCCGAAATGAAAGAAGTGCCATGTCAAGATAAAACATAATGAATTATTTTTTGCTGTAATGGAGTCTAATCATTAATATTTTTTATGATCATATTAATAGCATGTAGAATTGGGCGTTTGATTATTTCAACAAGAATATTTCACTGAATTACTGTATTAATTTTTCTTTATTTTTAAGGTAAGCTAGCAACTCCATCATTTAGAATATTTATTCAAAAGTTAGAGGTGTAAGAGCAGGAATTTTTAGACATAGGCACAACTACCAGACTCACACTAGAGTCTGAGATACATGGATAAGTTTTTTTTTACAAAAGTCTGAGAGAGATGGATCACATTCTTTTCAGTGTTAGAGACATATAAATTTGGAATTTATTAAAAGGAAAAAGTTCAACTTCTTTTCTGAATTTTTTGAAAAGAAGAGAAAAGCCATACTTCACTTCTGAATTATCTCCAAGAAGAGAAAAAAATCCGATTTCTGTTCTGAATTTTTTTCTAAGAAAGAGAAAGAAGTTCAAATTCGGTTTTCTATTTTTCTAAAGTTGAGGAACAAGTTACACTTCTCTTCTGATTTCCCCTAAAACAGCGAAAAACGTTCAAATTCCGTTTAAAATTTTTTCATTGAGGAGAAAAAACACATTTCAGTTCGGAATTTTTCAAAATAAGAAAAAAAGTTACACTGCTCTTTTGAATTTTTCTACCTGTACTGCAAAACTCACCGTCTGGTCTTGTCGCTATGCCTTGAGATCTATGGTTTTAGGTAATTTCATGGCACCATTCCAACAACACTCAGTGATTTTACATGGTTGCTTGTCAGTTTTTGATTGTATGCCCAAATGGATCCCATGACACCCTGACCATTTAGAATAGAATAGAATATATTTATTCACTGCAATAGCCGGAGCTAGCATTAGCATGTCATGACAAAAATAATTTATACCTTCAAAAACACTCACAGGAAAATTTAAACAAACAATATATTAATCAAACATTAAATATTAGTCGCGTCAATATTATTAGAATGACGGGTAAAATATGGAACAAATGATTTGCGATATCTCTCAGTACTATATGCTGAGCAAGTCAGTAACTGTGGACAATTGTTTTTTATTTGTCGAAGTCTAGTAACTGGTCCTCCACTTGGGGGGCTCGCAAAGTTGGGTAGTAGACGACAATGAGCTGGGGAATTTAAACAATTTAGTCCAAATCTATATGTTAAGCCATGTCTACGACTATCAAGTGAGTCCAAATTGAGTTGTTTCAGTGCATCTTCGTAAGTTGAGTAGTTTTGTCCAAGTATAATTTTTACAGCTCTTTTTTGTATTGTCTCAAGTCTATCTGTTTGATCTTTTGTCAATCCCGGATGCCAAGCAGGGCATGCATACTCAAGAGAAGGTCTAACATAGCTGCAGTATACAGACTTCAAAACCTCAGTTGGTGTACCAAATCTTTTTAGGTTGGAAAATGAAAGTAAAAGCGAGGCGCCTTTTTTAGTCAGATAGTCAACGTGCGAATATCATCTTAAATCATCGTCCAAAAGATTCCCAAGTATTTTAACAGTTTTCTTTGTTGGCAGTATGGAATTATGAGAAGAGTGGTTGTTACCCTTTAGGAAGGAAAATGTCATATAAGAGCTCTTAGTTTCACTGACCGCCAGTTTTACCTTTCCTAATTCAGCTTTTAGATCATGATAGATTTTGATCAAGTCAGACTGTTCAGTAGTCGGAGGGCTTAGTCGCAGTGATAAAACAGTTAAATCATCAGCAAATTTAAAACGCTCACGTATTGTTGTTAAAATACGGTTAAAAACAATAAGAAAAGAAAGCGGGCCTAATTTAGTCCCTTGTGGCGAACCACAAAAAATATTTACAAATTCAGATGGCTCATGATCAGGAAGTTGGACACACTGAGATCTTTCAAAAAGAAAACTAGCTAGCATTCGTACAACAAATGGACGGGCACCCATAGCCTTTGCTTCTTCCACAACTACATTATGATCAAGACTATCAAAAGCCTTAACTATGTCTGCAAATAATGCTTCAACATAGGCCCCATTATTCTCTAAGTGCTTAAGGATAGTATCCAATAATGCAACCAAATAATGAACAGTACTATGCCCGGATCTAAATCCAAATTGTTGGGGATCAATATTATCATTTATGTCCTCAAATAAACAATCAAAAAAAAAACTTTCAAATACTTTTGAGAGAGCTGGAGTTTTCGAAATCGGCCTCATCTCGGTTATATCTTTAGGTGCCTTGCATTTGGGGATTGGCGTTACATATGCCTGTTTAAAAATACATGGGAAAACACCATCAATAAAACACTGGTTAAAAATTGCCGTTAAAGGAGTAGATAAAAGATCAGCACACTCAATAATCAATTTAATTGGTATCTCACTAGGATAACTAGATTTACGAGAATCAAGTGCCTTTAACTTTTTAGCAACTGAACAAATCTCTAGTATAGGGATATTTGAAACTGAATCATTCGGTGGTAATGTTCTTAGTTGCGGATGAATTTTACAAACAGATGCAAAAAAGTTATTAATTTCACTAGGTAACATGGGTTTACCATTGACATCTCTCACTTCAACTCTGGTTACTTTTTTCCCGATAATGTTCTGAACTAAGTCATGGAACTTCCTTGGGTTGGATTTATATATTTTGCTTATTATTTTAGACCCATACTGCTTACGAGAACATCTTATTTTATATACAATTAAATTTCTTACTCTTTTGAAATCTTTTACGGATCCAGTTAAATGCAATTCGTTCCTCACTTTTATCAGATTCCGAATCTCTTGAGTAATCCATGGTTTATCATTAGATTTCACATATATTTTTTTTTGTGGGAAAATTTCACAGTATTTTTCGAATAGTTCCTTACAGAATAAACTTGCCATTTTGTCACCGTCAGACAATGAGAGAATATCACGCCAGTCACGATCTGTGAGCCAATTCTTGTAGAGATTTACTAGTTCAGGTGAGAAAGGCCTGTACACCACACTATTTATTTGTCGATTTGGGATAAAATGATTGGGTGTCCAAGCAACACACAAGTGATCACTCAAACCTAATGGGGGTAATGTAACTGGAGTATTATAATATTCAGGACAGTTGCTAAAAATGAGATCCAACATACGGTTACCTCTTGTGGGCACATTCACAACCTGCTTAAGTGATAGTGAATTACTTAGCCATTTGGCATCTAAGTCATTAAAGTCACCACACATTATGATACCAGCATTAGGATACAAAGATCGTACATTGTCAGTGCAATTCTGTAAGTAATTCACAAGGTCTTTACGATAGGGGCCACGGGGCGGATAGTAAACAACACATATCACCAGTGATGCCACTTCCTTGGGAAGCTTCTTAGGCCTGCATCACAACCATAATACTTCAAAACCATGCTTATTTGGTATATTACTGAAAGTGAGAACTCGATTTCTTATAGACGATCGACAAATAATACCAACACCACCACCATGTGTTACTGTAATATCATTGGGTGTCATTCTAGGTTTGAAATAAGTATCATATCCTTCAAATGCTACAACATCTTCAGTCGCGGACCATGATTCACAGATACAAGCAATATCAACCAGTTCATTCTTCAAGCAAAGTTCAACCTCTTCTAATTTGTTCATAAGTGATCGGACATTTGATAATAGTATTTTCGGAAATATATAGGGATGAAAGGGGGGCTTTACACTGCGGTCTCGAATCTCCTTGCCAACACATTGATTCGGTTCCAAGTTGGGATACTCGGAAGACATGGTTTGAGGGGTGGGTGAATCTTTGATTTCTTTGAAATTCCAAATTGGTTGGTTGTTAGTACTGGATATATTGTCGGAAGGCTGGCAGATGTTGGTTCTTGCCAGTTTCTCCAAGTTTTCACGAGGAGTGGTTGGTATGAGGGGGGAGGGATCTGCATTGGCTGATTTAAGACAGGTGGTTTTAGCTTCAAACTCATAAGTGGGACTGTAAACTGTTGTCTTTGGCAACCATGTTTTAACAGAGGTGGAATTTTTCGCTCCCCGTTTTTTGAACTTCGCAATTCAGTATTGGAACGTAGCTTTTTCCTTCTGGGGGAAGTGAGATGCACATTAGGACAACAGTTCATGAAACAAAGGCCATGAGCAAATTTTTTACACAAAGATCTGTGAGGCAGAATACAACACTCATCACGGCAGATGCCTTTGAAATAATCCAAGCAAATATGGAGAAACGTGCAATTCTCCGCCTTTCTACAGCCTCGCCTTATGTGAAATCTGCAGACACGTCGTTCAGGAATATGATCTGTTGTAACACCCTCTTCATCTGTATGCGGAGACTGAGAATACTCTAGGTCGGTTTGTGTTGTTTGACTAGTAAGAAAGCTACTGCATTGAACAGATACATTATTACTGAGAACTTTAGAGCTGGTTATATTACCCTGGTTTAAGCACTTCTCACAGGTAAAAAGAAAGAAACGTCCCGAGGGTTTCTGCAGAGCAAGAACTATGTCTGCATCAATTGCAGCGCAGGCCGCATGCATGCGGTGTAAGCAAAGGTGACAATCAAACGAAGGGCTGTCTTTTGTCGGTTCGTCACATAAGAGGCAACTCAGATCAGGACCTGAGTAGTCATTTCTTTCCTCGGTGATATTTTCTATAGTATCGATTCTTTCCTCGGTGATATTTTCTGTAGTATCCATAATTCTCAGTGCACCGTCAGGAATGCCTGGAGATTTAGATGACAAGTTTTCTACTGGGAAGATAGTGTTCTTTTTAAGTTGATCCTGGATTTTATCGTTGTTACTTTGCTGTTTCGGACTATTATTTTTCGATCTCAGTTTTTTCAGAGTAAAAGTCTTAGGGGAATCTTTTTGTGTACAAATTACGCACACAAAGGTCTTCTTCAAGTCATTAGAGTATTTAGTTTTTCCACAACTAAAATGAGACCATTTATTACATTTGATACACTGCACGCCGCCTGTTTTGCTTGTAATTCTTTTTAAACAGATACCACACTGCTCCGGATCCATAATAAATATCGCTACTGAGTACACCAAGTTCAAATTGCAAAAATGTCAATAGTAAATAGATCAAAACAATCGGATACTAAATGACTCTAGGGAAATCACTCAGGTTAATTCTTAATCAAAGTTCCCAAGGGAATTTTCACTCAGAACATGCAAGTTCAAGGTTGATTAAGAGAAGTCCATAGGGAATCACGATTGAGTCTTACTGTATAATGAGATTATATCCAGATTGTATCCAATAAAGGTGTTTACTGTATGAACTCTCAAACAAGACTGAATGAACCATTTGAATGACCATTTGAACAGATAATGGTTTTTCTGTAACAGGTGGTTATAGAAAAAAAAAGTTGCTCAGCCATTGTCATCTTTGTTTCAGGGGGGTTTCTTGGCACCATTCTTACAACTCTATTTCCGAGAATTTTTTGCTTTTTTCCGAGAACTTCTTAGCCTGATGCCTCTCAATGTCGTCTGTAATGCACGACTGCTATATATTTTTCACAGAGAATGAAAGTCACAATCTGGTCTTGTTATTACGTCTTGTGATAGTTCTTTCCAGGCAGCTTTGGCATCATTCCGATGACAGCCCTATCGCATTGACATGTCTGCTTAGTATTTTATCGATGAAATAAAATAATGAATTTGAGCAGAGCCCTGACTGTCTGGGGAACTTTATTATCATTAATTAACCGTGACTGAAATGTCAACATGTCTAGCAAAAGAAATTTTGATAAGGATGATAATGTACCAAAAAGTTCAACTTCTGTTCTGAATTTTGCCAAAGAAGAGAAAAAGTCAAATTCAAGTCATGTTCTGAATTTTTCTATAAAAGAGAAAAAAGTTGCACTTTAGCTCCGAGTTTTTCCATAGATGAGAAAAAAAGTGACACTTCTTTTCTGAATTTTTTCATAGAAGAGAAAAAAGTTGCACTTCTGTCCTGAATTTCCACAAAAAAGAGAACAAACTTCAACCTATGTTCTGAATTTTTCCAAAGAAGAGAGAAAAAGATCAACTTATGTTCTGAATTTTTTCAAAGAAGAGGAAAAAATCAAGTATTCTTCTGAATTTTTCCATAGAAGGGAGAAAGTTGCTCTTCAGTTCTGAAATTTTCCAAAGAAGAGAAAGAAGTTACACTTCTGTTCTGAATTTTTCCAGAGAAGAGAAAAGAGTTCAAGTTCTGCTCTAAATTTCTCCATAGAAGAGAAGAAAAAATTAACGTGTGTTCTGATTTTTCCCCAAAAAAAAGAGAAAAATGTTCAGCATCTGTTCTGAATTTTTCAATTGAAGGGAAAAAAGTTACACTTCTGTTTTGAATTTTTCCGTTGAAGAGAAAAAAGTTGCCTTTCAGTTCTGATTTTTTTCCAAAGAAGATAAAAAGTTATGTTTTAAATTTTTTTCAAAGAAGAGGAATAAAAGTTCAAAATATGTTCTGATTTCTACCTAAACAAAAAATTCAAGTTATGCTCTGAGTTTTTCTATAGAAGAGAAAAAGTTGCACTTTAGCTCTGAATTTTTCCATAGATCAGAAAAAAGTGACAGTTATGTTCTGAAATTTTTCGTAGAAGAAAAAAAAACTGCACTTCAGTTCTGAACTTTTTTCTGATCTATGGAAAAATCCAGAGCTAAAGTGCAACTTTTTTCTCTTGCAACTATTTCCAAAGAAGAGAAAAAAAAGATAAACTTCCGTTCTGAATTTTTCCAAAGAAGAAAAAAGTCATTCAACAGTTCCAAATTTTCCTAAATAA
Organism: Artemia franciscana; assembly: GCF_032884065.1. Taxonomy (NCBI): domain Eukaryota; kingdom Metazoa; phylum Arthropoda; class Branchiopoda; order Anostraca; family Artemiidae; genus Artemia; species Artemia franciscana. The sequence continues at coordinate 63,152,148 of NC_088869.1, read as the reverse complement.
GAGCAACAAAAGTTCAGCTTCTGTTCTGAATTTTCCGTAGGAGGGAAAAAGTTACACTTCAGTTAAACATTTTTTCCAAAGAATAGAAAACAAGTTACACTTCTGTTTTGAATTTTTGAATTTCAGTTCGGAATTTTTTCCAAAGAGCAGAAAAGGAGTTCTGTTCTGATTTTTTTCAAAGAAGAGGAATAAAAGTTCAAACTCTGTTCCGATATTCACCAGAACAAAAAAATTCGAGTTATGTTCTGAATTTTTCTATAAAAGGGAAAAAATTGCAGTTTAGCTCTGAAGTTTTCTATTGATTTGAAAAAAATGTGTGTTCTGATCTGGATTTTTCATAGAAGAAAAAAAAGTTGCAATTCAATTCTGGATTATTTTCAAAGAGGAGAAAAAAGTTACACCCCTGTTCTGATTTTTCCAAAGAAGAGTAAAAAGTAACACTTCTGCCCTGAATTTCCCAAAGAAGAGAAAAACCTCAACTTCTGTTCTGGCTTTTTTAAAGTAAGAGAAAAAAGTCATGCTACAGTTCCGAATTTTCCCAGATAAGAGAATCAGAAGTTCAACTTCAGTTCTGAATTTTTCCATTGAAGGGAAAAAAGTTACACTTCAGTACTGAAATTTTTCCAAAAAAGAGAAAAATTTACACTTCTGTTTTGAATTTTTCCATAGAAGAGAAAAAAGTGAAATCTATGAAATGTCTATAACACTCTTGTAATACAATACGATGCTAAGAGGCACCAGTACAAGAAATTCTCAGAAACAAAGCATGAAATTCTCGGAAACAAAGAGATGTTGGAATGGTGCCAAAAAATTCACCCAAAACAAAGATCTCAATGGTATAGTAACTTTTTTCTATGAACACCTGTTATAGAAAATGTAAGATCTGTTCAGGTGATCGGGGTGTCCTGGGATCCGTTATTGCACATCATTGAAAACTGCCTAGTTACCATGTCAAATCACTGTGTGTTGTCGCAATCGTGCTGAGAAATTTCCAAAAACAAAGATCTCCAGGCATAGCAACAATACCAGATGGTCACTTTCTCAGTTGAGATGGGAAAATTCAGAACAGAAGGGCAACTGTTTTTCTCTTTGAAGTTTTCAAAACTGAATTAAGTAAGTAAGTAAAATATTTATTACCCATATTTTTCACATGGAACAAAGCGGAGAACAAGGAAAAAAAGAAACTAAAAGAAAAAAGAGAAGAAAACAGAGAGAAATTTAAAAGACAACAAGGAAAAATACACAATCAAGAACTGTAGAAATGTTTAAGCTAGGGGTGGTTCCGTTTTGCCAGGAAATTAGAAATTAACCGGTTTACCGTGATACTTGGGTCTGCAATCCTGTGCTTATCTATCATATAAGTATTTCTCGTCCACAAGGGGCATCGCAGCAGGAACTTCGTGAACCTAAAATAATGGGACCAGAGCTTGCGTTTTTGGGTGTCAGCTAATAAATTCCAAAATGGCGCGATATATAGAATATGCGGCAGTGCGACAGCGTTATACATATTCGCGAGATACTTTCAGCATAATAGGAGTCTGCTGGCGACGAGGGACCCATGCGCGGTGCGGAGTTTTTTTTCTCGACGTGTTTGACGAGCAGTAGACGAGTTTCGTTAAGGTTACGGCCTATGGGCAGACCCAGATACACGACGTGAGATGAAACGGTAATTGACTCGCTACCCAGCAGGAGGTGTTCAGGCTGAAAAGAGCTATCGTTGAAAAAAAGAACTGCAGATTTAGAAGTATTGAAAGCGAGGTCGATTTTTCGGTATTCATCACGTAGGATCAAGAAATTCAATTGCAGACCCCTAATAGACCGACTTAGGTTTAAAAGATCGTCCGCGTATGTAAGTAGCGACACATTTATATTCTTTGAGATACATGGAACATTGACACATGCCGGAGCATCTAAAACGCTGCTATTGTACAAACTTGGGGATAATAATGAACCCTGGTGGACATCTTTCTTTACTGGAACAACCACTGATGTGATGCGGTTACCTATCTCTATACGTGCTTTTAAACGGCAATACATATCGTACAGTACGCTAGTGACACCGAGGTTTATACCTTGCTGGTAAGCGGCTAAAAGGGACTGAGCATGAATCGACAAATCAAACGCTCTACTCACATCAAAAGAACCGATCACTATAAGGTTACCTGATTCACGAGAATCTGCTAGAATAGCGGCAAGACTGAAGAGAGCGTGAGCACAACCAGACCCGGTCGGAAACCGAACTGGTGGCCAGGCATTGGGCAGGAATATTGAATTTCTTTTGTGACTAAGTGCTCTAGAACTTTACATAGCACTGGAGCAACAGTCATTGGCCTGTACAAAGAGCATTGATCTGTTGGTTCCCTTTTTTAAGGAATGGCAAAAGCAAACCGACACAAAAAGAGTTAGGTTCTATACCAGTGGTAAAAATAACCTGGAACAGCAGCGTCAGATACTCAATAAGCATAATGGTACCTTGTAGCAGATTTAGCGTGCACAGTTCGTCTACACCACGGGAATGTTTCTTCTTCAGCTTTAAAATAGCTTCATGTAGTCTTCCATAAGTAACGACAAAATCAGGAGCACACTGGTTGGATAATACCGATTATAGCCGGTTTGGGAAGGGATTAGACGTATTTGGGTTAGGGGCACTGAATTCGTTGGAAAAGTACGATTCCCAATCTTTTTCGCTAATTGAATCATGGTGTTTTTCGGCGGCTGGTTCTTTCAACCGGGCTTTCCAGATTAGTTTCGGGTCACTTACGATTCTGGAGGAGCACTCTTCTTTTAATTTGGTACGATGAACTTTCAGTTGCTTATTCTGCGTCTGCGGCCCTGACAGCCCCTTTCATATACAGAATAATTTCTGTTCTTTTTAAATTTTAATGTCTCTCCATACTTTCAGTGAAAAAAAGCAAGATTTTTTTTATTTAATTTCTGAACGTTGTTCAACAAATGCAGGTTCAAATTTGGCACACTGTGTATGAAAACCGAAGTGAAATTTGCATATTAATTTTGGCATATTTATTCTGTATATGAAGAGTTGCCCCATCCTCAATACCATACTCTTCACGCTAAAGCTGTTGGCACTTTCGAAAAAGCTTTCTATTCTAATTAAACGACCCCCGTATTTCAGTAGCCGCTCTTAAAAAATTTTGTTTATTGTTTTAAAAAGTAGAGTTGTGACAAAGAGTCAAACTTCCGAGTAAAGAGCGAGATGTTGAGAAGGAGACAGCCCCTTTCATATACGAAATCCTGCTTATCAGTTGCTTATCCCGCATCTGTTGCTTATCCCTTTCAGTTGCTTATCCCGCATCTGCGGGATCAACATTCGAATTTACTTTGAGTAAATGGAAGGGGATTCGTATCTTTTCAAGAAGTAAGTTCAGCACCTGATGATACAAAGTAATATTAATTATATCCCATTCACTTACGACTTTCCACTTGTTGTTCTCGGGTTGACACAGAGCTGGTTTTATGCTTAGAGATGCCATTAGTGGTAAGTGATCAGCGAAGACAGCGTCTTTTAGAACAATTACACTTCCGTTAATATTCCTAGAGCAGGCCGTGTGGTCAATGTTTGAAACGGACCCAGAGTTGTGAACGAAGGAGTAATCACTGTCTTTTGGGGGGATGATAAGTTTGTCATCAAAGACGCTGTTTAGAAGCTGACTACGGGCACACGTGCTGTCAAGCAGGTTGCAGTTGAAGTCCCCCATGACTACGCATTGCAGATCTTTCTGGATCACAGACTTCCGGCACTTCACTAGTTCGTGAACTGCGTTCATAAACTTTCGCTCCGATTCACCATCATGGTAATTTGTTGGAAGATATACGTTGAAGAATGCATTACTACCGGAAGATATAGCCAGGAAGTGATCATTCGTAAATAGCACCTCACTTTCAATATACGGGCGGCAAACAATCGCCAAAACACAGGAGGGGCGTCCGAAAGACCGAAATTTTGCGGAGTCAAAGTAAAAATTAAATTTGTGTGAGAACTTTAGGGGAGAAATATTGTGAAGAGAGAGCACAATTTCTTGTATAAACATATTGTCACAGTCTGCACAGTATTTTTGAATTATGGCAAGTTTGTTTGGGACTCCTCCGTTCATGTTCCACGACGTAATTTTGACACAGGCTGGGCTATTAGACATTGGGCTGCTTCAAGTCCCTGAGGATATTTATTATTGTGGGGCACTTGAAGGAATGGGAATTGTGGCGTTTTGATTTGCAGAGGGTGCATTCTATAGGGTTTCTACAGGACTGGTCAGGGCTAGAGCCGTGACCTCCTCCGCATCGAGAGCAAATTTTCTGGCTAGAACAGGTAGCAGAAATATGACCAGAATTCTGGCAGTTTAAACAGTGTTTGTTGGTAATGGTAAATCTTATTCTGTCACAATTTGTAGGGGAGGGGGCTGAAGGAGGGATAGTCCATTATAATTTCTGGAATATCAGGATAAAACTTTTAAGCCACTAAAAAGTTAAAGTGGATGGTGAATTAGATCCCATCTAACTCCAACTTGAGGGATAGGTAGGGTAGGTTTGCTGTTTCAGTTCCCTTTAGGCTTTAACTGGCTTTAATTTTATATTTTTTTTTCCAAGTTGAATTCCTCTAAGAAATATGCTGAAGTGCTGGAGGTCTGATTTTCTTTTTGCCTACTATGTTGTTTTTTTTGTTTAAGAGTTTGACATTGGACCTAAATATCAAATTTAAATCTTCTTGTTTTTTCAATAGGCCCTACAGTTGCTTTCATGGCTAACCCAAATGGATTTATCACAGAAGTCAAAGACCAACGAGTGGAAAAACAAGCTAGTTGCAGTTATCAAAGAACAGACTTCCAGTGAGGCCACTTCGTTAAAGTTGAGTTATAAAGCAGCTTCAGTAAGTTTTATCTAATTTTTAATTAGAGAACAGCCATCTGAAGAAGCAGAATTTATTGCTTATTTTTGCTTTTTTATGGTAGGAAGTAGTATTGGCAAATTTTGAGTATTTCAGCCTTAATTTCAGAATTTAAAAATAAATACTAATTTAGTATGAAAAATAAAACGAAGTCGGCAATTAAGAAAAACCACACAAAAATTGTGCATTTGCGAATTACAAAGGGTTCTTGAGGTAATTGAAATGTCAAAACATGCCTTATCCTATATATTTTTTGTGTCTATATCTTTTTCCTGGGACAGTTATAAAGTCGAGTGTTTCATGTCAAATAAAAAAAAAAGAAGAAAAAATTGATAGGATTATTTATCTAATATTACCTGCTAAGTGTAAAAAAATATTTTGAAGTATGTTGGGTTTTAATACATTCAGTGTACGAGAATTGCCCGGGATTTTAAAATTTCCTTGTACCGAAGGATTTCAAGAACTATGTTCTTGAACATAACTATTTCAAGAACTATTTCAAGAACTATTTGAAGAACTATTTCAAGAACTATGTTCTTGAACATAACTATTTCAAGAACTATTTCAAGAACTATTTGAAGAACTATTTCAAGAACTATGTTCTTGAAATAGAACACGAGTAGGAAAAGTTTAGCAAGAGCTGACATTTTTCAATAAATCAGACTCTAGGTTCTTCTTAGGTTATATTTGATAGCACTTCATATTCTGTACACTCTGGCAAATACTAAATGAACTACCTGATGAGTAGTAGGCTCGGCTTTCATCACGGTATCTCCTTTCTCCTCATTTAAATGAAAAGTAAAATTTAAAAAAACCCATAGGAATGAATTGACAGTCAAGAAGAGGAAATTTTTGAATTAAAGATTTTAATGTTTATGAAGGCAAGAAAAGTTATTCTCTATTATATTCCATATTAATATGCTATATTAATTAATAAATTATTCATTGAGAACAAAACTATCTATAAAGTTAGGACAGTCTACCTGTCAAATTCCTTCTTGATACTTAATTGTCAGCTCGATAAATTTTGATTTTGTTAGCTATTAATGAAAAAGAGTGATCTAAAATGAATGTAAAGATCTATGTTAAACCTTAAACTAACTATATCCAATATTAATTGCTGTTGGTTTTAAATTTGAATGTTACTGTTTGCTCTCGTTTGAAAATGATAAAAAATAATTCATATTTTTGTTTTTGATACCTTATTTAGGGCTAAACTATGTATAAGAAAGGCTAACGCCCCTTCAGCTACCCACTCATTACACTAAAGTTTAACTTTTGCATAACACTTGGAGAAGAAGTGCTCATTTATGTGTATTTGGCTTTCAAAATAAAAACAAAAATTGTGCATAAGAAGGAAGTTGTCGTCCTTGCCCAACTTCTCGCTCTTTGCACTGAATATTTTGACGGAAAGCTCTGATGTTCGAAAAGTAACTTTCCCCGTTAAAACTTTGTTTCTGTATTTAAAAGCGTAGCTGTCGTCCCCTTCAGAACATCTAACGTATGCTTAATGAAAAATTTTTCTCCATGTTAGAATAACCTACAATGGAAAGTTTGAGAGGGTAGATAAAATTACCCCTTTTGCACACAGACATCTACAGACTTCCAACTTAATAGCTGATGCGCAATTACGCAATATCTTGTAGTTGTTCTAGACAAATCGTCTATATAAGAATTCGATTTTATCGACTGCTGACAAGTTTTGAGATTAATGTGCTACCGCATCCCTGCTGTGTAAATGGTAGGTTTTCTATAAAATACTATTCTAGTTGGATTCCAATAACCTTGGACCTTTTTTTGAAATCCAAATATGAATAAATTTGAAATTACCTTTTTAAGAATTTTCCAATTCTGCTGAATAACACTGTCCTGTGTGGCGGTAAATTTTGTTAATTCTATTTTTTCCATAATATATGTCTCTTTTATCTCTCGGGTCACTTTCTGCTGCTCGTCCGCCGTGCTTTAACTGAAAATAGCAAATTTTATATCAACTGTATCATTGAAGAAACCTACCTCGTGACCAAATTGTCATTTTGTTCTTTGTATGATGATGAAATGAAATTCTTATTTTTTGTAAATAATGCTTGTTTACTTATTATATTTTATGTTAAATGAATGTACTTCAAATGTAGTTTCAGGGGATTTTCTTAGGGGGCATGATTGTTCCTTCATTATTTATATTTTGATTGTGAACGCTCTTTGCTTGTTTTTTTAGTGGTCAGTCGTATCTTTAAAAATGACACCAGAAACAGTGGGCATTACTGCTGCGATGAAAGAAGCAATGGAGAATGGACAAATTCAAGCCATGTCTCATCTATCGTCTCTTTGGTCTCGTTTGGTTAGGTTGTATACTCCAGCGAATACCACAAATGGAGATTGGTCAGAATTATCAACAGAAGATGCAGAACCCATCAAAGGTCTTGGGCAAATGGCCCTTGAAGCCAATAGATTGGATTCCTTCTTTAGATGGCCACACATGAACTACAGGTAGTTTTGGTTGACGCTATATCTAAATAGTTTTATTGTTGTACCTGAAACTAAGTTCATTTGTAACACTTCCATAAATATTTTGTAGTATTTGAAATGTGCGTTTTCTTTGCATATACTTTCATGTGAAAGAAGTATCCATTCCTAAGCCCATTTTCTGACATTTTTGTACAACATTTAAGATATCACAAGATATCATTCTACCACAAGATATCATGTACCACAAGATATCATGTAAACCATGGTATTCGGACCAGTTTTTCTTATCAGCCAAAGCGAAGGGTTGTCATGGGATATCTTATAAGCCGAATTTTTGCTCTTCTGTAAAACTTGTGTAATACATGCGCTCTTGGGACATGGATGGGATATCTCCCTTTGATATAGACAAAATGAAAAGTACAACTCGAATTCGTTGAATTTTGATAACAATTCTGACTTCTATTAAAACTTACATGCCTTGAAACTGGGGTGAACCCTCTTGATAAAAAAAAAACCCTTAAACCCTTTTCTAATACCTTAACAAGGTAAGAGCTATTGGTGATTGAAAGGGTGGACGAAACTAAATGCTTGGAATTACCAATTATGCCACTAAAAGAAGTAATTACCAAAAATACAGAAACAAATCCTTTAAGATAAAGAAATGAGTGTCCTCTTTTTGGTGTCTATTGAGTGAGTCGCTCACTGGCAGCTTATATTGTAATGTGAATGAGCTGTCATTTGCTACAAAAAAGAGATATGTATAATTTGTTTAAAGTTCATTAACTGGACGCAAAACACGCGCCTCATTTGCTTTCTCATTTTCTATCTATACCTATAACATGAAGAAATTGGGTCAAGCCATGGAACGAATGTACAACAAATTGTTTAAAGGATTGGTCCCTTTGATATTGGTCCCTCCTCTAACAAAAAGGGCGGGACATTTTTGAATAGCCTGAAACTTAGGTGAAACCTTGTGTTCCCCAGTGCAGAAGGAAAAACTAACAACTGCCTTGCTTTCCCTGAAAATGTATCTCAAAAAAGAGTCAGAAAAATGCTAAAAAATTTTTTTTTTTATCTACTTCAAATAGCATTTTCAAAAAAAAATTATCCACTTCCCCTCGGCTCCTTTTCTGCTTTTGAGTCCTTCTCCAATTTCTATGATATCTAATCAGAATTTTGAGATATCCTTTTTGTTTAGAAACTTCACAAAATTTGAAAAGTTTGGCTTCGCTGTTGATATCACCCCCACAGCCCTAGTGTTAACCTTTATCTTACCCTTTTATGATTACCCAACCCCCGGAAACACGGAAAAAAGAATTAAAATTGACTAAATATATGAAAATAAATGCTAAAGGACACCAAGGGTCGATAACCTTTTTTGGCTTTTGGTCAAAATCGACCATAATGTTAGTGATATTTTCATTTAAAAAGTTTTTTCCATAGTTAAGATACAAACATCTGCAGACTCAGCTTTGCTTCATAATATAAGCTGAATTATCCGGTATTGCTCAGCACGCTTAAAGAGCTCACACCTTGCTCCCAACCCGACTCTAGATCAATTGTTAGAGTATCTAACGCTTATTATCGCCGGTACGGCTAAAGGTTGCATCTGACATTTTAATGTATTTGAGATAGTTGCGAAAGTTGTTCTGAAACGGAGATTTATCTATGTGGATGAAGTAGATGAAGGGACATTTAATTTTTTATTTTATTTTTATCTAAAGTGTCCTACCGATCTTTTCCTTTGAAAATAGAGAAGCAAACGGTTTCCACAATTATTCCAAAGCGTATTAATGTCAGATACGTCTTTTAGGGTGTGACACCGACATTATATAGTCTAGCAGAAGTAACAGCCGCTCGTAGATTCTGATTGTTTCATGTAGTTTTTCATTAGATGGTTTAATATAGCTTCCAAGTCTAGCACGCTAGTGTATAATATAGCCTTTTTTTATTTATTTGTTTTTTTTAGGTATGCCTTACCGGAACAAATGTCTCAAGCTGGATTTTTTCATCAGCCTACTGATCCTGAAAGTGACAGAGCCCTTTGCTTCATTTGTAATGTTTGTCTAGTGTCTTGGGAACCAAACGATGAACCATGGTTCGTAATTCTTATTTTTTTCGGCTTTATATTTATTTTTTTTAACTTACATTTATTACTTTTTAGACTATACGTTAAACTGCCTTCAATTAAAGTCAAAACTATATTTTTGAGAACTGGTAACTGCCACATTTTCTTATATAAAAATTATAATATTCGGCCATGAAAATCATAATCAGTGAAAAAACAACTGCTAAAATGGAAAAAAAATCGACAAAACTGCGGTGGGAAGTTAGGTGAATGAAAATATATATATTAAAAACCAATTAAAATCGAAGATAGACATCTTAATACATTAAACCACATAGACTAAAAGGGGGAAAGAAGACAACGTACAAATTTACCATATATAGCTCCAGCAATATTTTTATGCCTGAATATTACGTAGACATACAACTATTGTCAGACGTACCAGTGAATACTTTTTTTTTTAATGTAGATGATAAGTATGATGACAAAAGAAGCTTCTTCGTGGACAGGATTTTAACTTCTAGACAAAAAGCCCTGTATTCTAAAGCTGGGTGCTGGCTTTTAACGTGTGTCAGAATAGCAAAGAATTTCACATGTACGTGGGAACTACATAAAAGCGAATTATTTATCTATTTATCTGAAAACCCGTCATACAAAAGCAAAAAGACGGAGCAGTAAAAGAAAACAAAATAATAAAACAATAAAGACAACAATTAAACGCTTCGCAAAATACAAGGCAAACAGATACTACGGAAGTAACCAGAATTAAAAACAAAACCAAAAAGAAGCAAAAAACTTCAAAAACGGTGACATACTATATGTGTTGCAGAATAATAGCGGTTTAACAATCTTACAAGAAATTAAACAAAAAAACAAGACTTTTTAACTAAAAGTAAGATTGGACTTTAAAACTAAAACGAACAGAAATTACTCCGTATATGAAAGGGGCTGTTCCCTTATCAACACCCCGCTCTTTACGCTAAATTTTGACTCTTTCTCTCAACTCTACTTTTTAAAATAGTAAAAAAATTTAGCGTAAAGAGTGGGGTGTTGAGGAGGGAACAGCCCCTTTCATGTACGGAGTAATTTCTGTCCGTTTTAAGTTTTAAAGTCGCTCCTTACTTTCAGTTAAAAAACCTTGTTTTTTTGTTTAATTTCTGAACGTTTTTGAATTAATCCATCTTTTCATTTTTCCTATTGCATATTTGAAAATTTGCATATTAATTTATGTTTTTGCTAAATGGTTTTCTTATAGTTTCGATCGGACAATTTTGAGAAAAAAGGAGCGGGAGAGGAGGCCTAGCTACCCTCCAATTTTTTCGTTACTTAAAAAGGCAACTACAACGTTTAATTTTTTACGAACGTTTTCATTAGTAAAAATACATGTAAGTTACGAATTAACTTACGTAATGAACTTCTATATTCGTTCTTTTTTACTACGTTTATGAGGGGGTTCGCCCCCTCGTCAATAGCTCGCTCTTTACACTAAAGCTTAAATTTTGTTGCAATTCCTTAAGAATGACCTTTGAATCACAAAGGCCGTACAATAAATAGTTAAATTAGCGTAAAGAGTGAGGCATTAGGAGGAGGTGAACCACCGCATGCGTAATAATTTCTGTTCGTTTTATTGTTCGTTTCCCCCATGACAAATTCCTCCATGGAAAGTTCCCCCCACTTAATCCCCTCCCCTCAACCCTCTCCCCAACTAAAAACATTCCCCTGAAAACGTCTGTACACTTCCCAATAATCACTACTGTATGTAAACACTACTCAAAGTTTGTAACTTGCAGCCCCTCCCACGGGGATTACGGGGGAGTAAGCCGTCCCCAAAGACATAGTCATTAGGTTTTTCTACTATTCTGAATATCATGGCTATCTCAAAATTTTGATCCGGTGACTTTCGGGAAAAACGAGCGTGGGAGGGGGCCTAGGTGCCCTCCAAATTTTTTGGTCACTTAGAAAGGGCATTAGAATATTTAATTTCCGTCACAATAAGCCCTCTCGCCATATTCTAGGACCATTGGGTCGATACGGTCACCCCTGAGAAAAAAAACAACTGAAAAACGAAAAACAAATAAACACGCATCCGTGGTCTGTCTTGTAGAAAAAAAAACAAAATTCCACATTTTTATAGGTAGGTGCTTGAAACTTCTATTGTAGGGATCTCTGATACGCTGAATGCGATGGTGTGATTTTCGATGGTGTTAAGATTCTGTCACTTTTAAGGGGTGTTCCCTCCTATTTTCCAAAATACGGCAAATTTTCTCAGGCTCTTAACTTTTGATGGGTAAGACTAAACTTGGTAAAACTTATTTATTTAAAATCAATATTATAATGCGATTCTTGTTTTGTAACTATTGGTATCGAAATTCCTTTTTTTAAGTTTCAGTTACTATTGAGTCGGGTCGCTCCTTACTACAGTTCGTTACCACGAACTGTTTGATCTATTAGTACAAAATATTGAAAAACCGTCACAATTAAACACACACAATACGGAACATACGAAAAAGAAAAACACAATCATCACTGCCAAAGAATGTGGGACCAATCATTTAAACTCCTATCTATTTTTCTGTTACGTTTCGCAATCCGTTTGCCAACGGCAACCTCTAGGTCAGCAACCTTGATTTTCGCAATAGCGAGTGAATTTCTCTACCACGGGGGCAGATGAAGCAGATACTTGGAAAAGCGAAAGAACGGGGATCGGCTTTTACTCTTGTCAGTTTTAGTTTCCAGAAGGTTGCGGTGTAGAGAATATGGGGAAGGGCAACAGCATTATATAGACTTGCTAGAATCTGATCGGTTGAATCGAAGTTTAAAAGATACAATGAAAGCGTAAGCTGCTGAGATTCTACGTCTGATTTGTTCCAGAAGAAGTTTTCGGGTGTGTCTGATAGAAGAAGCAATGGGCAGACCTAGATACATAAGGTTATCTGTAGGCTGAACAGAGCTAGATCCAAGCGTGATAGAAGGGGCAGGGGAATCTGTTTCCAGTTATACAGAACAATATCAGATTTGGAGGGGTTAAATCCAAGCCCGACTTTCTTATATTCAAGGATTCTAAAAATTTCAGTGATACGTTGAAGAGTTCGACTAAGGTTTAGGATGTCATCAGCATAGTATATAAAGGAAAGGTTTACATAAGATAGAATCACTGACAGTGGGCACAAATCTTGTGCTTCCAGCGCATAGTTTTTAAAAAGGCCGGGAGAGGTGATAGCTCCTTGACGGGCCCCTTTCTTGACTGGGATTAGTTGTCTACGTGGAATTGGGGGCATGCCTTTATCTGGGGGTACTTCCAGGTGGATACGTAGTCTTGAATATAAATCCCGAAGAGAACGAATAATGGCCATATTCAATTCATTTTTACCGGCTTTCAGAAGCATCACTGCATGGATAAGAGAGTCGAATGCACGTCTGACGTCATATCCCCCTAAAACAAGGCTGTCTCTAGACGACTCCGTATCAATCAGGGCATTTGCAATAGCTGTTAAAGCGTCGGTACACCCAGTAACTTGCTTAAATCCAAACTGGTGTGAAGGGGTATAGCAAACTTTTTCCAGTTCCCTAATAAATAGTAGCCCAAAGAGCTTGCAAAGGGATATAGCTACAGTATTAGGGCGGAATGGTGTACAGTGGACTTCGGATTTCCCTTTTTTAGAGATAGGAGTCAGATATCCGATGCAAAAAAGAAGAAAGAACGATAGCTTCAGTGAAAATCATCTGCATAAGCAGGAAAATTTGAGACGTAAGAAGTTTTCCCCCGTAGTTCAAATGAAAACGCACTAACATGGTCAATACCAGATGAACGTTTCCATCTTAATTTTTGGATGGCATCTTTGACCGAAGGGGTACTGACCACAAAATCTTCATCGGGTTGAGCACCCAGAAACTGATTAGGAGCTACTTCATGAGATTGCTCTATGATAGGATCAGGGGAAGAAAACTCGGATTCTTAATATGCATACCAATCAGCGTCTGGTATATCAGCTGAGGGTGGTGACGAAGGAGGGAATACTGAGGAGGAGACAAATTTAAATACCATATTCCGATCTTGTCTTGCATGGGCAGAATAGCTATTAGAAAGATCTCTACGATGCTAAGCGAGAATTTTGGAAAACTTCCGCTTCGTAGAGACAACCAAAACTTTGCTTGTGCACATGAAGTGCAAATATCTGGATTTATGAATCATCCAGGGACAATTCCTTTGAAGTTACGTTGCATGGGACAGCTTGTTTTTCGTCAAAACGGAGTGCAGGACGTATTTCAGCACAAAATATATCAAGACAAAACAGGACCTTATTCTTAGGCAATTGGAGTGAGTTTTGGAGGAGGTGAAATGGGACATTAATTTTATGAGAATCAAGTTGACGGACTCGATGAATTGAATTTGGTCAATTTTTGACCAATCACGACGATACCGCCCCGCTGAGTAATCACGTGCTATTAGCATACTTAGAGAAACCAAAGTTGGTGCACCGATAGAGCAATTTATTGGTCAAAAAACTGTATTGGCGGTTAGATTTTACGATACAGCATTGTGGTCCAAGTTAAAGGTTCACAAAGACGTGTGAATATATCTAAAATTGGACATTTTATCTAATGCACGCAAAAAATCACTAAATAAACCCTTAACTAAGGTAGCACGTGGAAACGCCTGAGAATCTGGTTCAGACAAATTGCAATTAAAGTCTACGGCTATAACACAAGGTAAACCTAGACACCGGATTTTTTTCCTATAAAAGAACCTAACTTTTCACTCGATAAAACAAATAATCGCTCAGACTGATTGTTGGAGTAATCAGTGGGTAAATACACACTAATATAAACACAGGAGTCCACTCTCACGGCTAAGTAATGATCATTTATTTTGAACAAGCTAGAACGGCCAAACACATATATCTGCTATTAATTAATCAAAATTTAAGACTTCTAAATTTGTTTGTAATGTTATCTTTGATATTTGGAGGGCTTAGAGTGTGTGGAAAGTGAGGCCAATTTTTTTTTTTTGCAAATAGTCTGTGAAGAAAGTGTAGCAGAATTGTGTTATCCTATTTTCAAAGCTTTATGTTAGTGCCTTTTCAAAGGGTTGTGCCTTTCGTGACAACATTACAAGGAATATAAGAAATTGAAAAGGGACCTTCGAACAATTAAGAAATCTTTTTTGGAATTTTTTTTTTTTTTTTTTTTTTTTTTTTTTTTTTTTTTTTGCAGTTGTCCAAAATAATTCTTAAGAGAGTAAGAAGTCAACCAGTTTGGTCTAGTACTTTTACGAAAAGTTATTTCTAGGTCTGAGCATGAAAGGCATGCGCAAAACTGTCCCTACGTTGGCGGACTTGGTACTCCAAATGTTCCGTTAAGTGTGACTATGGCTACAGGCTCAGCTGTTCAACATGGAGATAGAGGTGAAGACATTACTTGTATTGCTACAACAAGTAAGGAGGGGATTATAGCTACTGGGACGGAAAGAGGCTCAGTTGTTGTGTGGAATATTGACAAGCATCTAAAGGTATCATGAAATTTTCCTTTTATTACCATTTCAAAATTTAGATTTCAGTTTTACTTTATGACAAGCCAATTTTTGTAAGAAGTAAACTGTGATAATAAAATGCAGCGAAAAAGTGTAATGTATTTTTATAATTTTAATTTATATTTTTCGAATCGAAATTAGCGAAATTGATTGTTTTATATAACTAATTTAAAAAACTTTTTCAAGTTCAAGTTCAAGTTCAAGTTCCTTTTATTACCAATATCCATCCATTTATAAACAAAAAATATCCCAAAGGGCTCAATGGCCCGTTATTTGGGAAAAAAAAAACAACAAAACAAAACATAAATAACTATTAATTACATTCACACTTAAAATATATTTAGAGTCTACTCACCAATCCTCACCCGAGTACAACCGGTCTCCGCACCACCTACTTACAAAAAATAAATAAAAAAAAAAAAAATATATATACATCGAGGATCCAACACTCACACCACCCAAATCTAAATAAATAAATTCAATCTAAATAATTAAATAAATAAATTAAATCTTGATAACTAAACAATATAAATAACTGATCAATATTATAATTTAAATTATTTTTTTTTGATTAAAAAATTCTTCAACCGTTTCTTGAAGGATCCTATGGTACAGGACCGTCGAATCCCAACAGGAATGGAATTCCAGGCACGTCCGACAGCAACTATCAGACCAAAGTCCGAGCGCACTGCAGGGGTGGATGGCACTAGCACATCATCCTTGTTTCTAGTTTCATAAGGACTGACATTTCGAACAATTTCAAAAAGCCCGGAAAAACTTGATGGAAGGTCTCCACGGAAATACTGAAACGCAATGAAAGAGAGGTGTAATGTATGAATATCTTTAATCTTCAGAAGTTCAACAGAAATATGGGTGGTAGACTGAAGAACTTTTGCTGCTTTCAGTTGGAGATTATGTAAAGGTGTAAGTACAGATGGAAATGTTGACATCCACACTGACGAGCAGTAGCATAAATAAGGGTAAATAAGAGAGAAATATAATAGACGAAGGATAGAGAAAGGAAAGACTCGCTTCAGCTTTCGAATAATTCCAAGGCCTCGAGAAACCTTTAATCTCATTGACTCAGTATGCCGTTTGAAAGATAGATTTTCATCCAGAAGTATCCCAAGGAATCGAATAAACCGGTCAGCTGGGCGGGATATGGATCCCTTAGATGTTTTAAGCTCTGTCACTGTAGGGCAGCTTTTGCCTATGCGGGAGAATATAAGAAGAAACGATTTTTTTACATTCAAAGCTAACAAATTTGCATCAAACCAACGATATATATTTTCTGCCATCAATTGTAGCTTGAGGATAAGAGATGATTCATCAGGTGCTGCAGCCCCCAGGGTTGTGCAGCCACAAGACAAGTTTCTTTAAAAAAAAGTGAAGAGCTCAATTAAGCCAAGATTGAGCAAAAATAAAGTCAAATAGTCTTCCAAGCATAAAACTACCACAAATCACTATCAATAAATACTTGAAACTCAAAACGATCAGAAATTACAATTAGTAGCCGAGTTAAACTCAAAACCAGCAAATAGTAACATGAGTTGTTCTGATAACCCCTATGCATTCTCAAGACCAGAATACAATTTGTGCTTTGCTGAAAAAAAGCCTGGATTGTCAGATGAATTGACATATACTGACATGTTTTCGTTAAGTTTTCGATAATTTTACATTTATTAAAGTAAGAAAGTCGAAAACATTTCAAACGTATTTTGTTTTCAGTGAAGCGCAAATAACGCAAATACGAGGTGCGTGTGTGGGAGGGAGGGGGTATCCACCCTTTGATCACTTTGAATCTTAAAATGGGCACTAGAACTTCTGATTACCAATCCAATGAGGCCCCTCCGAAGCTTATACGATTACCCTTTCTATATATATACCTTATATGCCCCCAACGTATAACTTACAACCCTTGCCCTGAGGGCTCAAAATTTGAATTGGATTGGTTTGGGGAAATGGTGGGCGTGGGAGGGAGATTAGTTGCTCTCCAGTCACTTTTGATTATTAAAAGGGTATTAGCCCTTTCTATTTCAATTGAACAAGCTCTTTTCGAAGTTTCTACGACAACAAATTGCCATCAAAAAATTTCTATCAGATAAATTCCGGGAAAATACGAGGTGTGTGTGTGTGTGGGGGGGGGGGTATCCACCCTCTAATCACTCTGAATATCAAAAATGGTATTAAAACTTCTGATTAACGATCCAATGAGCTCCTTCCGAAGTTTATACGATCACTGTTTCTATATAAACCTGCCCTATATGTTTTAATATCAATACCTGTTTCTGTATAAATGCCCCCAGGGCATAACTTACAACCCTTGTCCTGAGGGCTCTGGACGGGTTGTCATCCTCAAAGACATAATTTCCGGATCTTTAAACTACTTTGAACAAAATGACTACTTCAAAAAATTTTATTAAACGTGTTTGGGAAAATAGTGGGCGTGGGAGGGGGTTTTAGTTGCCCTTCAATCACTTTCGACGATTATTCGACCATTTCCAATTGAATGAGCCCTTTTCGAAGTTTCTACGACAATTTGTTCGATACGAAGTGCCTTAGTCTAAACATATAAATAATGAAGAATAAATTGTGCCCACATCGCTCTTTACTTTGGCAGCGCTATTGTGCTGCCTATCATTTTGCAGCATAATTCTACACCTCTACAACATGTCGTGATGACATTACACTTTTCTGAATTTGTGTCGTCTGTGGGAGATAAGTAGATTGTTTTCTGATGAGGGTGTTGGGAAAGAATGATAGTGTGTAGCTAAATGAAACATGTTAAGTTATCTTGGACCAAGTGCTGATAATAAGTGGATACATATGTAAACTAAAATTGCGACTTTTAACATAGATATTTTAAAATATTCAAAAGGTTTGCCAGACAGAATGATTCACTTGTAGAGTCTTTTTTTGAAAATGGAGTTTTACTGCCCGATTTCTACATTACATGGATTTTACACGAATTGTAACTAAAGAAATTAGACCAAAGAGTGCATCCATACTCAAAACATGAAGGAATTGAAGAATAATCTAAAGTTTTGAGGGCTTTTTGAGGAATAAAAGGCTTAATTCTGTTTAGAAGATCCATCCCTCGGGACATTTTTATTGAAAGTGGCCATACATGGTCTTACCATCATCAAAGTCATTCCAAAATACATGAAACTAGTTAACCTTTCAATCAATACATTTCCAAATAAACGTATCTTATTTGTTTCAAAATGTTGAATACTTGAAACAATCATACATCTTTACTTTCCGAATGCTGAATGATAGATTATTCATTCACAAACAACTAGAACATTAAGTTAAATTGGTCTCTGGTGTCTATAATAGCAAACAAACCATCTACCCTATTTGACTTGAACGACATAACTGTTTCATCAGTATGTGTTATTAGTATGCAACTAGTAACAAATTCATTTATTTCCAAAACATATCAACAAAGGTAGTTGCTCTAGGATCAAACCTTGGGGAACCCTGCATTCTACTTATCTTTCTGATGGTGTTGACGATATGACAACTACTTCCTGCATTCTATCCTCCAAATACAATTTTATACATTTCACCATTCAAACCGGGAAATGTATTTTATTCAGTATTTATACTAGTACCTCATGATTAACAGTATTAAAAGCTTTCGAAAGATCCACAATACCGCCCAAATCATGAATCCCAAATCCAAAAATTCCTTTCGAAACTATAATGACCTTTTCGAAAACGTTGCTAGCTAGCGAGCAGAATTCCATTTTCGTTTCAAAATGTTGTCAGTCTTTCATGCTTAATCCTAACAAATAGTTTAGAAAATACCGGTAACATTGAAATGGGCCTATATTTAATATCTATCACCCTTCTTACGTAAAGGCGTTATCTGACTTTTTTCAGTTGTTCGGGAACATTTCCTTTTTAAATGCAATTTTTAATAAAAAAAAATATGATAAATAACTAGGAAAATTGATTGAAGTTTTCTTTTTGGTATTCTATCAACTCATGAGGATTCGGAGGGACGAAGTGATATAAACGTTTTTGTAACTCGTGCATTTATATCATTTCATCCTGAGCTAAATCCGAATTTACTGCATGAACCATAATAATATTTGAAGTTTTTTCTGAATTGGTCTTACAATATTATTAATTTGCAGAGAGACATTTGAAGCAATTTCTGAAAAATAGGCACCAAATCTGTTATTTATATCCGCATCCTCTTTCAAGCTATATCTGCACCCATCTGAGGAGGTAGTAGCATTTGAGATTTCTTCTTTTTGTTGTTTCTTATTCTTTTTGTTGTTTCTTATGTACGAAAGTACCCAATTTATTATTTTCCATGTTACTCGTATATTATTCGTAGGTAATTCAAAAACAGAATAATATTAATTTCTTTTTAATTCTCGTTTCTCATTGTTCACAGTAACTCCAAATACCTCATAAAGTTTATCATTTTCAGGGGAAGGGAATTCTGTTTGCTTAACATAAAGGTTATTTCCCAATTTTGTCATATTTTTATCTCAGCAGTAAACCAAGGGGTTCTTGATAGACATTTTTTTTTTCAAATCTTTCGTTTTTTATCACACAACATTAATCTATGTTTTGAATAATGTTTTCCATGAATAATGAATATGCACTTGCTACATCTTCCTTTCATATACCTCTTTCTGATCTATCTTTGAAAGAAACGTTTTTAGTTTCTCACAATTTCTTGTAGAAAAATTTAAAATGTTTTTTTGAGGGTTATGGCTGGATATCTTTAAACAGTGGGCATTATCAAATTCTTGCTCGTGTAGACTTAGCATAACATGATTCCAAAAAAAATGATCTAATTCCTGGAGAAGCAACCACTTCCAAAAGCAAAAATAAATTGTCAATTAATTTAGGACTCAGTGGTGTTACACGAGTTGGGATAGAAATCGATGGTAAAAAAGAACAGCCGATAACATAGCAGTCAAAAATTCAAAATTTTCAACATCATTTAATTCAAGTAAGCTAAAGTTTAAATCTCCAAATACAACAGATGGCGCGCTAAAAGACCCAAATTTATTGCATAAATTCCCTTTATATGCTAATGACTATGTTGCTGTGGAAATTTAAAATCCGTATACAAATGGAAGTAGTGTTTATGCACCATTTTTTTTTACAATCGCATAACGAGCGATTCAAGTAGCCCTACATGCCAGAAAGAATCATCATCTAGTATCAACACATAAAAATTACTTCGTACGTAAGCGCCCAAGCCACCCTATTGCAAACTACGATTACGATTAGGCTTATGGAAAGACTAACCTACAATTTAAGGAAAAAATATAGAAGATACAAATAGCGAAGGAGCAAATAGCGACATGGAGCACACTGCCTTTTCATCATAATTAACAAAATACAAATAGAACAGTAGGGAGTTTTTTTTCTGAAAGACAGTGGAATGCGAACTTTGAATGAATATTTCGATCCTATATCCAAGGGCCGTCCTCAGCTAAAGAAATGAACAAAATAAAAGAAACATTAAGATACGACCATAAAATGTGAAACATCTTTTAAACGGTCTTGGCATCATTGCTTTAGGGAAGTTCAACCAGGAATCTATCATTAAACTCAATTCTTTTTAAAACAGTCCTTGCATCATTACTTCAGGGAAGTTCAACCAGGAACGAGTTACTTTTGGATTTTTTTTTTCTTTTTTTTTATTATTTGGAACCCTTGGATATAGGGTAGAGATATTCATTTAAACTTTGCATTCCTCTGTCTAACAGAAGAATTTCCCTGTTCATCTTCTTGTATTTTGTTGTTTACATTGGAGATACATCAATTATAAAAGTCTCTGTCAGGTCTATTATGTCAAAAGAAAAATTCGACTCAGTTAGTGTTGTACTCCGACTGTACATAACCGTTTTTCGTCCCTAAGCGTTATGATTAGCAATTCCTAGCGTACTGGGTAATTTTGCATGAGCAATATCACAGGCTCTCATATGCTTGGTTTCTTCGGATTTTACACTCAAATAAAAATGCCCATTTTCGACATGCACCTCATTGCACAGAATGGGTATGTTCAAGCTCGGTAAGCTAAGAAACTGAAACTCTAGTTGTTTAAGTCTATCCATTTTTAGCCAAAAACAGTACTGTCTATCAGCAACTTTGTCCCATCATGTTGATGTCAGTAACCACAGAACATCGGGGCAGCGATATTACTTGGATCAAGTTTCAAATTAACATACCGTTTTCACCTATCTTTGCAAACATGGCCTTGTCTAGACCAAGTATTAGTCATACTAAAGACAACTTTTGAATCCTGTAGAAGAGTGTGGTTTTGCTTTGTTAAACTGTCTGTTACGAAAGTACGTGTGCCGCGAAGTTTTGATTAAATTGTATTATTTCCCTTGCAAGTAAGGGAATTTTGAATGTCACTTCAACCAGAAAAGTATGATCATTTTTCGGCTTACCAAGCATTTTAACACCAGCTTGTCTTGTTTGAACCCCCAAACTGCCATATAACAAGATTTAGAACACACCGAGTTTGAGTTTGGCTTGAGGTCTGGTTGTTCACTTCAAGCGGTAAGTTATAGATGATGATAGATGAAAAAGAGATCCGTTTTATTTTGCTTTTTTTTTAGTTCCTCTTTGTGGAAGTGCGTTTTTTTAGAGCACCGAGACGAAAAATTATTGTATCCAGGACTACCTGAACTTCCTGCATAACCGATAAATAAACGGTCTGAGTAATATTTTCAAGTTCTGTCTGAGAAGTTAGCTTCACTTTCGACGCCCTTTTGCGATGTTACTTTTTACTAAGGCGCTGACTGAGTTACTAGTAGTTTTCCGCACAAGCCGTTTTATTTGTTTTGAAATCAATCACATCCTCCTTCAAAATACTAGCGGTTTTTCTATCACCATAGGTGAATACCAAATATTTCTTACTATATGTCAATTCACTTAAAATTCGTACCGACCACCAGGGAAATTCGTGGAAACATGCATAAGCAAGGTCATCTCTTGCATTACTTTGACCATAGTCACCAGACCAAAAATTTACTTCTTTTTTTGCCTTCCTTCAAAATTGTCAGTTAAATTTTAAGTAAAGTCATTCGGAATAAATTGTGTCCTAACTGAACGAATGGCTGACCTGCAATACCTCCGATTCAAGTCAGATGTTCACAAATTAAACTCCGAACAGAGCTACCACCGGGTGAAAAATAAATCACTGGATTCTTTGAAAAATCTTTAAATCAGGAAAAAGATCCCTAGATTCTTGATAAATAGAATCACTTAATCAACAACAAAATCAATAAAATTGTAATTTAGATGATCCAACAAAGAGCATGGTTTTGGATTTTAATATCGCCGGCTGTAGCAACTTCTTAGGCTTGTAAAACTAATTTCATCAATAGGCTTGTTTTATTTCTGTAGCATGTTCAACACAGGGGCATCAACATGAAGCTGTTGAAATTATCCCCCCTCCCGTAATAGATTTTAAAAAATACCTTTTTTCTGGTATTTATTTATTTTTTTCTTTACAAAACTCCCTCCCTACATTTTGAAAATACCTTTTTGGTATCGTTCTAGGAGGAAAAAAAAAAATCTTGCCTTATGCATTTTCCAGAATTGGCACTCTTGGCTTACTTCCCCGATCGTTCAATTGTTTGCGTGGATATCTGTGGTCTAAGCGAAATACTAACTTTGTTTTTGTTTTTTTTTTTTAATTTTTTCCTTGTCCATTTGAAGCCTTGTTTTCCCTACAAATTTAGAAACGATTTTCTTTTTTGCTCTAGTTCAGCTAGCATAATTACCGGAACATCATCAAGGACTTTGAAAAATATGATTGCTGGAGTATTTCTGTTGAAAAAAAACACCCCCCCTGGACGTTTGTAATAAAACTGTACCTATCCCAGTAAATTTTTATGAAAAGTTAAATCTTCTTTGTTTGTTGCGCCGATCCTTTGCTAGCCAAAAATATATATATATGTGGGCATCTTACGCCCTTCTGTAGGGAGAACCTATTGACATTTTTCTTTTTTCAGAGGGAAATGTCGTTTGAAATAGATGTTTCAAAAACTGTTCAAAATGGCCCTGACTTTGACCTCTCTTCCACTTTGACGTCTCTTTGTGTAATTGGACCTTGTACACCAGAGAAAATCAGACACGGTGGTGTTAGTCCTAGTCTAATTGCCGGTCTTTCTGTTAGGAGGATTCATTTTATGACAAGTGCTGTTGATTTTTTGTCATTTGAACCTATGGACTCACCTACAGTTGAAACTGAAACAAATAATGAGGTAAAATTAGCCCTGATTTTAAACGTTTATGACCTCTCTCGACGAGTGAAGCCTTATGAGTTGACAAAATCAAATGGAGGAAAAACCTTAGGTTCTGATTTGTTAAAAAATACAAAGAAGAAGTTTTTCTCCCCTTTGTCGTCGTCTCCTATGAGTGGCACACAAAGCGAAAAAACGTCTTGGTATAAAGCAGATATCTCTGACCCGTTAGTAGAGACTCTTTTTATTAGTGATAGTTTAGCCTCTAAATATGGTTGGCCTCCTTCAACCAAAGGCAAGATACAAAAAGTTGACTATCAGGAAGGCTCGTCTGGTATTAAAAGTGATAGATATGATGACAAATATACTCCCCTTGTAATACAAAAAATCGATTTGTCTGCTATAATCAAAGAAGAAAATGGCCAAAACTGGATTATTCACAGTATAACACCGACTCTGAGTGGGAGGACAGTGCTTGTGGTTCTGAAAACGAAGGAAGAAACAGACAGCGATGAAGGTATGCTAGTGCTATTTAATGTGTATCGTTCAGAGAATAAGATGAAACTACATGAAGATCCCCTGGCAGTGACTAGCTTGCATCCATTTCCTAAGCAGATTTGTATGGTGCCTTGTGATTTTCTTTGTGTGGAAGAATTTGACTTTAATGATGATCTCCACAGAGGTTTTGCTGCTTGTCTTGCTTCCAATGGGCAATTGAAACTTCTCGATTTGGAACTAATGGAGTATGTGGCATCGACTTCACAGAAAGAGAAGTTAACATCTCTTACTTTTTGCTCAAGTAAGTAAACAAATTAATTATTACTCTGTTGATTTCATATATCTTCTATAAATGTACCTATAATGATGTATATTTATTAATTAGTCTTTGGTATATTTAT
Organism: Artemia franciscana; assembly: GCF_032884065.1. NCBI lineage: Eukaryota > Metazoa > Arthropoda > Branchiopoda > Anostraca > Artemiidae > Artemia > Artemia franciscana. The sequence continues at coordinate 63,128,051 of NC_088869.1, read as the reverse complement.
GATTAGATTTCCATCTGGACTGAAAGAAACAACTATCTTATGTTATTCTTTTGTTCTCTTTCTTTTTAAGTTATGTTTATTAGGTTTTTTTTCACCTGATAGACAAGCTCTGCTATTGGGTTGATTATCTGTTGTGTTGCTTCATTAATTCGAATAACGAAAACAACAGCAACTACTTTATTGGTGAGAAGAACGTTGCGTTATTGACAAACAAACAAAAGTGTCAAAATAAATGTCTTAAATAAGAAACAGAGCTCGTACAAACAGGTTGATAATTAACATAAAAAATAAAGATATATATTCTGAGAAGAAGCTACCAAAGCATGATAATAAAAGCATCAATAAAGTGTTTCGATGTGACTATATGTGTTTCGATTTTTTTTTTCCTATATCTCTCAACTGGTTTCTTTGTCGGTGGGACATATCAATTTCGAAACTTTCTATTCGTTGGTCGAATGAAGAAGATTGGCTTAATGCTATTCTTTTACTAATCTTTCATACAACTAAGAGATTACTGTTAAATCTAATACTTCTCTTCTTTCGCTCGTTATAAAAGATTGACTCGAACTCCGGTTGCACCAGACAAGGTTTTACCCAGACAGACACTCCAAAAGCTGCACCTTCTTTTGCAGTACATATTGCCAGGAAGTTACCCATTGGAACACGAAGGATCTACAAACTGGTTAAGCTAACATGGCCTCCTTGTATTGTGTGGAACAATGTGATAGATCAAGGAAGGTATCAGAACTTGTCTTCAGTTGTGAAGTTTGTTTTACTATTTCACATGGGCCTGCCTTTATGAAGCAGAGACTTTTCCTCGCTAGGAAATCCCTTCCTGAGATTGAGCTTTGATGAATGATTAAACTTTGAAAGCAAAATTATTTTTTAATGATTTGGTTACACTACTTTTCGGGGAGTTTGCACGAGCGGTTCTTGCCTTTGAAGATCTGGTAAAACTGCAAATTCTGTTAGGAAGAGCTATTATTTACGCGTAAGGCAACTAAAAGCTTTGAAATAAGGGGAGAAAGAGGGAAAGGGATTGTAGGGTGAATAGTGGGGAAAGAGCAGCTGCTTGTACAAATTTGTCACAAAAGACAGACAATAGAGACTTGGGGAAAAAATGTAAAAAAACGAAGGTCATGCAACTAGCTGTCAACAATTCCTATTCCAAGAAGACGAGGACTAGTTGAGGAATAGCACTGAAATCAAGATCGGGTGAAGGTCATCATAGATGGCATTGTGTCGCTGAACATTGAGGAACACAAGGTAGCAGCTACTCTTGATACCACTCAAAAGTAGGTATAATTTAAGAAACAGTTACTGATCATATCTCTGTATCAGCAAATATAATGTAAAATAAAAAGAACAGCGATTTGTTTTCTAGTTTCGCTATTATTTTGATATTATTTCTGGGTTTGTTTTCATGTATTCGAGACTGAGTAGTTCAAATTAAACAAAAAATAAGAGAATTAAAAAAAGAAACAACTCTAGAATGAGTGGATTAGCTGATGATAACACGCCCTTTCTGGGATATGATGATTTTCTGGTGACCTATTTAGTACTTGTTACTAGGACATATAGAGGTAAGAGATGCTTGCAAATCACCATTCCATTTTTTTTTATCGTGGGTCAAAATGTCTACTTTGCCTCCAGATATAAAAAATTTTGCCCCCTAAAACTTTTGTCTCCAAAATCCTCTCCATCTCTCTCTCCCTAGCCCTCTCCCTTCCTCCCCCTCTCTCTTTCTCCCTCCCTTACTCTCTCCCCCATCTCTCTCTCTCTCTCTCTCTCTCTCTCTCTCTCTCTCTCTCTCTCTCTCTCTCTCTCTCTCTCTCTCTCTCTCTCTCCCTCTCTCCCTCTCTCTCTCTTTCTCTCTTTCTCTCTTTCTTTCTTTCTTTTTACCAATTTTGCCACACACTTCGTAGCTTATTTTTTTCAGGGAATAATTCCTTCGGTATTATTATTTGTTAATGCATTCTTTAGTCGATTTATATGTATTTTCGATTTGAACCATTATGTATTTCTGATACCGCATGATTTTACCTTCTTTTTATTTTATTCAGCTGTTTATTTTTTATTTTTTTGCTGTTACTCCTTCTTATTGTCTTCCTTGATGAGTTTTTTTAGGACCCGAGATTTGCAATTCAGGCCTATCTGAGCATGTGATAGACATTGTATTGAAAAAGTTATCTTGTCTAAATTTATTTACTATGAATTTTATTCATTTAACCAAGTTTAATTTTAAGTTGTATTCACCCCAAGGCTTTCTGAAACGAATTTACAGATCCAAAATATTCCCTAGATAAATTCCTTTTAAAATAAGAATATCTCCGAAAGTCCCTATTTTCGGCCCTCTGACCTATGGCAGCCAAGAGACTGTATTTACAACAAAGCTAAGTATTTTGTCTTTTGTTAAAATACGTCTGTATTTAAGTAAAGCTTTCGACAATAAATGTTAGATAACATTTTTTTTTTTGGGGGGGGGGGGGGAGACTGGGTACCTCCCTCGTGGATACGGCCCTGGCTGCCGTTACAGCAAAAGTTGTTACAATGAATATACCGGGTAATAAATTTAGCTTTATTTGTATTTTTCTTTTATTTATTCATTTCTTTTATATTTTATTTTTTACTAGGAAAATATTATATGTTTATGATGTTCGCAAAAGTTTGTTTTTTACCTGTTATTTGTCTTCCAGATAGAGAAAATACATGATTAGCCCCCCCCCCCCCCCCCCTGCCATAGGTTGCCGATAATTCCGAAAGTTATCGATAGTTAGTTATGGGCTGACTGCTTCGCTTAGAAGTTTGGTTTTGTTTTGTTTAAGAGAAACAGATGACTGTGTTCTTCTGTAATAACACTAAATTACCAATGTGACGCACGTTTTCTAAGGTCTATTCGCTATTTGAATGCCCTCTAAACCCCAAAGTTCAAAGACCTGATAAATGTGATTACCTTTGAAATTTTGTGTCCTTGAACTACTTTATTGATTTTGTTTTGAAAGAATTCTAATTTACAGGCTCCGATTCTATTTGTACTACAACAGAAGATGGGTCGCTTTACTTCTACCGAATAATCCCTAGTGAATTCAAAAGTTCTTTTGTGAAGCCTAGTGAACTAGAAGGAGAGGTATCATCTTCTTTTGCAACAGATCGGATGGGAGGAGTTTCTTGGACGAAATCTCCCAAGTCTAGTCGTCCCTCCTCCTTGTTAGCTAATGAAGAACTAACCCCTTTAGTTTTGAATCAGTTGCGCATGCTCACTCAGGTCAGCACTACAACTCCATATTTTTCCGCAACAGCGCCAGCAACTTGGACTGAATTGGTGTCTATGCCAAAGAGCGCTCGGAAGCTACCTGCTGGATTAGGTTTTTCTGAAAAACAAATTGGAAAGTCCTGGAGGCTTGAAGCTGATGTGTAAGTAGTTAGCTTTTCTTATGCTCTTTAAGATATCAATATAATAAGGCGAATATTTATATGATTCAATTTTGTTCCTGGATAGTCTGCGAATAAATTTGAAAACTAAAGTTTAGAAAAAGAATAAATTAGCAACAAACGAGGACGAAGAGTCAGTGTTAAGTACCAAGAAAGCTGACAGAGTTCACTTACTTTAGTAGTATTATTAGCAAAGGTGGTGGTCACAGTGATGATGATAAAGGTAGAATTGCGAATGAGAAGGGTGGGCCTGTGAAGCCCCTCTAACATCCCCATGTCCCTCTTACCTTCAGCTGCTCAGGTGAAGGTTAGATATGTCGCGGCCTTCTTTGACGGGAACCACGCATGGATTTTAATTACTACGATTAGCAAACGTAAAAGTCAGAGGTTCTCCAAGACCTTCCACCTTTTTTACCTCCAAATTTTTAGTACGAAGCTAGAAATTTCATAACCTGTTTGAACTGGAATCGTAAAAGGACTTCAATCTGTTTGACATCAATAGGCCCATGGAGTTTTTTTTTGTAGAAAGATAGGCATGTTACATGTTGTTTCAGGCAATCACGCAAGAATCGTCAAAGGCAGTGATATCGGGAAATAGAGAATGAAATTTGTTTTAAGCTGAAAAAGTGTATTTTGAGACAATCTCTAGTGCGAATTTAAATCTTCTAAAGAAAAAAAAATATCCCTTAGGAAATAGGATTGTAATATGTTGATGGGTCGACAACAACAGCGTTTCATTGATAAGGAAGAAGTAAAACCAAAGTGTTGCCTCCGCAACACTTCTGGCCCGGCAGCCAAGTAAAAGTTTCCGTAACACTTCACATTACCCAAGGAGCTAAAGCCGTCTTTGCTTTTACTATGGAAAGTAGCACAGAAACTGTCCAAGAAATCGTTTGCTGCCCTGTGTTATTTGCTTGTAAACAAGTTCCACGTATTTAGTTCATTTGCTAAATTTTTGGCAGTTCATCTGTTTCTTGTCATTTATTGAAAAACTTTTGTTCGAGGATCCAAGAGATTTTCATCCTGCAAGTCCATTGTAAAAACATTGTAAAACAAGTCCATTGTACAATTTATAATAATAAATACAATACAGTAATAATAAATACAAGGATAAAATGTAGAAAGTCAATAAGTACCTGATAGAAACCTTTGAAAACCTTGAAAATCATGAAATACCAAAAAGTGCAACACTTACAATTAGAGGAAATACTGTAGAATCTTTTGTTGTCATTGTGTCTCACTTTTCTTCAAATTCCTCTAGTCTTTTTTTAAGGCTGTGATGAAGGCACAAAAAAAAAAAAAATTCGATAAGTGTCTGTGTTCCACAACCATTCCTTCAGCTGAATTTTTCGAAACGACTTTTAAATTACTTGTTATTATATGGTAGTATACCTTCTTTGCTGCGTTGCATCCGACACTGCAACCATGATAAGATTATATACCTCCTCCACCTTTAGTTTATCCAAATACTGCCCATAGCAAGAACCAAGCAACGAACGAACCACGTCGTCAATAATGGCTGTGCTACCCAAAAAATGTATTTTTTCCAAACACTATCTTATTTTAATGCTATAATTTTTACCCGAGCCGATCTTTAATTCCGCACGAATTTCACAGAAACTAATTTTACCAAAAACAAGCCAATTTCATCAAATACTCATTAAAACAATGTTTGTTCATGTTCAAGAATAATTGAATGGCCTCTCTTTCAAAATGGGACTATCATGGTCTTAAACTGTATTTTTTAGCGCCTCAGATGCCGCTTTTCCGAGATCAAAACGTGTTGCCCTATTTTTTATCGCTAAGTTTTGGTGTGTAAAGCTCAAAAAAAAGTCTTAGATCTCTTCTCATTACGAACATACGAGAATAGAATTCTTGATTATAAAGTTACCTCTCTGATGGTTTGCTATTTTGTGAATGGTTGTCGCTTTGTACTGGTATTCATAGTTTTTTTTTTTTTTTTACTTTTTAGGTTACCTTGGACAGAGCAAATAATTGAGGTGACATTGGCTTCAACTGCGAATATTAGCCACATCGATTTTCGGTTTAACTTGGCTTCCAACCTTTCTGAAATACCTCATATTGAAATCAGCTTATTATCGTCAGTTGTAGAATTCGGACCGAGTCTATTTGGAAATGACGTAGATTCAAAAATCGAATATCCGTTACTGACGGAAAATGGTGAAATGCTTGGTAAGTTAAGTGCTTGACTCATTATTTCTTCTTTATCCTTTTTTATTATTAATCGTTTTCAGTTGAAGATGTCACAATGATGATTTATGACACTTTATACTTGTTCCATTAATGAAAACTTAACTTTTGGGTCGTGTTCAAAATAGGAAAGAAAAAGCTCATAACTGTAATAAAGGAGTTTTGGATGTTCTTGCTTGTGAATTCTAACGTATATTCATTGTTGCTCAAGATAGGAAACTTGTCATTTAGTGAGTTTTTTGGCTTTAGAGATTCAAATTCTGCAATTTTTATCTGTCATCGTTTTTTTTTGGGAGTGTGAGGCATCTAGAAGGATCTTGTGCGTCAAAGCTCTTTTTAAATCCCGACCAGATCCGGTGACATTGGGGGGGAGTTCCTGGGGGAAACTGGAAATCTTGGAAAACGTGAAAATTGAGGTATCTTTATCTTACGGATGGGTGATCGGATCTTAATGAAACTTGATATATAGAAATATCTTATGTCTCAGATGCTCCATTTTCAATTCAAGTTGAATTCAGGGAAAAAGGGGATTGGAGGGGGGAAACAGAAATCTTGGAAACCAGGCATCTTGGAAAACGCTTAGAGTGGAGAGATTAGGATGAAATTTGATGAGAAGATACGAAAATTTCTAGATACGTGATTGACATAATTGAAACGGATCTGCTCTCTTTGGGGGTGTTGAGGGGGGGGGTGTTAATTCGAAAAAAATAGAAAAATTGAGGTATTTTTAACTTAAAAACAGGTGACCGGATCTTAATGAAATTTAATATTTGGAAGGAACTCATGTCTCAAAGATCTTATTTTAAATACCGACCAGATCTGGTGACATTGCGGGGAGTTGGAGGGGGAAATCGGAAATCTTGGAAAATGCTTAGAGTGGAGAGAACGGGATGGAACTTGGTGGTTAGAATAAGCAAATTTCGTAGATACATCGTTGACGTAACCGGACTAGATCTCCTCTGTTTGGGGGAGTTAGGGGGGTCCAGTGCTTTGGCGAGTTTGGTGCTTGTGGACGTGCTAGGACGATGATAATTGGTAGGCGTGTCAGGAACCTGCACAAATTGACTTGATAAAGTCGTTTCCCTCGATTCGACCATCTAGGGGGAGGGGGCTGAAGGGAGACGAAAAATTCGAAAAAATGATGTATTTTTAACTTACGAGTAGGTGATCGGATCTTAATAAATTTTGTTATTTAGAAAGACCTCGTGTCTCAGAGCTCTTGTTTAAATCCCGATCGGTGTTAAGCCTCTGATTTTCCTTTTAAATCAATCTGTTGATTCTTAGAACTTTGCTACAGCTCATGCCATATGATCTCTTGACTCTTGGCTCCTCCGACCTCGTCACTAGCGCCATAAGAGTTTGTATTTTTTGCTTTGTATTGCAGTTTTTCGTTTGCTTTTTTTTTGTCAGGTTTGATTTATTACTTTAATAATATAATGCATATGGTTTTAAAGTTCGACTTGGGCACCTGAGCACTAAGAATCTAGTCTGGTAGAATCAAATATATTAGAAGTTAATGAAACAACCAGAAATTAAGAAATGCCCAAAACTAATTACTAAATTCACCGGGCGTCAAATTTTCTTGGAAACCTTTGTTAAGAGATGCTTTTACATGATTTGATTTGAGATGATTTGTTAAGAGATGATTCAGATTTGAGTGTTATAAATTGTTAATCTTCATCATTACATGCATACGGGTCTAGTTGTTTTTCCGTAATAAATTGTACTTAAATTGATGCACAGGGAATATTTCAGTGGCAAAGGAGGAGCTGTTTGTAATTTGTTGGAATGGCAGTGTTAAATTATAAGAGTCTATATTTTGAAAAAAAAAAAACTTTCTGTAGAAGAACTTTTTCAAAGAAAAATAAAGAACCATGTTAAGCTTAAAACCAGGAGAAACAAATGCCTATTTTTGATGAAAACTCAAAACAACCAGTAATTACTATTAAAGAATAAATGCAATCCAAGAAGAACAAAAATTTGGATAAACGATCATAGCAAAGATGAAAATAACAGTTAGAAATATCGATAAATAAATGAATCTCAAAACAAGTAAAAATTCAATTAAATACTCAATTCAAACTTAAAACGAGCAAAGAATACTGCAAAGAGGAGTTTGACAACTGTATCCCTGTCCTTTACCTGTGAAAGTCTGGAGTATATTATGTCCTTTGTATTGGGTTGAAAACTAAATGTTTCTGGAACAGCCTGACTCTGTCTTTCAAAATAACGACGACAGATAACAAATAAATCACTATAATAACCAGGTTGACTCGAAAGAACTAATAAATATAAACTGAATATATAATATGTAATGATATAAATTCCTAGAAACTCAAAAATTCAATATTTTATCCCGCTGTAATTTTTATTTTTATGTTTTGATATTGTACATTATATATAAAAGGAAATATTTGTTTCATAATGCATTTTCTGTAAAGCTGTAATGATGCAATAGGCTTTAGACTTTTAAGGTTAAGAAGGATGGAAGGGGCAGTAACATAACTTAATGTTTGCAGTAATTTCTGCTCATTTTAAGTTTGAACTCAATATTCAATTTAATTTCTACTCGTTTTAAGATTTATTTATTCATCTGTATCTGTACCTGTTATATTTATGTTTTCTATGATCATTTATATTAATTCCTGTTTGTTTAGGGTTTTATTTATTCTCTAAATGACATCGTTATAGGAAATGTTGAAATAAATCAAAAAACATGGTTTTGAACTAAAAATTTAGTATCGAGTATTTCAATTCTTAAGCTAGAGACCTGATAAAGCCTATTGCATCATCAGTGCTTTACTGAAAATGTATTATGTTACATAATATTTTCTTTTATATGTACTTTACAACATTGAAACATAAAAATAAAAATTACAGTGGGATGAAATCTTGAATTGCTCAGTTTCTAGGAATTGATATCATTACATATTGAATATTCAGTTTCTGCTCATTAGTTCTTTCCAGTCATCTTGATTAATACAGTGATAAATTTTTTATCTGTCGTTGATGTTTTGGAAAACATAATCACACTGTTCAAGAAATATTAGTTATCAGTAAAATACAAATGAAGCAATAGGCGGGACCTTTACTGATTGGGGAGGGGGAATGGGTCAGTAGACGAACTCCTCTTTGTAGTAGTTTTTGCTCATTTTAAGTTTTAATGAATATCTAATTTGATTTTTACAAGTTTTTTTTTGTATTTCTTTATTTATATTTGTACCTGATATTTTTACGTTTGCTTTGATTGTTTTTTCTCTTGTTTTGTTTCATTTATTCTATAAATAGTAATAACTGGTTGTTTTGAGTTTTAATCAAAAATAGGAATTTGTTTCTACTAGTCTAGTATTGTCTGCTAGTTTAATATGGTTCCTTACTTTTCTTTGAAAAACTTCCTTTTTGAAAAGTTTTTTTTTTTTTTCAAAATATACGCACCTATAATGTAACTTTGCCATTCCAACAATCTACAAATAGCTCCTCCTTTGCCACCTAAATATTCAATTGTAACTAAATACATCAATTGTAGTACAACCTATTACGAAAAACACCTAGACCCATGTGCACGTTCTGATGAAGATCAACAATTTATAAGACTCAATCTGAATGTTATGTATAATCATCTCTTAACAAAGGCCTTCAGCACAATTTGATGGGAAGTGAATTTAGGTATTAATTTTGGGTTTTTTAATTTCTGGTTGTTGGAGTAATTTCTGATATAGTTGATTCTATAATACAAATTTTTAATGCTCAAATGCTCTAATCGAACTTCAAAAAGTTTACGCTGGTTGCCCTTCGAGCACTTTTGACTCTTAAAAGAGACACTAGAGTATTGGATTTCCAACCCAATGAGTCCCCCTATGAAGCTTATACGACCACCTCTTCGATATGATGTGCCTCTTGGGAAAAATAGACATTGAAGTCATATGGCTCTTTACTATAGGCAACGCTTCAGTTTGCCTCTGATGGAATATTGGCTGGTGACCCCAGCGGTCACAGCTCAGTGGTTATAGCTACGCTTCTAATTACCCGGATTTCTTAGTGTCGGGGTCAATTAATGGTAATTTTTCATAGCTATTTTCCATTAAGTTTTTTTTCGGTACTTACAGCTTCTATTCTGATTTTTACCCCCCCCCCCCCCCTCCTAGCTTGAGTATAGTCGGCAGTTATGTATTATCATGGTCGGTAATATGTTCAAACGTTCCATCTGCAGTTTACTTACTCCCAGGAGCTTTTCGTGCCATATGCCTGGCTTTTGCTTACGTAAAATTAACAGCAATGGCATTTGTTTTGTTTTTTTCAGATAGCAATCCTGTAAAGTGTCAAGAATTTTTGGAAAGTAAGGAGGCAATATTGCTGGCTGGCCCTATATCCCTCGAGGAGTGCTTGGATTTAACTGGAAGAGGAGGGGTTGTCACACTTACTAGTCCAGAGCTTCTCAATTCTAAGAGTAGAACATTCTTAATTCATATAATAGCTTTGAAATATACGGTAAGCTGAGTTTTGCTTATGAATTAGTGCATAAAACTACAAAGGTATTATTTTTAGAAGAAGCTGACAACAAATAATTAAAAAATAAACAATAAAAAAGGGAGAGAGAAAACCACAGCAATAAAAGAAACGTAAAGAAAAACAACAGCAATAAGGAATTTTCGTTATTTTTGTTTCCACTTTTGAAACTAACTTGGGTTTTTGAGTTTTAGCTATCTAAATTTAAAGGTTTCGTTGCTTTATAAAGGATTCTAACCGTACAGAAAAGACACACATGACCGCTCAAGTTTGAAAATAGACTTCGTAATTTTGTTTTTAATAGAAAAAATTCTTGGAGATCTTTACTTTGGAGATCTGTGGTATGTGATTTTACTTTAGAGCTCTGTCTATGTGATGGTTTTAGTATTTCGGTGTCGAAATTATTCTCTGAAGTTTGGTTTGGCTCAACTAAACTGAATATTTTTAATGCTTGGATATGCAAAAATATTGCTTTTTCAAGTTCAAGCCCTTCTAATATCACTTAAGATGCATAGTGTTGCCTTGGCTTAGTAAAATTTCTCCTCTGAGTGTCTTGTTTCTCTTATGTTAAAAAAATAGCTAAATAAGTTGTCTTTTATGTAAAACGTTTAGTTTATTGTTCCTACGACTAGACTTGTTAAACATTTGAAGAAAACGCTACGTCCGTGAATTGATTTTGCTTGAAAACGTCGTTGCGTCAGGATGAAAGAAATGGAGCTAATTTGAAAATAGACGCTATAGTTTTCTTACTATTAGAAGAAAAAAATCTTGGACATTTTTACTTTGGAGCTTTGTCTATGTGATGCTTTTAGATACCAGCTTCACCACCGAATATCAAACAACAAGCTCTAAGTAAAGTGTAGTTTCATATCATTTTCTAAGGCTATAATGACAGACAAGTTGATATGGCTAGGGCATGTTTTACAGATAACGTATGATATAATGATAAAGATGACTCTTTACTCCATTCACCTTGGCCAAGCGAAAAGTAGCTCGTCACCTAATTGGGTGATTTTAAATATATTTGGAAGGAGGAAGAGCATGCGCAGCTGTGTTAGTCTCAGGGGACTTTGTGCTGCTGTTGGTTTCTAACTGTAGTAGTGGCTGTATCATTATGTTTACTCTGCACTGTATTCGCGAGGAATAAAATTATTGGAGTAAATTATGTGCCAAAGTATAATAAAAACTCGTATAAACACAGCATATAGTATATAGAAACAAAGTATATAGAAATACGAATCGGGTTTTTAAACTTTCATTACCATATTTGACTATTTTCAACTATTCTTGGCTTGGGATCATTTTTATATTTGATACTTCGATAGTATCATATTGGGTAGGAACAATAGGGCTACTTTTGAAAAGTGCAATCCATGTAGAGGCAATTTTCTCCTAGACTTTAATATCTTTTTTGTTTTTTATTTGTCAAATGTGGTAACGAGTAGCATCTTTTGGTTGTAAGACTCGAAATCGCTTTATCTAGCCTTTGTCTCTGCCTTTATTAAATACTATCATCTAATGTCCGCTTGTTTCAGTACATAGTGATGATAGTTTACGATATATAAATATATATATATATATATATATATATATATATATATATATATATATATATCGTAAACTATCATCTCTATGTACTGAAACAAGCGGACATTATATGATAGTATTTAATAAAGGCAGAGACAAAGGCTAGATAAAGCGATTTCGAGTCTTACAACCAAAAGATGCTACTCGTTACCACATTTGACAAATAAAAAACAAAAAAGATATTAAAGTCTAGGAGAGAATTGCCTCTACATGGATTGTACTATTCAAAAGTAACCCTATTGTTCCTACCCAATATGATACTATCGAAGTATCAAATATAAAAATGATCCCAAGCCAAGAATAGTTGAAAATAGTCAAATAATGGATTAAAGCAATTCGCAAACCTTAAAACAGAAAACCAAACCACTTTACGTCATCAATTCGATCCAAACATGATATAGCGTTGCCGGGACCAGGAACACAAGGGACAATGAGAATCCATATATAAAAGTCTGCCGCGTGCCATGCTGGGGCCCGGTGGCGAAGCCCCCTGGACCCAGCTAGCATATATATAGCATAGCTAGCATATATATATATATATATATATATATATATATATATATATATATATATATATATATATATATATATATATATATGCATATATATATAGCATAGCTAGCATATATATATATATATATATATATATATATATATATATATATATATATATATATATATATATATATATATATATATATATATATATATATATATATATATATATATATATATATATATATATATATGTATGTATGTATTATGAAAAGAGAAATCACCAATGCAACAGCACAAACACAAAAAAAAGACTGAAGGAGAAAAGGAAGACTGTTTTCCTAAATTAGTGATTAATATAGAGCAGCACTTGAATGAGGCCTTAACCCTACTCATCCAGACAATTACATAGGTCAAACAGCATAGCCATACACAATCAACCATAAAGAATAATCCATGGACAGGCAGTCTTGTCGTCATTAAGTATAAGTCGTCATTTACCAAACAATAGAAACAATTAAGACAAATAATTCAGAGGCAACAACCCAACACAAGGGCTCATCAGGAGAATACACTTGCCTATAGGGTTACGGCACATTAAATTCTCTACCCAGTCAAGTGTTGTGCCTACCACAGAATATCCATGGCATCCCCGTGTCAGGTATCACCCGCAAAATACATGCCTATGAAAAAAAAAAAAAACAGCAAATTTAGAACAACCAAGTAACAACAAAACAAGCTTATCCTGTTAATATATCCCTCTTTTTAGCAACAATAGGTAAACTAAATATGATAAAATTTACCAAATCACAAATATTAACACATTGCAAATAACCTGAATGAACTAAACAATTACAGAATTCATCTTTACCATGTGGCTATTTTTAAAAAAAAAATCCGCTCTATTAGAAACACAATTCAAAATAAATGGCGCTGCATCATCATTTCTCGAACCTCCGAAATTAGTTGAAAATTTCTTTAAGTATTTCCAGATAGTTCTTTTGATATTTATTTAAAAGTTCGTTATAATGAAAACTAATTTTTTTAAATTGCCAAGTTAATTTATTTGCAGAAAAATCTCTTAATATCTATTTTTGGCTTAAGATTTTACATCTATTTTTAAAATCAATATAACTACTACAAATCCTTGCATAACAAAGTAACTGTGAGAAAAATGCCGAATATGTGATATTTGAGTGTATATTACTTTCAGGGAATGGAAAACTAATCACTTCAAAATCAAAATCATCCGTTTTATTATACATTTTAAAACTTAATTTATTATTATCACAAATATTAATATTTAAATCTACGAAATGATCTTCATGACCAGCGCCATGACTAGGTTCAAGACTAAGCTCTGATGGATACTGTATAATCTGTAAAGATTATACAGTATAGAAATTTGGTTCTGAAATGGGACACTTCGCAGCACGGGGAAAGGAAGTTTTCCTTTGTGTCACAGCAATAGCTTTAGTTGCTACTTGGAATTGTCATTCTAATATGCTAAAAATTCTTCATTGCTCACGTACAAAAGTGGAGTCTTGAGAAATGTGCTTCCCCCTTCATCTATAAATCTTCATCATCACCATCAATATATTCTGTTATTGAGTCATGCTAGAAAAAAGATTCAAGCAATAAATACAAAGTACTTACCAGTGCCATGATCAAGATCGCCTCCAGGAGATGTATATATATATACATATATATACATATATCTATATATATGATTGGCATGGTTAGAAATAACAATGGGAGGGATATTCTTGCTTTTATTGCTCAAATTCGCAAATCTCAGAATAAGATAGGACATGGCAGCCCTCATTTCTTGTTAAGAGTTTATTTTCTAGCAACTTCTACTTTTTATTACCGGAATAGTCGTAAAGCCAGCTTCGCACAAATAAGACTTTGCGAATGGAATTAATATTCGTAGAGCTTTACCCCTATATAGTGGACCTTATTCTTTTACTGATATTCAAAAACGAGAAAGTTCTTGGCTACCGAGACTAACATCAATGTGTTATCGCAAGACAGCCAATAAGAGATTCTTCTTCTAAAGAAGTTAGTTAGATCCTAAATGGTTCTTGAATCCATGTAAATTTCTCAGTATCATGTGCTTGAAATCATTATTTGAACGTTCTACTGCCCTTTTTTTGGGTCGAAAGGTATTGTGGGGAAATCAACACCCCTCCCATGGCCTTTTATTCTGCCCTGTCTCCATGGTCTATCAAAGACATCTGATTTTGATGTGTTGGTTTTCTTCCAAATCGTCAAATGATCAGATTATTATACCCTCAGGGACGGTATGACCCTCAGAGTCGCGGGAAAAAGCTGTATATTATTAACTGTTTACATATAGTTTTCATACTGGAAGAATGAAAGTAAATTTGATCTTGTGTGTTCAATGCCTCTAAATTTTCAGGAATCTCCACTTGGCCAAAAGGAACCTACATTTTGATGGGCGAATGGAAGGTATAAATGGGTTTGAAATCGGTCCAAACATATTTAATCCTTGACCTGTCCGGAAATTATTGGGATACGAGCAACCTCATTACTACGATATGATTAAATCACTGCCATTGCTACGAACAATTTAATGTAGCCTCAAGCTGCCTGAGGCACCAGATGTGCGTGCTCCTTCTCCGCCCAATATAGTGGAAGTTTTACTCTTTGAGTCCTTCCACGAAATTCCAATTTCCTTTAAATTCTTTCTTGCAATCTCTTTCCACCCCATTTGGAGACGACGGCCCTTTTTGTTTGACCTCAAATGGATCGCCAAAATGCACAATCTTTAACATTTTTTTTATATTATAACATTCTTTTAACATCCTTTTATACAATCTTTAACATTTCTTTTTTTTATTTCATGTGATTATTTTTAGTTTTTGTTTGTTTTGGTTACTGGGAACCTACCCCAGTACCACAGATCTGTAATCTTTGATAACCCAATTTCACATATTTTATGAACTTTCAACAAGTACAAGTGTTTCATATTTTTGATGTAAATGACGAAAATATGTTGCTTTCATCGAAGCATCATCGATCACTTAGACACTACTTTGGGGGAGAGTATTCCTCAGAAAATGAGCTGGTTACCACGGAAAATTCTCTTCAACAAAATCATTTTGAACAACGAAATATACCCTTACTTCAAACCTAAACAAATAAAATAGTCTATACGCACGTATGAGAAACTACCAACTTTTTCAAATTTTGTATCCACCAACAATTATTATCGCTTAACCTAGAATCCGACTGTTTCTGTCTCACCACCTTCAAACGCATTGCAGAGAAATCTGGAATAATCTATATTATTTTGCAGGAATGTCAGAGGCCTACCAATCTATTAGGATATGAATCTAGCATTGATTTGTCTCCAACTGAATCCAAGGCTCAAGATGATCCAGCTAAATTGATCTCAAAGGCTACTCTTTCTCCGGCTTTGAAAGGTTGTCAACTTTTACAGGAAGTTTCAGTTACAGTGCGAAAGTTCGAGATCTGCAAGTCTATACCCTATGAAAGGTCCTTATTTATATATACATATATATTTATTTATCTTTAAACTCTGTTTTTGTTTTGTCTTCTTTTTTTTAATACCCGGGCCACACATTTGTTTTTAAAAAGCTAAAATTTATAAGTGACATGCATGCTGTTGAATTATTGAATTAATCAACATGAGATCTTGCCTCAGAGAGGCAACTTACATCAAACAAGTATAAAAAAATATGTGTTTTATATTATCTTGTTAAAAGATATGTGTTCTAAATCATCTTGTAGGTGAACATCCAATATTAGCAAAAGGTCCGTTTTATTGAAATCTTATCTTTTTTTTATTTACAAAAGACTGTAAATACTGCAATTTATTTCCAAATTAGACCTTAAATACTTCTTTATAATGCTTTAATTCCCGACTAGTGGCGACAAAAGAAGGAGAATTTAATATAAAAAAGAACATGGTTTTACTTCTAGAAGTAAAGAGCAACATCAAAAATTTAAATGAACATAAATTATTCCGTTTATGAAGAAGACTGCCTCCTTCTCAATACTTCACTGATTACTCTAAAGATTTTTTGCTGTTTAAAAATGCTTATTATTCCATTTTTAGCTATTTCAGGCCCTTGTGATTCACCGATTATTCTTAAAGTATTTGGACCAAAATTCAAACTTTAGAGTAAAGAGCGTGGGGCTGAGAAAGGGGTAGCAGATGTAATATACGGATTTCTGCCCGTTTTTAAGTTTTAATGCTGTTCCTTATTTTTAATTGAAATTTTTTTTTTAAATATCTGGTTGTTTTTCAAATCATGCTCAAGTCTAAGATATGATCAAAGGTACCGGCCCCAGAAATCCCCGAATTCTTGCTGATAAATTGAGGGTTATATTATCAAAATAATGGTTATCATTTTTGGATCAGCATCAAACAGTGTTTCTTTCTCACTTAGCATTTCTTTTCAGAACGCATTTTTGATATACGATTACTATGGGCTAGAGTTCATTCGTTACTAAGTATTTCCAAATGCCGCAGCCATGATCTGTTTGTATCCTTTGCCAGATTCGTCAGATAGATAAGGAAATTGCTGTTCTAAAATTCCATGTTTTCTTATTTAAAAAAATTATGCCACAAATCTTCACTAAAAATTCCAGGCTTGAAAGTTGAACAATGTTTAACTGAATAAATTATAAGCGGGATACATAATTTGCGTGGCATTTATGCATAATTTTCGTTTTATTCCTTAATTTTTACTATATTGCGACTGAGATTGTTAAGTAACTATCTTATTTTTAGATATCAGCGATCTGAGCTATTTGAATCAAAATCATTTGCTAGTTCTCTTATTGATGTGATAGCTGGTGATTCAACCCATTTTCAGAATGGCAACTACAGTCTACAGTGCCTAGATATTTTGGTTTGGATGGGATCCATCCTGTCATCGGGGAAATGCGCTGTTAGTGAGAATAAGAAGTTATCTGTCCTTGAAGGATTTATGAAGAAAAGTGGCAAATTGGCAAAAAACTGTTGTATCTACGGAAATAGAAGCACTGCAAAGAAATTTTCTCATCTGTGTGTAATTCTAGCACAGTGTGGTGAGTTATCTACTTTAGTCTTTGCCCTTGTTTTCGCACTTTAGTGAGTTTACTTCACCTTACATCCATTTATTCTCTTCTGTGAGACAAGGCCTTGAAAAGTTAGAGTAATTATAAGATTCATTGGCAACAATAGCTGAACTAGTCGAGTGATCGGTTTTTGTCAACCCGAATATTGAATTTCTCAATGATATCGGCAAATACGATTTTATCATATAAACTGTTTGTGCCAAACTGATAAAATTGCAAAAAATTATGGTAGCTGTTTGTCAGTTCGGTAGTTGCCGATGCTGTTTTAAGTTGCTACAACTGCTTCGAGGGGAAGAAGAGAGATTGAAAATTAGATGAGCTCATCATTATCCAAACATGGAACGCATCTCCTAGTCTTCTGTGGTACTTAAACGTTGGAAGTTTTAGCCTTTTCCGTATACTTTTTATTATAGTGTATTGGCATTTTGATGGCTCTTATTTGCCTATTTCCAAGTACCTTAGGCTCATTAATATGGGTTACTCTAACTCGTAGATTGAGTGGTTGAAGTAATCATCCGTGTTCTAGGCGAGGGCAGACTGGAGTCAGGCACGTACCCAGGAATTTTTTTTTGGGTGGCGGGGGGCAAAACCTTGGAAACAGCAGATATAAAGTGGCCTTTTTTTTATTAGTATCTAAATAAATGCAAAAAGCACGTATATCGGAAAATACAGATTAACTTTAATCTGTAGTATTTTAGCGGATTGGGGGAAGAAGCCTCAAAAGTACGTTTTAGACTCAGGTTATGTTCATAGCGATAAGATTAATCTATTATATCCCACTGAAAGGGAAATTTTAGGCCAACAGTGCAATATGGGTGCTGTGGGGGGTAGTTCTTCTATTACAAAAACGTCGATTTTTATGAAAAATTATAGTTTCCAAAATTGATCAAATAAAAGCTGTACTTTATCCTGAAAAGGAGGGATAAACGCCCTAATATCAAGGATAATTCTATTTTGCTGTGGAAAGCAAACTCTCTTTACGAAAAAAAAAATAACAGTACAATCGCTAATTACTTCAAAGAGAGTAAAAGGTTTGACAGAAAATGGGTTAATAATTGGGCAGTGACTTGACCGGATAATTGCATGCTGTAAAATCGCAAAAAAAAACTTCACACATGCATCTAGATTCTTAATAAATGTCCTACTTTTGCCTGAAATCCCAAGAAACCATGGGGAAATTAAACATTTCACATTTTTTTTTTGGGGGGGGGGGGGGCCGAAGGCCCCCCTGCTTACGTTCCAGACTGGAGTAGTGCAAATTGTTTCAATTATTGCTGGTTTTCTACAGATAATAACCGTTATAGTAAGACCGATTGGAAAGGGTATGAAAAGGGCTCAAAAGATATTTGACCAAAGGGGCTCCATGGAAAATCTTCGAAAAACTCGGGCCAAAAAACTTATTGTTTCAGACCATTGCTTCTCCTAAAACAGAAATCATCTGAATCCCCCCGTTTTTTTTATACCAATCTATATTATTACTATTAATGTTATATAGAATTGTTTTTGGGAGGGGACTGGGTTTCTGTGTCTTAATGCTACTCCTTTTGATGTTAAAATTGCTGGTATTTTACACTACAATCAATAATTGCTAGAAATTTGAACCGCAACTGGTAGTCACCTTATTTTACTGCATATATAAGCTTATAATCTTCTCCACTTTAACCTTATTGTTTTTTTCCTTTGATAATTCATTGTTGATGGGTTTTTTATTCCTTTATTTCCCTTCAATCTCCTCAGTTTGCCTATTTAATTAAGTCTGAAGCTATGAATTATCATGAAGTAGCACTTTTTAAAATTCCTTTAACTTTGTTCATCGTCTTAATTCTCAATTGACGGTTGAGTAATTTGTATTTTTGGACAGCTCAAAAATCAGACATTTCTTCTTTTTTAGTCTTTTTTAGTCTTTTTTTACTCTTCTTATACTCCTGAAAAAATGATAAGAAAATATGTGAGACCTTTCAGAGAACTAGGAAGCAGCACTGAGGGCTGTTTCGCCAGGGTTTTACGGAGCTCGATTTCATGTTTTCCAATGCTATAATATTCGCATAGTCCGAGCCAGTATTGTTTGTTTCTCATTTAAATTGTATTAATATTAATAGAAGCATATCCGATCTGTGTGAAATAGCTTCTTTATATGCTCCCCAAATAAAAAAAATATACAAAAGTTTTATTTGGAAAACAAAACAAAAACCATTAGATTGTAAAAATATGGGTCAGAATGATGAACGTATCATATTACAACTAAAATAGTCACACTGGCATCATACCTTGCAACTACAACATTGCGACAGGATAAGGACGAATATATTTTGTAGCTTCTTATTTTTTTTTTGTGAAAGTAGTCTTCTCCTCTACTCCCCAGCCCATTTTTAATATATTGAAAAATATCTACGCTTGTTTTCTTGGACTTCCGTAGATAATTTTTGCGAGGTCACAAACACCACAATGGAATCTAGTGCGACATAGCTAAACCTATTAAGAATGCGGAATATTATAGTATAAGTTTCTAACATTGGCGAGAGTCTTATTCCTTGAGTGGGCAGGGTCTTAATTAACTTCTAGGCTATGTCTTCACTTTTTGGACGCTTGTTTTAGATATCCTTGAAGCTATCGTTTGGATGGGCTTGGAGCTAGGGGCAAGCAAGGCCTATTGAAATGCCTCATGTTCTTTTCAGTCAGGAATTACACTTCACCGAGTACAGGCTTAACTGATCCAGCTTGTTATCAGTAGTAAAAAAGAAATGGAATGACTTGTCTGCAGATACCTAATTTTATTTTATTCCTTAAATTTCAGTAAAAGTATTTGTTCAAAATAAAAGAAGAGAAAAGCTAATTCCTAGAGCTCCAACATTTTGGCTGTCATTGGGTCCCCCGTATGCTCTTGATAGATGTCTATTTTTGCTAATTCCTTTTAAAATGTAGAAAGGGGGGAAATGCCCAAAAGTAAAAGCAATGGAAGCAATAGCAACTGCATGCGGGAAATGAAGAGCGACAATAAACAGGCTCGTAAAGAGAAGCATAAAACTATAACTTTTAATTGACAATTAAGCTTAGTGAATGAGAAGGAAAGAAAAAGTGAAAAAGAAATGAGACTCTAGTTAACGAGGCAGAAAGAATTACATGAGACTCGATAAGTAAGGAATCATGATCAATACTGACTTAGTTACATTACTTTCATAAACATAAATGCCTTATTTAATTTTGTTTCAGCCCAAGGAGTCAACGCTGACAATGCTCATCTGAAATTTTGCAAGAATTTGCTGGATTCAATACTGGCCATCCTACCTGAGCTTCCTGCCTCAAGCTTTTGCGGTGGTTGGCGTTGGCTATTCACGCTTATTCACAGACTACAGAAAATTAATCCTTCTAAAGTTATGAGTTCCTGTACCGGTCTATTGGATTTGTGCTTTCCTAATATGAGAAATAGGGTTCATCCCCTACATACCCTGCTTCAGACTAGGTAAGATCATTCTGTCCAAACTAAGTTTCTTTTGATTGTAGTGTATTTTAATGTGGGAATAATGTCTGGAGACATGATACAGTAGAGTGTTGGTAAAAGGCTGCCTTTTATTAAGCTTTCTATTCTCATTTTCTGCTCTATTATTATTTTCAAATTTACTCCAAATTTACTTCAAATTTACTCCTTGAAAGTCTTTCAACTTTCAGATTTTTAGTAAATAAATGTTCCACAATTTTTTCTTTTGCCTCTATTCAAAAATTAACGATAACCTCTCCGTACAGATTTAGCATCAATTTTTCGCTTTTTTCGGTAGTTATTGGCTGTTTTTTACCGTTTTTTTTTTTTTTTTTTTTTTTTTTTTTTTTTAATGCCATTGGTGCTAGGTGTTGATACACAACGATATTGCGTTCCCTATAGTAAAACTTTAGAAAATGTTGAGGGGGATGTCAAACATAATCAAAAAACTATATACAGGAGGGCTTTCAAAAGGATACAATAGCAATATCTAAGGAATGGCCAAGCGTTTTAAGTTAGAATTTGAGATTATCCCTGGGAAAAAAAACATACAACGCACATCCATTATCTTTAAATAACGACGGAGACCCCAATCCCTTTCCATCATAAAAACCATCAACTCGACACTTTTAATTTATCAATTTCAGTTTTAAAGATCTCATTTTATTGTGTTTTATTTTTATTTTAGGGGGGGTGGAGGTAGAAATCGATATGTAAACCCTCTTGACTTCCGGGAATAGTTCTGGTGTACGCAATTTTTATGAAAGTAAAGAGTAACATCAAACCCCAAAATGAGCAGAGTTTATAGGTTCCCCCTTCCTCATCCCCAACCTCCCCTTCATGGCCGTAGAAACTTCAGAGGATCCTCACTCGATCGCAAATTGAGAGTTATAGTCCTTTTTTGTATGTTGGAAAGTGATCCCAACCAATAGGACCAACCAATCCCTGTCCTAAAATTAATTTTGATATTTGATCCTTTAGTTCTGTGGGAGAAGACGTGCGGCAACAAAAATCAAAATGAATCACAGATGAAAATGATGGTAATTGAAATCTGCGGTTAGAAGACAAGTGACAGTGACGATCAGATCGAATTGTAAACAAAATCTGCGGTTAGAAGATAAGTAACAGCGAGAATCGCAAGAATTCCAGGATCCTATAAAATATATCCTATAAAAATAACAAACTACAAATTCTATAAAATATATGATTCTGTGAAGGATCAACAGAAAGGAGGAATTGCATTCACGCCAGAATTTTTTTGTTGAATTTATATTGTTGATTTGATACCTCATGACTTAAAGCTAAAGAATAATGCGATAATTAGGCTAATGTGTAATTTGATTGTCACACATACAAGCCTGTAGCTTGCCAAGTGCAAGAGACCGAGCGAAGCTGAGCTCCTGGCAATAATCATGCAATAATCATATATATATATATATATATATATATATATATATATATATATATATATATATATATATATATATATATATATATATATATATATATATATATTTATATATATATATATATATATATATATATATATATATATATATATATATATATATATATATATATTATACATTTTATCTTGAAAAAATGGTCTAGATAGGTTACGACTTCTGGGAAACTGGTTTAGAGCTTTAACTTAGGATATCCCATTTTTAATATGAATGACGTCAAAGGGGTAATCGGGTCGAATCCGTACTCGAATAAGGTCAGGAAGGACTCACTCATCCCACTATACATAAATTTTATAAATCAGGATGACATAGAAGAAATGTCACAAGAAAAATCAAAAACTATGTATTTTCTCCCTGAAGTGACCGTATCGAGCCTATTTTACGATAAGATCAAGAAAGGGCTTATTCAGGACGTCGTGCGAAATTCTCATTAAAAACAAACTTGCTTAAATCGGAATAACTTAGGAGAAAGCACCAAATAATTTGTTTTCATTCGATCACTCTCAATTAAACTTATTGAGCTTCAATCAGGAAAAAAAAATCTTTGTAATCAGTTTTGAATTAATATATTGAATGTGTGAAGTAAAGAAGATTACGAGGAAAACTAGGACGCTGTCAAAATATAAATTACTAAATCAGAATAACTTTGTAGAAAATAAAGCACAATCAAATCTTCGTTTGGAAGGCATGTGAAAGTGAAAATCTTAACGAATCGCAAACAAAAATATTAGACAGAAGACATGTCGTAGGGAGCAACAATAGTTGTATATCTACTCTCTTTGAGTGAGCAATTGTGCATGCACTTTTTTCTCGAAAACTGCTTTATTTTTTAAATTTTTATTTTTTAATTGGCACAATAAGATTTACTGATACTTACCCTACTTATTTACTTGAGACAAAACATAGGCTATTCAGCATAACTCTTCACCAAGAAGCTGCCGGGCCAAGCTCTGCAAAAGTGATCTGGCCTCTGTCTGTGACTGAATGTTTTGATGTCCTGACTTTCTTACTTGTAGACATATTTCTGGAAATCGCCTAATGGTTCGACGTCCTTCTTTGCGACGTTCTGCCATGACTTGATATGGCCTCCAGTTATTTTCTTCAGAGAGAAGGGAGTCACTACAACAAGGGCCTGGCGTGTTAGGGTCTTCTCTGGGCGACGGATTATATGGTCAATTCAGTTGAAGTGTCGCTGGACGTTGTAAGATTTCATCGGCTCATCTTCATGATGTGCTGGCGGTTGCTGACTCGTTACGACTGACTATGTTTAAATAGCTTTTTGTGTATTTTCTATCTAGAAACGTCTTGTCGTTCTTCTTCTGCCTTTTGTAGAAAGGTCTCGCAGCTGTATAGGAGTATGGAGCGTCCGCATGTTGAATAAAGGTAGTGAGTATAGATTTCTTCCACTTTTGATGCTAATTCCGAAAGGAGAATAGCATATTCATTAGCATATTCTAGGTCAGAAAGGCTTTCTTCGACTAAAAATGCCACGCCATCTTCTTCGTTCAATGCTTCCATCATTTCAACGAGTTCTGTCAGTTTTCTGGATAATCGGATATTACTTGTTTTTATCTTCCTAATAAGCTTTTTGCAGGTTAGCCAATTTAGTTGGGACACCATCTTCAAGCATTATATACCAGAGGATAGACCGGGGTATGGATTAAAATGCGACTATGAAATGGAGGAAGATGGTGGTAGTGTCTTATCCGTAAAATAATCAATGATGAAAGAGGAGTCGCAGAGTGAAAATATGATTAGCATCCCATTTCTGGGTGTAAAGCAGCCTTTTTTTTTTGCAAGGTGGAAAGCAGCCTCTCTTTCATTTCCGGAATGGTTTATGACCACTGTTGCAAGATTCTTTCCGTCGTTGTCAATGAGTGAAATTTCACGGTGATTCTTGGAATCGCCTTTATTTCCCTTTTTGACCGTAGGAATTATAGGGGCGTTGAGCTAGTTCCGGGCGACATCATCCGAATTATAGATTTTACTGAGTAGGCCCATCAGGGCTTCAACGAGCACTTTGCTTTCCTTATGAATTTCTGCAGGTAGTAAGTCGTCACCTGCGGATTTCTGGTTTTTCTAGGATTTTATGGTATATCTAACTTCTGTTGACGACGGGGTATTTCAAATCAGTACTGCTCCTCTGGTGGGAATAACATTGGATAAGGGATTTAGCTCGACTCTTGGGGTGTACTCTGTTTTGTTCTATTTATCAGATCTTTGAAATGGTATTTCCACCGATCGAATATTTTTGACGGTTTTATATGACGGTTTGTCTTTTGTTTTCACGTTGTCTCTTGTATTGCTGTTTTTGAGACTAAGCTCTTTGAGGATCTTGTACTCTTTGTGGGTCTCAGTTTTGGCTGCTACCTCCTCTAACTCTTTGGCCAAGCTTGACGAGTAGGTATTTTCGTTCTCTTCTAGCTGACTTGTGGGATTTCTTGCGTAGTTCTTTGAATGCTTCCCCGTTGGGGGCTTTTCTTTTGTCCTCCAAAGCAGTAAGTGGTTCTCTGGTGCATTCTTTCTTGGTGCCTTGTCTTTTCTTTCCTCAGACTTGCTCAGCAACCTCTTGTGTGATTTTTTTTTTATTGTCACCACGATTTCTTCATGGTTTCCTTTGCTGTCGTGTCAGATTCATGCTCTAGTTGTCCTAGGACCTGAAAGTATTTCCTTAATTGAAGATCCAACTCAGCTCGTGCATCTAGAACTTCTTTTCCGTATCAAATCTTGGGGGTGGTCTGGATTTCTTCTTTTTTAAAGAGCTTTTACTATGTTACTTGTTACTATGAAGAAATTAAACGAAAAAAAACAAGTTTTTTTAACTGCAAGTAAGGAGCGACATTAAAACTTAAAACGAACAGAAATTATTCTGTTTATGAAAGGGGTTGTCCCCTCCTCAACGCCTCGCACTTTACGCTAAAGTTTGACTCTTTCTCACAACTTTCTCACACGTTGAGGAGGGGACAACCCCTTTCATAAACAGAATAGTTTCTGTTCGTTTTAAGTTTTAATGTCGCTCCTTACTTGCAGTTAAAAAACTTGTTTTTTTTTAAATTTAATTTCTGAACGTTTTTGAATTATTGCATGTTTTGATTTTGGCTCACCGCACATGAATAATCAAAAGAAAATTTGCATGTCAATGCTTTTTTTTTTTTTTTGGCTAAATGGCTTTCTCATAGTTTTGATAGGACGATTTTGTAAAAAAAAAGTGGGAGAGGAGGCCTAGTTGTACTCCAGTTTTTGGCTATTTAAAAAGGCAAATAGAACTTTAATTTTTTTTTACGAAGGTTTTTATTAATAATAAATATACGTAACTTACGAATTAAATTACATAACGAAATTCTATATTTGTATATGAGGGGGTTCAATCCCTCGTCAATACCTCGCTATTTACATTAAAGCTTAAACTTGGTCCCAATTCTTTAAGAATGATCCTTGAATCACAAACGCCGTAGAATAAATAGTTGAAATTACTAAAAATACTTTAGCGTAAAGAGTGAGGTATTGTGGAGGAGACGAACCCCCTTATATACGTAATAATTTCTGTTCGTTTTAGGTTCTAATCCTGCTCCTTACTTCCACCAGAAAAAAACTTTTTTTTATTATTATTATTATTTATTATTTAAGAATTAACGACGCTTCTTGACTACTAAGGTCCCTGCGTCGGCCCTGCAGTGCATTCCTGCAGCGTGATTCGATCTCTGGAACTTTTTTAATGTATTTTTTCATTGTTCTTTTAAATAATGCTAGAAGATCCTGCGGCCCCTTCATGGAAATTTTCTTCCCTCTTGATAAATTCGTCCATGGAACAATCCTCCCACGTAACCCCCTCCCTCGACCCCCTCACCCCTAGTGTGAAAAGTCCCCCTGAAACCATCTGTACACGTCTCAATAACCATTACTTTATGTAAACAATGGTCAAAGTTTGTAACTTGCAGCCCCTCCCCCGGGGACTGTGGTGGAGCCAGTCGTCCCCAAAGACATAATTTTTAGGTTTTTCGACCATGCTAAACAAAATGGCTATCTCCAAATTTTGATACAGTGACTTGGGGAAAAAAGAGTTTTGGAGGGGGCCTAGGTGTCCTCCAATTTTTGGTAACTTAAAAAGGGCACTAGAACTTTTCATTTCTGTTAGAATGAGCCCTCTCACTACATTCTAGGACCACTGAGTCGATACGATCACCCCTGGGGAAAAGAATAGAAAAAAAAAAAAAAAAAAAATAAACACGCATCCGTGATCTGTCTTCTGGCAAAAAATACAAAATTCCACATTTTTGTAGATAGGAGCTTGAAACTTCTACAGTAGGATTCTCTGACACGCTGAATCTCATGGTGTGATTTTCGTTAAGATTCTTTGACTGTTAGGGGTTGTTTTCCCCTATTTTCTAAAATAAGGCAAATTTTCTCAGGCTCGTTACTTTAGATGGGTAAAAATAAACTTGATGAAGCTTACATATTTAGAATCAGCGTAAAAATGTAATTCTTTTGATTTAACTATTGGTATCAAAATTCCATTTTTTAGAGTTTCGGTTACTATTGAGCTGGGTCGCTCCTTACTGCAGTTCGTTACCACGAGCTGTTAGATAAATTGAGCCATTTTTTTTATCCAGGGTCGTTTTCTCTGAACACTACAGTTGACTACGGACGACCTCCCATCTCTTGATTTCCTCATAAAAGTGTGGGCGCTCTTGTGCTGAAAGAATGTATTTGATACTGACAGATGGTCTTGCATACCCAGCAGCAGCCACGTACCGTTGGAGTAGCTTTCTCCTCTGCAATGCGGTGGAATACTAGCATGCTTTTAGGGGTCGAGCCGAGACCGGTTCCTACATTAAAGCCTCCAGCAATAAACAATTGGTCTAGATTCGGGCAACTGCCTATCGTCTGCTGGAGTAGATCCTAGAATTTATCTTTTTGTGGGTAAGGTGAGTACGGTTTGGTGCGTAGGCTGTGATGACTGTTATGTTAAAGGGGTGACTCAAAATCATGATCTGAGATGTGTGATTTTATGTCGACTCGCATTCCATGACTGCTGATTCTGCATTCTTAATTTGGAAGAATCCGACGCCATGTAAACTGAATCCATCTCTTGGATCCAGAGTTGTAGAGGCAAAATTTCTTGCCACTGACTGGATCGTTAGTGATCTTATTGATCCGATCGTTCAAGGTGTTCTCCGTTTAAGGATACATTTCTTTGGTTGTATGTAGGATAGAGATTTCGAAGTAAATGGCGAATCCCTGGCTTGGATTCACCCAACCCCTACCTCTGGCTAGGGTGCAGTTCAATTTTATGCAGTTTTGATTTTTTCTCATTCGAATCGTAAAAAAAAAAAAAAGGATTAAAGTAATAAGAAGCTGATCAAATTTCCAGCCCGTCGCCACCTACGATCCTGCCAAAATTCACAACCTCAAAAAAATAAAGACGATCGCTTGGGTTGAATTTGGTAAACTGTTTAATGAGATAAAAAATGAGTTATAATATTAGATACCTGATCAATTTACTATGGAGTAAAGTAAACATAGACTAAACACCAATTTTTGTATTTTAGTAATCAGCTAATTTAATATCCTAAAATTAATCTTTTCAGGTATGGATTTTACGGTCTTGTATTTGAGCCAGATTTATATGCACTGCCATTAGTTCGGCCTGTTTATTCACTACAAGCATCACCACCATCTCAGTATTCATATGAAAACATATCCTATACATATCCCCCCATGAACCCCAAGATAGTTTCCAAAGCTGTTGCAGTTCAAGCCCCAGCTGATCAAGCTCAGAGTGTGAAAAGGATATTGTCAAACATAGACCCGGAGAAGGAGGCAAGGTCTCTTGTGCAGTGTGAGAGCCAGCTTAATGGCCTTATGGAAGTGGAGCCGTTGGGTTTTAGTTTTTTCTCTGCCTCTGAAGGAACTACACTAGAGAAAAACACATCTAATCGAGGCATGCGCACAACAACCCACAGTGAGGTAAGAATGTTTCATCTTTATTTTTTTTTTGTTTAGAAAAAAAATATTTTATTCCGATCATTACTGATCCCAATTGAACGCGCGCAGCCACCAATAACACTTAATCGTCATCTTATGCAGTAAGTAGAAGTAATTTAAGAAAAATTAAATGTTCTACCCAGAACAAATTTTCCAAAGTTTTGAGAGGGGAGAAGAGCCTTTTCAATTTTTTTTTTCAAGGTGTCAGTGCCACTTGTAAGTAACTTTCCCTCAGTTTTAACCCTACTTGACAATTTTTGTAAGATGGTTTAATTTACTATAAGAATGTAATTTTCATAAGAGTGTATTTGGACTATAGTAGGTTATAACAAGGGTATTAAAACAAATCAGTATTTGAATTTACGTTTTAAAGGCAGTCACGAATAGCTCCAAATATCCAGAAATTATATTTAAAAGACGAATTTTATTTTAGTTATCATAGTAAATTTTGCAGTAAGAAATTTTTATCAAAATGGCAATGATTAGATTGACAGTAAAGTGAAGAGATTGCACCTGCTTAATTGATATTTCCCCCAAGATTGATCCGAATTTTATTCCCCCAGAAACAAATATGAATTCATATATGCAAGTTTGACACTTAATTTGAGGTCTAAAGTCATCCATAACAGGTTAACTTCAATGTTGTTAACCTGTTGTTCAGGCTGCTCATATTTTGCTCACTCTCATACTCTAGAATATGCTACAACTACAGGTTGCCGAAAATTTTCCTTTTTTTAATTTTTGTTTCAAAATACACGGTTAAAAATGAATTGAGTTGTATTTTTGCGTTTTTCTTTATTTCTTCTTCAGTCATACCTCTTTTTTCTAATTAAAAGAATCACCATGGACCTCTTCAGACATATATGACTCCTCTGATAGAGTGTGGTTAGTATGGCTAGTATGGCTCTTTGGCCATACTACCATGGCGATCGCTGTTTTGGAATAAAGTAAATACTCTATTTTGTTATCGAAATTGTCGGTTCTCTTATTATGTGTGCATATCTTTTTTTTTTATTCGAGTAGGGGAATTGAGTAGGGGCATAAGCGGCTATAATTCTTTCGATTGAATAACATAATTGGGTTTTGCTTAGTAATTAAAGCTCCTTGTGCATGTACACTCCCAATTTTAGGAGGGTATACTTGGGCACGAGGACGATTGGGAAGATTTTTCCTCACCTTAATGTTAGCTCAGAAGTCTCCCATGAAAAAGCTGGGGTTCAGAATATAGTTCTTTTGCCTTTATCTTGACACATAGATATTCTCAAATACTTCACTCCTCCTATGGGCTGAACCTTTTTGACCAACTTTTACATATTTAGTCGATTTTTCTAGGATTAGGAGTTCGTTATTAGAAGTGTGTGGTTTGATATATGTACTCCAAAATGACCAATATTTTTTGTATTTTGTTCGAAATAGATTTTACGGTTGACCCTAAGAAGAAGAGGCGTCTCTGATTTTCACAATTAAGGTGCCTTCGTGGAAGTATGGGTTTAAGTAATATATTGATGCTACTATTCTTCTTAGATTTTGACCCACTCTCCAAATTTGGAAATATTGACATTTTTGTTTTGCAGTGGGAATATGGCCTTTGGAATTGGAGCCATTTGGTTTCCCGGTCGGACTTCCAGCAATGCATATTATCAATAGAGAGAATGCACAGTGGTGCTCGCCGCTATGTAACTGTGGATTTTGGCAAGCTTGTGCTCCTAACTGACATTTATGTGCCCGCCTGTCCACATTTGATGAGCATTACCATAGAGACGTGGTGTCACAGGGAGGAGACGGATCCTGTTCGAGTGGCTCTCAGCTCAGACATCGGCTCAAAATCTCTTTTATTGACTGATATCCAGCCGGCAATATTGTGTCGGTTTTTAAAGGTATAATCTAAGAATACTAAATAGACTGATTATAATAGTGCTGATACTAATAGACTGAAAAGAGGGGAAATACTTTCGCAGTAATATATGTCAGGCTATGTACCATATTAGGTAGGTTCAAAAACCTTAAGGTAGGTTTTTGGCTAAGATAGGTGTCGTTTTTTGTGTGTCAAACATATTATACTGCACTATACCATAATATATTATACAATGGTAAAGTATAGTATAGTATAGTATAGTATGCTTGAGTTCTCTAGGAAACATATTACTTTGTATGATGATACTCTTTAGGCTTAGAGATGATGTAGATAAAGTTTCAAGAGAAGAAAAGTGTGGTTTTAGGAAGGGGAGAGAATGTGTTGACCAAATTTTCACTCTTCGATTGATATTTGAGAAGTGCCTAGGTCATCAAACCTCTTAAGTCCTCAGTTTTATGGATTCTGACCAAGCGTTTGATTCAGCCGGTCGAAGAGATTTGGCAAAGGATCTTTGTATGGTAGGCCAGATTAGTGCATTAAAAGAATTAGTCCTGTGTACGAGAATTAAATAAAAAAAAAAGTTTTTTCAACTGAAAGTAAGGAGCGACATTAAAACTTAAAACCAACAGAAATTATTCCGTGTATGACAGGGAGTGTCCCCTCCTCAATGCCCCACTCTTTACGCTAAAGTGTTTTATTGTTTTAAAAATTAGAGTTGTGAGAAGGAGTTAAACTTAAGCGTAAAGAGTGGGGTATTGAGGAGGGGACATCCCCTTTCATATACGGAATAATTTCTGTTCGTTTTAAGTTGTAATGTCGCTCTTTACTTTCAGTTAAAAGAAAACTTGTTTTTTTTTTATTTAATTTCTTCATGTTTTTGAATTAATGCAGGTTTTGATTTTGGCTCAATGTACATGAATAGTTAAAACGAAATTTGCATATTAATTTTACTTTTTTGGCTAAATGGCTTTCTCAAAGTTTTGACCGGACGATTTTGAGAAAAAATATGGCGGGGGAGGGTTCTAGATGCCCTCCAATTTTCGTTGTCACTTAAAAAGGCCGCTAGAACTTAAAATTCGATTTGCGAACGTTTTTATTAGTAATAAAAATACGTAGCTTATAAAATAAACTTAGGGAAAGAACTTCTATATTCGTATATTTTTATTACATATATGAGGGGGCTCACCTCCTCGGCACTAAAGTTTTATTTTGTTCCTATTCTTTATGAATGACTCCTGGATCACAAAGGTCGTTTTAATAAATAGCTCTTTTAAAATTGCTAAAAAATACTTCAGCGCAAAGAGTGAGGTATTGAGGAGGGGACGAAACCGCTCATATACGTAAAATTCTCTGTTCGTTCTAAGTTTTAATGTTGCTCCTTACTTTCAGTTGAAAAAACTTGTTTTTTTTTTCTATTTAATTTCTGAATGTTTTTAAATTAATGCAGGTTTTGAATTTGGCTCACGGTACATGAATAATTAAAACAAAATTTGCATATTAATTTTAATTTTTTGTCTAAATGGCTTTCTCAAAGTTTTAATCAGACAATTTTTGAGAATAAAAGGGCGGGGAGGAGGCCTAGTTGCCCGCCAATTTTTTTTGGTTTCTTAAAAAGTCTACTAGAAATTTTAATTTTATTTTAAGAACGTTTCTTTTTAGTAATAAATATACGTAACTTACAAAGTAACTGACGCAATACACTTCTATATTTGTATATTTTTATTCGGTATATGAGGGGGTTCGCTCCCTCTTCAATACCTTGCTCTTTAACTAAAGAATGAATTTTGTTCCAATTCTATAAGAATGACCCCTGAATCACAAAGGCCGTTTAATTAGAATAAAAAGATCTTTTGAAATTACCAAAAATACTTTAGCATAAATAGCAAGGCATTGAAAAGGGACGAGCCCGTTCATATACATAGTAATTTCTCTTCGTTTTAAGGTTTAATGTTACTCCTTACTTTCAGTTGAAAAAACTTGTTTTGTTTTTTTATTTAATTTCTTTTGTTTTAAATAATGCTAGAGAGTCCAGCTCCCCCTTCATCGAAATTATCTTCCCCCATGATAAATTCTTCCATGGAAAGATCCTATCATGTAACCCACTCCCTACCACCAGAAAAAATCCCCCCCTGAAAACGTCTGTATTCTTCCCAATAACTAATACTATATGTAAACAATTGGTAAAGTTCATAACTTGCAGCCCTTCCTCCGGGGACTGTGGGGGATTAAGTCGTCCTCAAAGACATAGTTATTAGATTTTTTGACTATGCTGAACACAATGGTTATCTTGAAATTTTGTTTCGATGGTTTTAGGAAAAAAATGAGCGTGGGAGGGGGCCTAGTTGCCCTCTAATTTTTGTTCACTTAAAAAGGGAACTAGGAGTTTTAATTTTTCGTTAGAATGAGCCCTCTCACGACATTCTAGGACCACTGGATTGATACGATCACTCCTGGGAAAAAAAATGCTAGATAAACAAATAAACACGGATCCGTAATCTTTCTTCTGGCAAAAAATACAAAACTCACATTTTTGCAGATAGGAGCTTGAAACTTTTACAGTAGGGTTCTGTGTTACGCTGAATCATTAAGTGCTTTTCATTAAGATTCTATAATTCTATGTGTATCCTCCTTTTTTCGAAAATAAGGCAAATTTTTCAAAGGCTCGTAACTTTTGATGGGTGACACAAATTTGATGAAACTTATATATTTAAAATCAGCGTAAAAATTTGACTCACTTGATGTATACATTGAAATCAAAACGTCGTTTTTTAGATTTACGATTACTGTTGAGCCGGCTCGCTCCTTTTTACTCTTCGTTACCACGAACTGTTTCATAACATTAACGCGGTTAAGGTAGGAGACGAGGTTAGTAGCTGATTTTGTATTAAGTCGGGACTCAGGAGTTAAGCAGGGTTCCATTCTATCTTCATTTATATGCATCATATTGATGGACTTTGTCCTAAGGAGCACAGCAAAGGCCATGGGAGAACACGGAATCAATTGGGGAAGTAGAACTCTCCTATCCTTAGATTGTATTGGTGATTTAAGCATATTAATTGAAAATGTATGAATTCTTTGAGATTTTGAGAGTTCATGGTACAACAATAGGTTTGAAAATAATGTTAAGAAGACTAAGTTGCTAAGACAGGGAATAAGTGAAGGTGAAGAGGTGAAAATGGTAACGAGAAGATTGTTCAAGTGATCAGTTTACTTACCTAGGTAATATCATTAGTAAAGATGGTGGGTGCAGTGAAGATGTTGAACATTAACTAGCCAAGACAAGGGCTCCCACGCGTCCCGAAAAACTTTGGAAATTTGGGAAATTAAAGACCAATTTTCGAGACATGGAAAACACCTGGAAAACTTACTTTACCGCGGAAATGTTATAGTTTTTCCTGGAAAATAATCTTCTGTATGAACGTATTTTAACTACGTAAAACTTGCGAATATACAACATATATTCCCAGTATCCCGGTCGTCATTTGTGTACCAGTGTACCAGTCTGTAATTTCTCTTTGAGCGTCCCGGTCGTCATTTATATTCCCTGTGTCCCGGTGTCCCGGTCTGTAATTTATCTTTGAGTGTCCCGGTCGTCATTTATATGTCCCGGTCGTTATTTGTGTCCCAGTCTGTAATTTCTCTTTGAGTATCCCGGTCGTCATTTATATTCCCTGTGTCCCAGTTTTTAGTTTTCTTTTTCTCCTTTATTTTTCAGTTTTTTCCCTTTTTTTACTTTTCTTTCAGTTTTTAGTTTTTATGGCACTTGGTATTAACCAAATGACATATAGCGGTCGCCAATTCTGTCGGTCTGTCTGTCGGTCCCGGTTTTGCTACTTTAGGCACTTCCAGGTAAGCTAGGACGGTGAAATTTGGCAAGCGTATCAGGGACCGGACCAGATTAAATTAGAAATAGTCGTTTTCTCGATTTGACCATCTGGGGGGGGGGGGGGTAGGGGCCGGTTAATTAGGAAAAAATAGAAAAATTGAAGTATTTTTAACTTATGAGCGGGTGATTGGATCTTAATGAAATTTGATGTTTGGAATGATATTGTGTCTCAGAGCTCTTATTTTAAATCCCGACTGGGTCTGATGACATTGGGGGGAGTTGGAGGGGGGAAACCTAAAATCTTGGATCTAAAAGTGGATCTAAGAGTGGAGGGATCGGGATGAAACTTGATGGGAAAAATAAGCGCAAGTCCCAGATACATGATTGACATAATCAGAACTGATTTGCTCTCTTTGGGGTAGTTGGGGGGGGGAGTAATTCTTAAAAATTAGAAAAATGAGGTATTTTCAACTTACGAACGGGTGATCGGATCTCAATGAAATTTGATCTTTAGAAGGATATCGTGTCTTAGAGCTCTTATTTTAAATTCCGACCGGATTTGGTGATGGGGGTGGGGAGTTGGGAGGGGGAAACCTAAAACTTGGAAAACACTTAGAGTGGAGGGATCGGGATGAAACATGGTGGGAAAAATAAACACAAGTCCAAGATAGATGATGGACATAAACGGAACGGATCCGCTCTCTTTTGGGTAGTTGGGGGGGGGGGGGGTATTTCTGAAAAATAAAAAAAAATGAGGTATTTTTAACTTACGAACGGGTGATCGGATCTCAATGAAATTTGATATTTAGAAGGATATCGTGGCTCATAGCTCTTGTTTTAAACCCAACCGGATCTGGTGACATTGGGGGGGGGGAGTTGGGAGGGAGAAACCTAAAAATTGGAAAACACTTAGAGTGGAGGGATCGGGATGAAACTTGGTGGAAAAAAAACACGAGTCCTAGATACATGATTGACATAACCAGAACGGATCCGCTCTCTTTAGGGTAGTTGGGGGGGGGGGGTTAATTCTGAAAAATTAGAGAAAATGAGGTATTTTTAACTTACGAACGGGTGATTGGATCTCCATGAAATTTGATTTTTAGAAGGATATCGTGTCTCAAAGTTCTTATTTTAAATCCTGACCGGATCTGGTGACATTGGGGGAAGTTTGGGGTGGGGAAACCTAAAATGATGGGAAACGCTTAGATTGGAGGGATTGGGATGAAACTTGGTTGGAAAAATAAGCAGAAGTCTTGCATACGTGATTTACATAATTGGAACGGATCCGCTCAATCGCGGGGGGGGGGGGGGGGTAATTCTGAAAAATAAGAAAAATGGCGTATTTTTAACTTACGAAGGAGTGATCGGATCTTCATGAAACTTCATATTTAGAAGGACCTCGTAACTCCGATATCTTATTTTAAATCTCAACCGGATCAAGCGTAATTGGGGGGGGGCAGTTGGGGGACCGGAAATCTGAGAAAATACTTAAAGCGGTGAGATCAGGATGAAACTTGATGGGAAGAATAGAAACCTGTCTAAGATACGTGACTGACATAACTGGACCGGATCTGCTCTCTTTGGTGGAATTGGGGGGGGGGGGGTAATTTTGAAAATTGAGGAATTTGTAACTTACTAAAGGGTGACCAGATCTTAATGAAATTTGATATTTAGAAGGATCTTGTGCTTTAAAGTTCTAATTTCAAATTCCGACCAGATCCTGTGACATTCGGGGGAGTTGGAGGGGGGAACTGGAATTCTTAGAAAACATGAAAATTGGACTGTTTATATCTTACGAATAGATGATCGGATCGTAATGAAATTTGATATTTAGAAGGAATTCATATCTCAGAGCTCTTATATCAAATCCCGACCAGATCTTTTGACATTGTGGGGATTTGGAGGGGGAAATCTTGGAAAAACACTTGGAGTGTAGGAATCGGGATGAAGCTTGGTGGATAGAATAAACAAATGTCCTTGATACGTGATTGACAGAATCGCACTGGATTCGCTCTCTTTGGGGGAGTTGGGGGGAGGGGTTCAGTGATTTGGCGAGTTCGGTTCTTCTGGACGTGCTAGGGCGATGAAAATTGGTAGGCGTGTTAGGGAGCTGCACAATTTGACTTGATAAAGTCGTTTTCCCAGATTCGACCATCTGGGGGGCAAAAGGGAGAGGAAAAATTAGAAAAAATTAGGTATTTATAACTTACGAGTGGGTGATCGGATCTTAATGAATTTTGATATTTAGAAGGACTTTGTGACTCAGAGCTCTTATTTTAAATCTTGACCGGCACTAAGCCTCTTATTTTCCTTTTTAAATCAATCTATTGATTCATAGAATTTTGTTAGAGCTCATACCGTATGATCTCTTGGCTCTTAGCTCTTCTCGCCTCGTCAGAAGTGCCATATGAGCTCTTAGCTCTTGTTTTATTAGTTTTTAGTTTTTTTGTAGTTTTTACCTTTTTTTTAGTTTTTTTTTCTTTTTTAGTTTTTAGTTTTTTACCTTTTTTTTAGTTTTTTTTTTTTAGTTTTTTAGCTTTTTTAGTTTTTTTAGTATTTTCTTTTTAGTTTTTTTTTTAATTTTTACCTTTTTTAGTTTTGTTTTCTTCTTTTGTATTAATGCTAAAACCAAGGTTCGAACCTGGAACCTCTCGGACCTAGAACCTGGAACATAACGCTTTACCAACTCAGCTACTTCGGCATGAATACATTCGTTTTTGAATTGGTATATGATGACTAACTTCATGACGACATACAGCTCAATCCTTATAATGACGTCACTCGACAGACAGACTGACAACTTATATATATATATATATATATATATATATATATATATATATATATATATATATATATATATATATATATATATATATATATATATATATATATATATATTGTGCCCATCAAAGGTTCCTTTTTTGGTGTGATTCATTGTATTTTTATATGTGAAGTAAATAGGAATAAACAAGAAAGAGTAGCACAATGAAAAATAAAGATCTAGGAATGATGAATAACACCTTCGAGAATTTGGGAAGATGTACTTCCGACCTTGTAAACTGATATTATTTTGGTAACTTTCTTCTCGCCGCAAGTCACTCTTTCAACTTTTTTAGAATTTAAAAGTGCGTAGGAGCCTTGTTTATAGAAAGAACTCAATTGATTTAAATTTAGAATTTAATTCAAGGTATACTTTTCTTAAGAATAAAAAAATTCAAATTTTGATATATCCAATTATTTAGACAGTGAAAAAAAAAAAAAAAAAAAAAAAACTGGCACAAGTCGACCGTATATACAGCGGCCATCATCAGTAGCATTACTAAAATAATATAATTGAAACTATTATTTTTATACATAAAAATAAATAACTTTTCGGGTAATTCACAAAATAATGAACTTCCGGATTATTCACTAGATTATTTTCAGAGAGAGTTCACTGATAAAGTTCATTCAAATCTTATGTAAATTTCCTTCTTTAATGTTACCATAAGTAAAACAAATTTCCAGTGAAGGTTACAAAGCCTTCCGTGTCTTCTAATTTCAAACTAAATGTTGAGTTTATAGCTGTTCACTTGGATGGTCTCATTTCCCCATACGTATTTACGTATTTTTGACGTAATACCTTAAACTAGGTAATCTTTTCTTAGACCATACTGCCGTTCCATGACAAATAAATAAATTTTCAAATGGGAATAAATTCATTTATTTAAACAGTGGAAAAAAAACATTTCTTCACCGTCTAAATAAATTGATTTATCCCCATTTGAAAATTTATTTAGTCGTCATAGAACAGTAAGGGAGTCTAAGAAAAGAATACCACGTTTCCTAAGATCTAACCTGAATTATTTGGAAAGTAAACAGACTCTTTTTTTTCTAAAGAATTTTGTGAAGACTTGGTTTGTATGTAAAATATAAGATACTGAAGGAAAATGAACACAGATATAATTAGGATCTTATGGATTTTTTTTTCGCTGAATTTAAGGCCAAAGTAAATACAAAACATTTCGTTTAGGTTTTATGTTTATCCTAATGATTTTGCGTCGTAGAACTTTCTTCTTTTTGCTTTTTGCAGACTTAGGTTTCCTCTTATCCTTGGTTTGACTGATGGTTCGGAGTATTACCCTTGGTTCGAGCATCTTTAAACCTTCTAGACTATTTCACCATTTGGAAATCTCAACAATTAAAGGTTTATTTTTAACAACACTTGAAAATTTTCAGTACTTATCTTTTTAATGGCATTTGGTTTTCAGTAAAGTAGGAATGGCAAAATAGCATTTGTAAGATTCAGAGGAGGCGGGGAGGTCGCCCTCTAAGCATTCTTTATATCGCTTCTATTACCGTTATTTTTCACATTTTTCCTCGGTCATTTTTATGTTCTCTTCATTTTGTACTTTTTTTTAGATGACTGTTATTGGAAAGTATGGGTTAAATGTCAACTCTGTGAAGATTGCGTTTGGATGGTTTTTGGGGCACAGCGTCGTTCTGCCGTGTGATTTGGTTGCAAAATCAGTCAAAACAGAGGAGAAGATCAGTCCCCTAACTATAGAAGAAATGGAAGTAAGTCACTGCTCGGATTTGACGATCAAAGGCAGTATCTAGGCTAAGTTTTATTTTTCAAATTTGGTATTAGCATTAAGTTTTGTTTCAGGGCTTTCTTAAATCTTCAATTGAAAAAAATTTTCCATTTTGTCGCATTTCACAAAAATTTTCGATTTTGTCACAAAACAAAAGATATCGGTCGAGACCTCCACACGGGGTTTTGGTTTACAACCCTCCCTCCTGGATAAATTTCCCTTGTAAGTACACCCCACTCCCTCCACCATTAAAAATACCTCACTGTATTATATCGCCCTCCGAGAAGTATACCCCCCCCCAAAAAAAAATACATAGGTGAGATAAGTAAAGTGGGAAAAAGGGAATTTACACACAATAATTATCTAAAAACTTAAAAAAAATTGGCAATTACTTTTTTGGAGGAAAAGCTTCCATGTTAAGTTATGTTATTTTTGGCAGTAGTGGGCACCAAATTAGATAAAAGTATAAGAAAAAAGCTTGGAAAAAGAAATGTAGGTGAAAAATCATTTAAATTAAGCAAAAAATATGGCATTAAAAAATTTAAAATGGTTTAAAATCCCAATGAAAGCATAATTGTTTTTGGGAATAATATATTCTTTTTGTGAAAGTTATTACGGACGAGCGTAAAACTACAACGATTCACCATTAACAAATGA
Source organism: Artemia franciscana (assembly GCF_032884065.1). Lineage (NCBI taxonomy): Eukaryota > Metazoa > Arthropoda > Branchiopoda > Anostraca > Artemiidae > Artemia > Artemia franciscana. The sequence continues at coordinate 63,088,867 of NC_088869.1, read as the reverse complement.
ATGGAACTCTTATCGAACAGAAATTACAACAAATAACCTATTCAAACTCAAAACGAACAAAATTAACATGAGTCGGGTTGATAACCCCCATACCTTCTCAAGACCAGAACATAGTTTTCATATTACTAAAAAAAAAGCAACAAATAACCGTAGATTGTCAGTTTGATATACATATACTGATGTTTATTTATTCCTTAACGTGTTAATGATTCTTTATTTATTAATTTAAAGAAGTGAAAAATGTTTTAAGTTGTTTTGTTGTTAGCAAATTACAAATCATGTCCTGGTTTTGATTTTAATTTCGACTTTGTTATTTACAGTAATTTTTCATTTTGTTATTTTTTTTTTGTTTTTTTATGGGTCGTTATTTTTTATCTGTAAGCAATCAAAAAATTATAAAACTTGAAGACACTTAAACTTCTACTATGCGGTTCTGTGATTGTTTTGTAAACATTGAGGGGGAGATACCTCAAAGGGTATATTTTAAGGCCCCTTTCAATTTCCAATTGAATTAGCCTTTCTTGAAGTTTCCACGACAACAAATAGCCATCTCATAATTTTATCTGATTCATTTCGGGAAAATACGAAGTATGGTAGGGGAGTATCCACCCCCTCCCCCATCACTCTGAATCTCACAAAGCTCACTAAAACTTCTGATTAGAAATCCAATTAGCCCTCTCTGAAGTTTATACGATCACCCTTTCTATATAAACCCTATAAGCCCCCAGGGTAACTTACAGCCCTTGCCCTGAATGCCCTAGGGGGGCTGTCAACCTTAAATGCGTAATTTCAGGACCTTTTAACTACTTTGAACAAAATTACTACCTCAAAATTTTGAGTGAATGCGTTTGGGGAAATGTTGAGTGTGGAAGAATGAAAGAGAGAATACTATAAGGGCTTATTTTATGAAGATGAAAATTTTGGGGGGAAATTTAAGAAAAATTTAAACTAAATACAAACATTCATTCAAACAGTGCATGCAATTGTCAAAAGTTCATGTCTTAAGAATGAATTTTGGTAGTAAGTTGAAACATTCAGAGAACACTTAAAAGGGAAGATCAATAGACCAAAAGATCAATTCAAATATAATAACAAGAATAGCGTGAGAACCTCTTCAATATCAGGTTCTCATGGTTGTTTTTTCAAATATATTTAAAAATAACTGCTTTTAATCATAAATGCTCAGATCTTGAGTCAGACTGTCAGCAGGGCCCTCTAAAACAGCCCCAGGGCTTTCTGGAGTATGTCTGGGGAAATTTGCTTAGGAGTTCTGGCCAACCACCCCCCCCCCCTCCAGTGTAAAATTTTCCCTTAAAATTATATCTCCCAAAAATATTCTTTCCAATCAAAAGTTTCCCTGCGGAAAGTTCTCCAGCAGAAAATTCAATCCTTTGCCCGAAAAAAGAATACGTACTTAAAATAACAGATACTATACGTAAACAATGGCTTTTAGACATATTTATTGGGTTTCCCCTTCTTGGGGCGGGGGATCTGCCCTTACAAAAACGATGGGTTGCCGAAAATGGCCATCCCACTAAACATAATTACAGATAAACAGAATCAACTCCTCCTCATGTCACTTGTAAATTTTCTTGAATTGCCAATGTAGTACAATCAGCCGCAATATTGACTGGGTAAGGATCGGCTCCACGGCTACACAGGTACGAGGGGAAAAGGTAATAAGGAAAAAGGACACTGGAATACTGCAACACAGCTTCTCTGCAACATGGGGTAATAAGGGAAAACAGCTCCAAAAGGGATCAGGTACAGCTACAAAAGGGATCAGGAACAGCTTCAAAATACAGGGGTAAACATATTGGTAACAGCTACAACATCTTGGAATAAGACACAGCCACACATGCACACACACAGCCACACATGCACACACATGCACACACACAGCCACACATGCACACACACAACCACACATGCACACACACAGCCACGCATGCACACACACAGCCACACATGCATACAAACACAACCACACATGCACACACACACACCCAAGTTCCATACCACCCAAGAGGTCAAGGCTAGTGATGCACTTTTTTAAAGAGGTTCCCCAGTAGGTCGCATCCTCTTTGTCATGTAATGTAATCATTACATTACATGATTACATGAAAAAAAATCATGTAATCATGATTTATATAGAACACACACACACACAGTGTTTAATCTTTTGTTATTTCCTTGCTTTGCTTATCTGAATTTATGGTTTGCTTTTCGGTAGTAAAATTAGAGTTAACTGTTTTGAGGGACTTGAGAATGAGACCTGGAAAAGGTGCCTTAGTTCCACACCACCCAAGAGGTCAAGGCTAGTGGCGCGTCTTTTTTAAAGAGGTTCCCCCAGTAGGCCTCATCCTCTTTGTCATGTAATGTAATCATTACATTACATGATTACAATGTAATCATGATTTATATAGAAATTAATAATTTCTATTGACTATTATAGTTTTTCGACTTTCAACATCCTGTCTTCTTTGTTCTTCTTCCTTTTCTTCTTCTTTTGTTCTTTGTTTTTGCATGACCGGCAGATATTTCCGAGCTCTCTGATGATGCACCGCTGACTTCTTTTGGCATCTCCTCAGTTGTGTAGGCCATCAGGACATCTCTCCGGCGTTTCCTGGCTCTCTCTGAAAGGATGAAACTCATGTCATGCCCTTTATTGAAATCACCGGGTTTGACGCCATAGTCACAGCACTCACAGGTCTCCTCTCTTGCCGGGGCTGATTGTGGAGCTTCAGGAGTGGCTGGTGTGGGGGCAGGTACAGTCACTGGCCTGCTGTCATCGAACGAAAATGTGCGGTCCGGTAGATTTAGAGGGTCAAAGTATATTCCGGTCATAGCCGACAATGCCTTGCAGAAACTATGTAATGTTTTATTTTCTTCCATCAAGCTGCTCACTTGGGACGCTAAAAAATATGATTTGTTCTGCAACCTCTCTGCAACCTCATCCTTGGCCAATTCGTGCAAGTCCTTTGCTTCTTTGGCTGACCAATATTCTCCATTGGGATTTTTGCTACAGGATCCTTTCTTCGCCAAAAAGTGCTTGTCCAATTTATAAAAGGACCTGTGGCAAAATCGGCAAATAGTGAAGAAATTCCTTGGCTTCTTCCCTTTGACATCCTTCGAAACAGCAAGGGTTATGGAAGGTTTCCTAGAGTCATCTTCAGGTGCGATCAAAGAGGCCGGGTGTGTTCCAGGGGCAGTCAAGGTTAGTCCAGGGGCAGGCATGGTCAGTCTAGGGGCAGTCAAGGTCGGTTCAGGGGCAGGTGAGGTCAGTACAGGGGCAGGTGAGGTCAGTACAGGCGCAGGTGAGGTCAGTACAGGCGCAGGTGAGGTCAGTACAGGCGCAGGTGAGGTCAGTACAGGCGCAGGTGAGGTCAGTACAGGCGCAGGTGAGGTCAGTACAGGGGCAGGTGAGGTAAGTTCTGGGGCATTCAAGGTCGGTTCAGGGGCATTCAGGGTCGGTCCAGGGGCAGGCATGGTCGTTATCGAGGATTCTTGACGAACAATGGTTTCAATTTCTCTGGTCATCTAAAAAAAGGAAACTAATGTCAGTTTCCTTTTTTTGCTTGCGAATTCAAAACAGTGTTTTTAAATTATCATGAATCTTATGAATATAATAAGTTGAAACCTGACTGGCTATTAAAATTATTAATTAAAGTTGTTTTCTATAATTTTGACACTCATTTCACATTTCTACACACTTTTATACAATAGGCACAATTGTACAACACGGCACGGGGCTAGGTGCAACATTAATACTTAATAAGAAAAGAAATGATTACGCATACCAGAGGTTTACCTATGCGAGAGTCGTAATACCTTGCTCTTTACGCCAAAGTGTTTTTAATTGGCCCTCTAAAGTGGTCCTAGGGTTTTCTAGGGTCTGTCTGGGAAAATTTGCTTTGGAATTCTGGCCAATCCACCCCTAGGTTAAAAATTTCCCCTTAAAATTTAATCCTACGGTAAAATTGCAAAAGGATCTAAGGACCCTGAGAGCTTTCTTGGCAAATATGCACATTTCTCCAGACAGGCGTCAGGGCCTTGGATTTACAAATATTAGACAAAGTTATGTGAAATAATGCCTTTGCTATTTTAATAGACTGAGAATATCTGGGCAACTTAAACTGAAATTTTGAGAGAAGAAGAGCTTAGCCTATGCGTATGCGTATCGGCTGGTGTTCTGGACATTAACTTTTCAGTTTTTATTCTCGAGATATAAGGTTTTTCCCAAAAGCTAGCTATGAATTTCAGTGCACAAAATAACGTGTAGACTATTGTAATGCACTAAGGATTTGTGGGCCAATTAAACTGAAAATTAAACTAATAATATTTTTATTACCAATAAAAACGTTTTTAAAAATAAATAAATTACATGGCAAAAATTGTATCCAGGGAAGCATGCAAAAATGCATATTTCCAAATAACAACTTTTGTGGAGTCAACTTTTTGCCGAAAAAGCGTGAAAACCTGTTAATCGGGAAATCTATTGACATTTTGGAGAGGTCCCCCCAATTTTCACGGAAATTTGCTTAGGAATTTCGCCCAGTTTCCACCTCGCCCAGTGTAAATTTCCCCTTAAAAGTGTGAAAACCTGTTAATTTATAAATATATTGATATTTTGGAGTGATCCCCCCAATTTTCACGAAAATCGTGTCGAAAAAGCGTGAAAATCTATTAGTTTACGAATATATATGCATTGTAGAGTCAACTTTTTGCCGAAAAAGTGTGAAAACCTGTTAATCGGGAAATTAATTGACATTTTGGAGAGGTTCCCCCAATTTTCACGAAAATTTGGTTTGGAATTTTTATCCAATTTCCACTTCCCCCAGTGTAAAATTTTCCCTTAAAATTCTATCCATGGCAAAAATTATATCCAGGGAAGCATGCAGATATTGTAATAGAATGCAAGTTTGTGTTCCGATGAAATGGATTAACTAGGGGAACAATGTTTATGTTAAAATGCACTCTATCAGTATTGCCCGAAGTACCGAATGATTCCTGGTACCTGCGGTTCCTATACTCCTACACAAGATTCACTATATGAACCTACATGGATGTCATTTTCTAATTAGAGAGTGCCTCCTCCATTTTTCATATAGCTCTCCTGGTGCTAAATACTATTATAAAAACACCTTACCTTGGTAAGGTGTTAATACTTACTTGACACTTAAACACATAAACACCAATAAAATAGAAAATAAAATGAACCTTATTCAATAAGAATTTCAAGATAATTGTACTTCTAAATTCTGTGATCCAGTATATATGGGAACAATAATGCCCTAGAAGCTATTTTCTGATTGGCCGAGATGGTTCGCCTGACCTGATTTCTGATTGGCTGATTTTTAATCAGATAATTATGCGTATTTTGACCGGAATAATTGGAATACCTTAATTACTTCCTTTCACTGGTAGAGATGACCTGGGAAAGCATAATTACATCCTTTTCCTACTTCCTTTGTCTTTAACGATGACTAAAATATAGAGAAGCTGTTTAAAAAATGTTATAGGAAATAAATGAATAAAAAAAAATGAAAAGAGCGTAAAAAGTTACGAATGATGGTATATGATTTGCTAGTATACAGCGGAAAATAAATCGAAAACTTGCAAAAGGACCAATGGCCATCTAGAACGGGTGCAAGAGTTTATCGGGCCTATCTGGGAAAATTTTCTTAGGAATTATGGCCCATCTCCCCCACCCAGTGTAAAATTTCCCCTTAAAATTGTATCCCCACAAAAAGCCTTGTCTTATATGATGTCATAAATAGCATAAATAACATTATATAAGCATTATCTTAAATAATGTCATGTATAGCACAAATAAGATTGTTGAGTTTCCAACGCATTAGCTATTTGTATAATACTAGCTGTTGGTATGGCTCCCCCCCCTCTGTAAAAATTTCCTTTTAAAATTTTATCAATGGCAAAATTATTACTATTTGCTAGCAGAATTTGAAAAAAAGCAAGTTTTTTAACTGAAACTAAGGACCAACATTATAACATAAAACAAATAGAAATTATTTCGTAAGTAAAGGGTTGCCTCCTCCCAAATATCTTGCTCTTTACGCAAGATATGACTACTGAAAAACGGGGTTGTTTAATTAGAATAGGATTTTTTTTATAGTGCTAACAGCTTTAGCGCGAAGAGCAAGGTAATGAGGGGGGACCCCATATAAGTTTTATTTTAATTTTTATACAGTAAGCCAAGTTCAAACCTGCATTAGTTGATAAATATTCAGAAATTAAAAAAAAATTATAACAGAAAGTAAGGAGCGACATTAAAACTAAAAACGATTAGAAGATAATCCGTATATGAAAGGGACTTTTCCCTCCTCAGTTCCTCGCTCTTTACGCTAGACTGCTTATACTGCTAGACTTTATTACGCTAGACTGCTTTACTGCTCTTTATGCAATAAAAACTTTAGCGCGAAGAGCAAGGTATTGAGGAGGGGATAGCCCCTTTCATATATGGAATAATTTCTCTTCGTTTCAAGTTTTAATGTCGATTTTTATTTTCAGTTAAAAGGACATGTCTCTTATCAATTTAAGTGAGTTTTAAAAGAAAATGTTTTCTATCAAAAGTAAATGAATGGTTTTCTTACAGTCACCCAAGTGATTGTAATTCCAAGGGTGAACCATTTGAGATCTTAGGATATTGGAAATGTAAAACATTAGTGAATTAAAATTAACCGATAAAAAAGATGAAACCTTTGCATATAGATAGCCCTCATAGAAATACCGTAGATATTTATGTAAAAACAAGAGCTAAGAGCTCATATGGCACTTGTGACGAGGCAAGAAGAGCTAAGAGCCAAGAGATCATATGGTATGAGCTCTAACAAAATTCTATGAATCAATAGATTGATTTAAAAAGGAAAATAAGAGGCTTAATGCCGGTCAGGATATAAAACAAGAGCTCTGAGTCACGATGTTCTTCTAAATATCAAAATTGATATTTTTAATTAATTTTTCCTCTCCCTTTAGCCCCCCAGATGGTCGAACCTGGGAGAACGACTTTATCATGTCAAATTGTGCAGCTCCCTGACACACCTATCAATTTTCATCGTCCTAGCACGTCCAGAAGCACCAAACTCGCCAAATCACTGAGCCCCACCCCCCAACTCCCCCAAAGAGAGCGAATTCACTACGATTCTGTCAATCATGTATTAAGGACATTTGTTTATTCTATCCACCAAGCTTCATCCCGATTCCTCCACTCCAAGTGTTTTTCCAAGATTTCTTCCTCCAACTCCCCCCAATGTCAAAAGATCTGGTTGGGATTTGAAGTAAGAGCTCTGAGACATGGATTTCTTCTAAAAATCAAATTTCATTAAGATCCGATCATCTATTCGTAGGATAAAAATACCCGAATTTTCACGTTTCAACTTGGTGGGAATTTGAGCTTCAGAGTTGTTACCCATTGGTAGGCTAACTTTCTCGTTGCATTTGGATTTAGTCCGTGTTTCAATATTGAGCAGTTTTCGAGGTATATAGCAAGTTCTCTCTCTTGTTTGGGAGTAAAAACGAACTTGGAACTCTCCTGATCACTATCATTATCATTGTTTGCACTTGGGCTACCCTTCTCAATATCTTGCATTATACTCTTGTTGGGTTTCACGGCATCCACAAGGGTAGACTTCTTCAAAGAAAATTCTTCCGCGGCTGATCAGAAAGATGAATTCTCATTTAAGACTTGTCTCACAGCACGCTTCAGTAATTCTGGATCGGGGGGGCACCCCCTTTTCGAATATAGGTGCAAAACATCTGTAAAATCAAAATCTAAAATGTCAAGGACGGAGAGAGATATGTCCCAAAGTTTTGTGAGCTGACTTTCTTTGAGAAAACATACTTCAAAAATAGTTCTTTGCCTGGGTGTCTGGATTGATGAATAATAGACTTTAGTTGTGGGATTCTCGCGCTGGGGTGACCTCCTCTGTTAACTCCTATCTTTTATGCTTTTTTATGACGAGATGTTGTATTTGTACTGTCCCAGCCTTACGAGCTCTGCTCTCTGTTGGGTCATAATATTGTTTTTGTTTTTTGAAAGTTGAATTTAATAAATTCCTATTCCTAGTCTATAATAAAATTGAAATATTTGGTAATTTCCTAGCCCTTGCGACTTCCAATTCCAGACTATTAGATACTTCCATCAGCATGGGGCGAAACCGGACACCTCGAAATGTGTCTGGAGTCGCCCCCAAAATTTGTCCGGAGTCACCCCTTATTGACACCATTTTTAAAATTTTACTTTTTTTTGGAAACCGCCAGACATTTCTTGATGAAAATTACGAGGAAAATACCGGAAACATACCTCTTATGATCCTTCTAACTTACAAACCTGTAGCTAAAATAACTTGGAAAATATTTGACGAGGACGATAGGTGTCAAAATTTCCAGAGAGTATATAAAAACTTCTTCACCTCTTATCTCAGTTGTCTTTGACATCAAATATTCAAAACTTCCGCCTGATGTGTGATACATGAATGGCATCTAGCAGCGATTTTCTGAATGAATTAGTTCAAAGACTTTGGACGAGAGGTCCAACGGACGGTTTCGCCCCCGTATGGTTTCGCCCCCCTCTCCCCTACTAGTTTTTTTTTTTTTTTTTTTTTTTTTTTTTTTTTTTTTTTTTTTTTTTTTTTTTTTTTTTTTGTATAGAAGAGTTAAAATTTAGAGCAAAAGTTTTTCTTAGTAAAAATTAAGTAGATTTTATATCTCAAAGTGGAAGGAAATTAAATTTTGAATGAAGTTTGAAGGAGGTATTTTTCACTTTGTGGATAATTGCACTAATTAGCATGAATCAACCCAAAAAACAACTATTTTGGGCTATAACAAAACTCAAATAGCAAGGTAAAGAAAAGGAATGAGGAAAAGATTTACATACTCTTCAATGCTATAGAATTTAACGTCCACTATATTGGCACAGTTTTAACTCCCAGCACTTATAAAAAAAAAACTCTTGCTTTAGCAACAAAAAACGACAAATAATATTGCGAGTAGTGTTTGCTACAGAACATGTTCAACAAGGTAATATTCGATAAATTTCACTATTCTGTTATATAGATAAAATTAACAGAAACAAAGTCTCTCTCGACGAAATTGATTCTCTTGCATAGCAAAAATTTTAATGTGAGTATCTACACGTGTTTGACTGCGAAATTTTAATGTATAGCAGATACTGCTCTTTTAAAGGTTGTCAGTATTAGTCATTTATGGATATATTTCATCTCAGATGTCAGTCGATGGAGAAAGGCTACTTAACTAACATGAGTAAAGTAAATATAAAAACGAGCAGTTTTACCTACACATTTAGCATGTATACCCAATCAAAAAGAGAATATGGCTGAATATCCTCTCTAAACACTGTGCAAGGCCAGGTCCACTAACAAATCGAGGGGGGGGGCTGGCCTGACTCATTAAAAATGCACTTAACAGTAATGTATGGTAAAGCTCATGATCTATGAAATCATGGATGCTCAGCTCTAGAAAAGAAAATATATCTTGCTTTGATTTTCGTCAGTTGTCGTAATTGGCTCTGTTTAACTTTAGATCGGTGAGTAAGGGTTAGGTGCCGGAGTGAGGAGACTTCCTCTTCTTGATTTTATTACAACAGAGGTCATTGATTGGATTATTTTCGGGGCAAAACTACTTGTTTTGGTTGACGATGTATAACGCGTTAAATTAGTAATGACTTGTTAGAAGTTTAGATCACTAAATAATTTTCATCTTGCCAGGAAATTGTCCAAGTAGTTAATCTTTTGGGCCTGGATAATCATTGACTTCACTCCCAATGAATTCAAACACAAGATACAAGTAATTAAATTCTTCGAAGGAAATAGCAGGGAATTTAAAATACTTAAAAAACTTTTGATGTAGTCTGAAATTTTTTTAATTTTGGGGACCTGTATTCCAGTTCCGGGGATACGAAATAGGAGAGAAAACAATTGATTCAAGAAAACCACCATAAGGAAGACGCTCACTTGTTAGTTATTGACGACTTTAATTGTAATTAGGGTCCGACTTGTTATATCGATACCGGCCCGGTGGTTCGATACCGATATCGACGTATTGGTATCGTACCGATATGATGCCGGTAAACTCCCCTCCGAAAAAAAACCTAACCAAAAGTTTAAACTGTGCATTCTCTGTTCATACTCACATGGTTCTCCCTGATCTATTGCACATCAATGAACAGCTTCAATAATTCATTGTGGATTCAAAGTAATGCAAAAAAGATGTATTTACAAAATATTTAGAAAAATAATTAAACCAAATAAAGTTCTTGTCTGGACAGTAAAACTATTTTAGCCAGTTTAGTTACATAAACCCAAATACGTGAAAATATGATTGGAAGAAGTGTTAGATATTTATTGAAAATGATTATTCAAAGCACAAATTTCAATAGCGGGAAATTTTATTTTAATTATTCATATATGAATATGAAAACTTTACATTCATATGATATGGTCTCTTACTAACGAATACATGCTAGGCACACTGGATATAGAGGTGCAGCTGGGGTTTTAGGATTGGAGGAGCGATTTAAAGAATATATTAAGTTGTTTTGGTAGAACTTGTATGTCTTAAACTCATCGTGTATTTCGGATATTGCTGCACCAGGTGCGTATTAACAGGTATTACCAACAAATAATCTTTGACTTCATTTGACTTACCTCTGCTGCTCTCTCCACCTTGGTCAGGCTTAGCTGGTGGTACCAACCTCCCCCCTCAAGGATTGGACAAGCAAAAATTACCCGAGGCAATATGGTGCCATCGTCAAGATATTTTGCGCATAATAATAAAAAAATCGGCCGATATCTGATATTTTTACCCCGATAACCGATAATGACACTGATCGCCATATCGGCCCGATAATATCGGCTGGCACATATATATCGGCCAGGTCCTAATTGCAATCTTTACTTTATAACATTGCCTATTATTATGTGCTTAATTTGAAAAAATAGTATGTTGAACTCGCAGAAAATCTAAAATATAATAAATCTAGACAAAATCGTCCAGTATGCCAACAAATTTGGACACATTAACTAATACAAATTACTTTTGTATTAGCTTGAAAATAAAATGAATCTAGACTCTACTCAGTTTCAGTGTATTTTTAAGTTGTTAGCTCTGTTGGATAACATCGTCATTGCTAGCAGTTTCTAATTCCACTCTTGTCAGTCAGTGTCAGTAAAGCAGAAGAGTTTCCTCTCTTTTCGATTTAAAAAAAAAACAATACTTGCTAAATAATATGCTCGTAGAAATTTCATTATGACAAAAGAAAATGCTTTATTGATAATCTGGGTTAGCACAGTGGGTTCATGCTCTCCTTAGCAATACGGGGCCTAGAGATGGATCACCGCTGCGGCAAGGGTGAATGGCAGACATTCAAGAATGACCCGGATCCTTGGGTTGGCTTCTGCCGACACGGCCGTCGTTGGGATAAGGACTGGATGAAGATTGCAGAAGAGATTGCTGCTGAAAGATAGTGTTGGACTACGTCAGTCATCCCATCGTCCATTGGTGCCGGTCAGGATGTATTATTGTCTGGTTCCCGCCGAAAGTAAAGTAAGCGGCAAGGGTGGGCCACAGGCCTGCTAAACTCTAATGTCGATACGGTGCCCTATGCGCTAGCAATGGTCGTGGAGGATCTTTGTCCTATTTTTATGCCATATTGATTAAAGAATCATTACAGAGGGTAGGAGCTGGTCTGACGCCTTTGAAAGTCTATAAGTATTTGGAGCCCTATCCGAATATTTTCGCTTTGAAACGTCTTAATTTAACTCCATTTATGTTGGTCACCGTGTAAAATGAAATATATGGAATAAAAAATGAATTGCGTTGTGGTTAAATGAAATATATTCAGGTAAATTGTATCAAAATTGGTTGTATTGGAGGAGAGGTAGAAAATAAGAGGAGGTAACATTTGGCATAAACTTTTATAAGCAAGAATCTTTAGTATGAAGGATAAAAGGTGAAAATTATATACAAGATTCACCAACGATTAAAATAAAAATATTTGAAAAAAAAAATGTTTTGTCTGAAAATGTACCGATTAATTTGGGAGGAAGAGATTTACGGCTGATATAGGGAATTTGGAGCTATTGAAATGCATTTTTGTTGATCTTTTTTGTAGTTTAGGTTACCATGGAAAGGCCATCCTATGACGGAAGTGTGCCCTGAAAAAATGGCTGCATATCTGTTAGACATTAGTGTTTAGTTTTAGAAGACTCTAAAATTACTTCAATTTAGTTGTTAATTACTCCTATTTAGTTGTCATTAAGAAAAAAAATGAATAAATAAAAAAAAATTGTTTGAACTAAAAAGAAAGTGCTTTGTCTACGTTGATCGATCGGAATAATAAAATATATTTCAATATGAATGATTTTTGTTACTAATCATTATTTTACTAGCGATTACTAGGATTGCTAACAAAATACTTAGTTTCCTGAAATAATGAATAGTGAAAATGCCTGAAAAGGTGTTTCCTGTCCGAATTTAGTTTTTAAGCATATCTTCTATAATCTTATTTCTATATTTTAGCGTGAGTTGGCTAGTTTGTCAAGTTTATATGAGCAGATACGATGTAATTACAAGATCCAGAGTGAGTATTTGAAGAGCTTGTTATCTTCTTACAATTCTCCGGTCTTTTCTCCATTTGATCATGTGACTGCCTTCTTACGATCCTCTGGTGATGATAAGAAACGATCTGGCTTAGATGAAAAGATTCTTAAGTACTATCAGGTGAGCACCCCTTTTCTTTCTTCTTCTTATATATTGTGTATAAAGGTGTCATTTTGGGCTACAGTACTTTCTCATGATCAAAGGCAGATAACCAAAGAGTACTAAATTTATCCAGGTTTACGAAATATGGTATTTGCAATATCTTAAAAATGGTTTGGGAGATCAAGCTCAAACTTTCAAGTGTTTTTTTTTTTGGGGGGGGGAGGTCAACTAGGTGTCAAATGTTGATCTGGGAGAGTGTATAGTGATGTGTCCAAAGTGATAGGTCTATGCGTATCCAGGGTATCGAAATTTCATATCTGTAATATTTTGGGGACAACTTTGAGGGATCCAGTTGAAACTTTCGGAGGGTGCGGCTGGGGAAACAGAGACTTGAAATTTTGTTGAGAAGGGGAGGGGGAATGGTAAAAATGATTTTTCATAAACCACCTAAACGTTTTAGAGTCTAAACCTCTATAAAAATCATAAATTATTCAAGTCGAAGTAGCAAAGTAAATCAAAAGACATTATATTTTACGAGCTCATCAAAATAGTCATCTAGAGAGATTGGGAGCGAGGGTGGCTTCACCGACCTTTTTTTTTTAACCGCTGTTAGCTGTGTGTTTTTTTTTTGTCTTTTTTATGATACTATTGATAGAAGGACAACTGAAAGACGGTAGTCTTGGTTTTCCTTTATTCATTGATATAATTTCTGTTCATTTTATTTTCAATTACTACACGACTTGGTTTCTGCTCATCTTAGGTTTTATATGGCTCTTTACTTTTCTAAAAAAAAATTTCATATATATATATATTTTTTTTTTTTAGTTCGTTAAAGATAACAGGTGTGTGTTTGTAAGAAACTATCGCCTGTTGCTCTCTCCAAAGCTGGAGCCTCATTTTTGTACTTTCTGACATTTCATAACAAAAATCGACTCTTTTATCCTTTTTTTCTTTTTGCTGAAGGAATGTTTGAAGATGAGAGTGCATATGGCAACAATGTCAGGAGTGATGAAGCGATTTCAAAATGAATTAGAAAAAGTATCTAGTAACCGGGAATCCTCGGATGAAATGACTGATCTTGAGGTTTGGAAATCTGCTCCTTTCCCAAAGTTAGCCTTAGTTGCTGAACTGACTCTAAGTTTGATGGTTAATTTAGTGGTACCTGGAAAAAATGTAAGTTTTTATATTAGTATATTCATAATGACAGTATTATTTGGTATGTTTTTTTTTTATTATATTCGAGTGTACAAGTAAGCATATTATATTAAGTAATTAATGTGTTTTATTCGCTGTCAGACCCACTTATACTGTTTTCTTAGGTGTGTTGTAATTTTAAGCAAGTCGGGCAGCTTCTTCTGTCTCTCATATGAGCGTCAATAAATGTCTCTTTGTGTTGTCCTTTAAAGTCCTATTCTAATACTAATTTTAATACTTATTCTGTCTTGTTGATAAAGTAAAGCTGATAGTTATTGTCTGTTGGGTTTACAAATGATAAGTTGCAGCAGCAGCAGCAGAAAAAGGAAAGGAAAAATAACATTTTTGAAACACCTGAATACAGTGTTGAAAATAATAGATCATATTCATTATTTGTGTGTCTTAACTATTTGAAAATAATTTATATTTGTCTAATAGTCTCTGTCTCCCAATATTTAAATATCCTTTACTTCCAATATTCTTTTCTTATCACTCATGAGACGAGACACCTTATTCACTACGTTTCACTATGCCAGTAATCTAACTCTGACAAACCATGTAACCAGAAGACTTGTTGAGAGCTGTCTCGATAGGTAATGTCATTCATCGTCCAATGTTATATTGTCAATGTCACTCAGGATTTGTTATTTGTCGCAAGTTAATTCTAGGCGTCTGGACTGTAAATACTCCATGTAAACTAATTCCTTAAATAAATAATCACGCTTCCTCTTGTCCAAAATAATATTGTCATATTTGTACCATATCGGGACAAATGCTAGTATCCCTGTTTGACAGGAAAGCAAAAAAAAGTGTGATGTTGCTTTTGACGAGATTGTAAGGACAAATGTCGAATGATCTAAATCACTGGGCAAGGAGCAAGGTATCAAATATATATTCAAGGCTATTTTAGTAGAAAATGAATTTGTTCCCTCTTCAACTGGCTAAAATTAAAGAAATATAGACGAATTTACTTCACGAGTCGATGTAGCATTTATCGAACGTTACAGACCCACTATGTGTCAAAATTTTGCATAATTGCTAAAATAGGCGAAGTGACATCATTGTGGATACTGCCTAACTCGGATCTTGCCTATTCTAACGTAACTTACATCAGTTTTTTTCTTTAGTTTTAAATTAACGAAAAGTTATGTTTACATTTAAAGTCAACTTTACGTCGCACATCGGGTCCATATAGGGATTTGTCAAATGACTTGTTTTCTCGTCCTATTTTGAAACATCTACCGTGTTGTTATTTCTGGCCGTTTTGGCGGAAGTATTTCAAAAGGCGGCATGTAGTACTTCTAAAATTTTTCACAATTACCAAAGAAAAGCGTTTTGCTGATCAGAATTTGCTAATGGAAGGTTTTGTATGGCGTAAATCTTATTTTTGCAACAATAGACCTTTATCAAGGCCGTAAATGTTTAACTAACGCAACACATTGAAACAGTTAATAGAAAAAGTGTCGTTTGAAAATCTGCGAAACTGAATTAGAGTGATCATTTTATGTTGCTTGGTTTAAGTGGATTGCCTTATATTTAACATGTCTGAAACTTGCCACATAATATCTTTTAAATTACTGCAACTGATGTCTCTCTTTATCGCACAGCTGGGACAGTATTATCTAGAAGATGGAACAAAAAACGATGGCATATTTAAAGCTCTTGGAAAAGTCCTTGGCTGATGGGTTTATATGTGTTACGGCTATAATCTAATTCATTTGTACTATAAAAGAAAAAAGTTTGAGATTTATCTTTTTTGTTTATGTAAAAAAAAGTAAGATACCGAAAGAATGCTTGACAAGGCAGGGAAAATCCGCTAGTCTTATGAATTTACTAGTGACATGCTTAGCTTCTTTCTATGTGAATGATTACCCTGCTTATCCAGAGAATGCGAAGATTTTGCCATGGTAAAATTTCAGATGCTGAGGTCAATTGGGTTGTCGAAATTTTGGCAACAGAAACAGAGTGGACTTGGCGGTCTGTAGGATTATCTCCATCGGGGCAAAAAAGAGCTATTGCTTGGTTTCTCCATCTTGAGTCCCATTGAAAAGGACCTAATTTAAAAGAGCACAAAAAAGTGTAGTTTATTTTGAATCCAATTTTTATGAAATATCATGATTCTATGTTAACCTTCAGAAATTTCTTCAAAAATAGGCTATGGACTGAAGATGCTAAAGACTCTTTAGGGTTGCTCATAGAACGTGCTTAACCAAATGTTATCAGTACTACCTGTTGTCATTACTATTTATATTATTTCTGTATAATGAGGAGTGAAATGTGAATCATTTATAAAGTAGTAGCTTGTTGAGTGCCTTCACTGGCATACTCATAGTAACTTCGCTGTGACTTCCTAAAATCCTTGATTAAAGAGGTAGAAGCATATTCTTATTGAGCAAGTCATTTCCAAAGAGAAATCAGTGGTTCAATTTAACTAATAACTTTCATGCATTCTGGTTATATGCTTTGACATTTTTAGTTTGTCATTTTTTTTTCTTGGTTTGAGTTCTATTGCATTTTTCTTATGCGAGTATGCCAAATTGGGTTTAATTGAGTAAACCAAATTGAATAATTTTGATTGTTCATAAATTACAATTTTAAAAGCATTTATATTCATTACAACTGCACATTCTTGATTAGAGGATGTATTGAATTAACAACGCTTCTTATCGTCTTCCTTGCGCTGCTGGGTTCCAATTCTGGGTCTTGTATTACTAGGCTGCGATCAAACCTACTGCGCCACCTATATATAAAGCTTGTATAGTGTTCATTTTTACTTTTTCAAAAAACTATTTTAACTAATTTTCAGCTGACGGAAGAGCCATCTGTGTTACCTGAAGATCTCCTAGAGTCTCTAATGGATGTGATTGCTGTAAATAGTCCTCCTTATCTACAGATCTATTGTGGAACGCTGATAGTTCATTCAGCTGGAAAGGAGGTTTGGTTTGGTCAGTTTGTGCGAAAATGTATGAAAAGATATTTTTCAAGCAAAATTCAAGCGCAGCTGATTCCTCAAGAAAGGTTTTTAATTTGTATTTCACTCTTTAAAGAACAAATAATTCAGGAACACAGGCGATTGTGAAATGTATATTTTAATTAATACTTTTATTCAGATAAGTCATAGAACAAAGGAATAAAAATGCAGTTGGAAAACACCCCAACAAAAAAGAAGAAATATTTATAACATAGAGTTTACCCATGAGGGCGTGGGCTAAAAGGTTTCCGTAATAAAATTTAAGAACTTTTCTTTTTATAACTCACGACTTTTTTTTGGACGAAAAAAAGAAAACAGGAAAAAAAAGGCAGTATACTTGCCATTTTAAAATGTGTCTTTAGTTTAAATTGAATTCAAGCCAATTAAACCCCCTTCCAAAGAAAATTTTGGTTTCTCAGCCACCCATCTCTTCTCTGCCTAAATTTCTGGGTACACTCCTGTGTGTAAGAAACGAAAGAAAGAAAATAGCTTTTGTGGTAAAAATAAACAAAAACAAAAAAAAAGAATACTATGGTTAAAACACTACTGGAGTCATAACTAAGCCTCATTGAGGTTATGACATGAAGGCACAATAAGAAAAAGTGGAAAGTGAAAAAGTGGGAAAAAGCTAAATCAGGCTTTAAAAAACTACTTCTAAGTATATTTAAGCAGTAAATAGTTATAATTGTTAATAGACTGGTAATATAGTTGGTGAAATATTGCTTATCGGACTAGGAAATTCTGGCTCTTTGATTAAGAAACTGTATTCATATTCTAAAGCAGAATTTAAGAAAGGATTCGCGATATGTTCAGCTATTCGGAGGAACAAAGCACTCAACAATTTTGATCTAACTGCAAGAATCGTAATTAGTTAGGATATCACCCCTTTCCTGGTGCACAGTTAAAAAAATTGGTTTTTCTGTGTGGAAGTTTTAAGAGGATGTGTGCTTGGAAAAATGGATGTCAATTGTCAAGGATGCAAAAAAAGTTACATGTTGAACACGGCTGAAATGACTGCTACTCTAGTACTTTATTGTCAGTTCTGTGGCTTGTCAAGCTGCTGCTTAAGACCGAGCATTACCATTACAACCTTAAAAACTGAAAAATGAATTACACAAATGAATTGTAATCATTATGACATCAGTAAAAATCGTGAATAAGAAAAGAAAAAAAGGAAGTTGAACATCAATTTTGTTGCTGTTGCCAGGGTTTCAGAGTTTATTGATCTAAGCAAGATTTTAAAATATCCGAAATAATGTAGATACTAGAGCTTGAGAAATTGTTGTCCTTTACTAGCTAGTTACTTACAGTTGGTTACCACGAACCGTTTAATAACTATATGCAAAGTAGATAGATTTGCCTACTCTAGTCCTGTCAAAAATATGTGTGGCCCAGTTACTTGTGTACCATTCGGGGTACATATATATCGGTAATTGTAGGTTTTTTTGTGACAAATTATGTTCTTGTATGGCTTTGAAAATATGATATTGGTGGAAATTATAAATTAGACTTCCATTTAAGTCAACGGTGCAAATTTTGGTGAATTTGGTACATTTCATCCTTTAAGACGGTACCAAAAAGATTGTTTGTCTGACAACTCTGCTTGAATAATTTCTTAGACCACACTGCTTTTCCATTTACAAAAAATTGATTGAAGAAAAAACGGGTTTAATTTCTATAAAGCAGTGAACAAAAATAAAATATATAAACTACACTTTAACTAAAAAAATAAAATAAAAATACTCCGAATATTTCGGCCCAACGTCCGGGAGCCTTTCTCAGCGGAAAAAAAAATTACAAACCGACAATTTAAGGCTTTTTTTAAGACATCATAAATAAAATGCCACGACAAATAAAACGCCACAAAACATATAAACACTAAAATAAATAAGAAACAAACTCACATTATAAAACAAAACTCCTTCACTGACGGTAATAACTTTAGAATAAAACTAAAGCAATTGTATATAATGAAACTTTCCTCTGCCACACCGAATGTGGCAGAGGAAAGTTTCATTATATACAATTGCTTTAGTTTTATTCTAAAGTTATTACCGTCAGTGAAGGAGTTTTGTTTTATAATATTCCCATTTATACACCGAATGTGGCAGAGGAAAGTTTCATTATATTACAATTGCTTTAGTTTTATTCTAAAGTTATTACCGTCAGTGAAGGAGTTTTGTTTTATAATATTCCCATTTATACACCGAATGTGGCAGAGGAAAGTTTCATTATATACAATTGCTTTAGTTTTATTCTAAAGTTATTACCGTCAGTGAAGGAGTTTTGTTTTATAATATTCCCATTTATACACCGAATGTGGCAGAGGAAAGTTTCATTATATACAATTGCTTTTGTTTTATTCTAAAGTTATTACCGTCAGTGAAGGAGTTTTGTTTTATAATGTGAGTTTGTTTCTTATTTATTTTAGTGTTTATATGTTTTGTGGCGTTTTATTTGTCGTGGCATTTTATTTATGATGTCTTAAAAAAAGCCTTAAATTGTCGGTTTGTAATTTTTTTTTTCCGCTGAGAAAGGCTCCCGGACGTTGGGCCGAAATATTCGGAGTATTTTTATTTTGTTTTTTTAGTTAAAGTGTAGTTTATATATTTTATTTTTGTTCACTGCTTTATAGAAATTAAACCCGTTTTTTCTTCAATCAATTTTTTGACAACTCTGATTCGTATTTACACCTTTCCGCGTGTAGTTCATAATAAAACTTTGATTTGATAATTTAAGTCAGTTATAATAACACTAATGTACTTGGAATCAGTGTGAAAATAAAAGCAGTTTCAGATGTTTAAATAAAATAGAATTAAAGTTCATAATTTTTTTTGAAAAATTAGAAACTTTAGAGCCTCTTGCAGAGAAACTTTACTAATTATAAAGCATTTAAATTTTGAGAACTTCTCCAAATCAGTTCATATGCTAATCTTTTTCTAAGGATGAATTTTATGATTGTTTATGTCTGATATGCTAGAATTATTGGAATTTCTCTTGACTGAAACAGCCGGGCTGACTATTTATGGTATCAACCCAAGTTTAACTTGGAGCAGTTTTGAAGAAGATATTGGGTTTCAAAGTGTGAGCCACGCATTGAGACTCGGCACAAACAGAGCTCGCTGTCGTCAGGGCTCCTGCAAATACCTGCACTCTGACTCATCTCTTTCTTGGCTGCGGCGGCTTCTTTGTAGAGAATAAATACCTGATATTATATTTTATTTATTTTTTACTATTTGTTTACATTTTGTTTAAACAAATATTTTTGGTTACATTATGTTTTTTATATTATATTTTATTTTTGTTTTATTTTCTGTTAATAATTTATTTGTGAATATTAATTGAAAAAAATATGTTTGTCCTGCTCCATGAGTTTTATTCTGGCCACATAATATATATATATATATATATATATATATATATATATATATATATATATATATATATATATATATATATATATATATATATATATATATATATATATATATATATATATATATATATATATATATATATATATATATATATATATATATATATATATATATATATATATATTATGTATATATATATGCATAATATGTTTGTTTTTATATTTCAAATAAATATTAAAAAGGTTTGCTCATTTATTAAAAAAAGGTGTCTTTTAGGGTTTTTGTGGCATTAAAGTTTATGGCAGATAAATGTGTTGATGCTGGCATTGGTGCCAATATAGTGGATGCCCTCCTTTTTGAGATCACAGAGCAGTTGCAGCCATTGAGTTCTGAGAGTTCCACCCAAATTGACGACGGACTTGTTGATTGGATGTTTCTTCTTGTTTCTCAGTGCCTTGATAAAATGGAAACTCGAAATCAAAAAGGTTTGTTTTCTATTCATAAGTGTGATTCCCTACCCAAAACTGTATTGCAATGTTCTGAAATTTTTATCTCAATCTGTAAATTCACATATAAACTAATTATAGTTGCCACTGCTACTACTACCAAACTTGACAAGTCACTCCAGTAACAAGTTGTCTTTAATTAGCAAAGCTGTACACACTCCTCCTCCACCTTACTTTCTGTTCAAGGCCTCTTTTTTACTCCCTCTCATGGGCTCCTTACCACATTATAATCCGTTCTTTTAAGAGCTTGCTATGTTGATAGCTAGCTTTTCTTCGGCTCAAGAAAGAGCCCTTTAACTACCTTTTGACTATGCCTCTGGAAAACACCTTCTTCTATTTTGAGAAGCGTCCCTGTTTCAGGGCTATACCTGACTTCTGTCATTACCCTAATATTTGGTGTTTTAATTTTAGGATACTATCTTCTTATCCATTCAAACTGTTCAGCTGTGAAAAACCAACCTGCTAAAATTACATTTAGGGCAAAAGACACTTTGTCATGATATGTATTTGTCAAATTCAAATCACTGAGTGGTTGTAAATGAAATGGATCCAGTGGCTAAGTATATTCGAAATAAGAATTCGACGGCAGGGTTGTCTCTTGCGATGAAATTCACCTTTGTTCATATGAAGTATCTAGTCCATTTTTTCTCATTATCAGTTAATTATTTGGATTCTGTATTCTTTATTCCAAATCAATAGCACTTTTACCAAAATCCTCCCAATTTTGCAAAAATTGTCTAAAAACAGCCAATTTTGATTTATTTTTAACAGAATGCCATATTTACCCCTATTTTAAACAAATCTGTTTTAACATAATTATTTGTCAAAATGCAATGCTTGTTCAAGATCTTGTATTTAATGAATAATAAATAGGCAGAGTAAAATTTGTTAATTCAGCATATGTGTCGGATACAAACCGGATCATTTGCTTACAAATTGTTTTGCTGAAACTAGTTGCCATCCATAGCGTCAATACTAGTACTTGAAGAATTTTGGTATCCTTTTCGACTTTTTTTTCCTTCTTTTTTATTTACATTCAATATTTTTTTTTATTACATATGTTTTATTTATCATTTTACTATTATTTATTGCTTATTATACTACGTGATTATACTATATCATAATCCTTTCTATTTTAGTTCAAAGTTTGGGTCGTTGGAGCTTCTTTGGTACAAATCCATTGAATAAGACAGTGCACGAGCCGTGCAAGAAGCTTAAAAGGGGTCGTGGTTATTCAAAACTGAAAAATTTAATGAGCAAACTGTCTTTGCCGTCCATGATGCCATCTATGTTTACTGTGAAGCTCTCTGTTCCTCAAGTAAGATTTGCTCAGGCATTTTTCTTTACCAAATCGGTGGAGTTTGTTTTATTGTGGTATTACTTTTACACTGTTCCATCTAAATGTACTAGATAAGATTGTCATTGACGATAATCCAAACAACTCCATTTCTTCTGGTAACGCCTCCAATATTGACCCCACTAAACATATACTAGTTGAGATAGTTAAAATCAGGAAGCATATGCGTCAAAAAATCACCTTTCACTGAGATACTGCAAGAAATTATCTAAGCCCCATTTATAATGAACATCTATTATATTTTTTTTCACAAAACTATCTTTCACAACCTAATTGGATCCCTGTTAAAACTAACCCTGGTAAGCAATTAGTGTTAAAACAAAGGCTTGCATAAAATGAATTCTCAGTTAAAATCTAAATGGTCAATGCAATAGCGATTTTTATTCAGTTGGTGTTTCATCGCTGCTTAGAAAGGCCCGTTTTTATCTCAGTGTTTGCTTTTAATATCTGTCTTTTTGTTTTTCCTGTGTACTTTTACCTATTTAATAGTTCTGTGCTGAGGACAGTTGAGTAGAGGTATCGAATGAGATGCTTGCATTACATTCTCTTTTTATCATTGGTTGGGATTAGCTTCGTTTTAGTTTTTGTCAAATATTGCATTATATTTTAATATTATTTTATGTTTATTTGCTTATTATCTTGCAGAAGGTAATAAATATGGCAATTTCCTTTTAAATGAGCCCTTAAATATTGCTGTTTGACGTTTCAGTGTCTCAACTAGTTGCAACAAGAAAAAAAAGGATAAAATAAAAGACACATCACCGTATCCCATGCGAAAAAGGGATTTTCATTGTTGCTCAAGATGGGAGACCGTAACTCCTAAATGGAGTTTTTGGACATAGAGATTCCAATGGTGCAGTTTTTATTTCAATCTGACGCCATGTTTGCGGGGTTTCCAGCTGTCTTTCTAAATTTCCATAAGTTTCTGTCAGTAATAAACTGTTAGCGTTAAAATTAATTGAAATAACAGTTATCATTCTCGAATCAGCTTACCTCAGTTACCCTCACTTGACGTTTTTTTATTCAAGACGTGTTTTTAAATTCTTTGTTACTGTGAGCTAGAGTTCATTCTTTACTACGATGCAATGGATCCTGCAGCTTTGATATAAATCGAGTGATATAAATCGAAATCAAAATAGAGAAAAGGTACGGAAACATTGTTTTGAGCGATATAGAAACGTCATAATTTGGCGAAGTTTTCGCAAATTGAATAGCTTTACGAGAATCAATATGAAAAACCGATTGACAATTAGAATTCATTTATACTTTTCAAAGCGTGGTAAGTTTGGCCTTCAGTCAAAACTGTGGAGCCTCTCATGTAAAATTTTGAAACTGCACATACAAATTTCTCGGATCGGACATTCGATTTCCATTTTGTGTTTTTCAAACTTCGTTACATTGTAATGAATGTGAAAAAACTAATACATTGTAATACAGTTTTGATTATTGTCCCATCATTTAAGCCTCTCAAACTCAAAGTTCATGACACGATCTTGTATGTTTGTAGCACAAAATGAAAATCATCTTCATTGTGTCCTTCTAAATAGTAGATCTAACATAACCAAGAAGGAATTTCCTGTTCGTTTGTTACTTTATTCTCCATTTTCACTCTTTAGGTGGTTCAAGGAGGGTTTTACAATCTTAGAATAACTTAAAATAATAACTTAGAATAACTTAACAATCTTAGATAATGATCTATGTTTTTATTATTCAGAGATACGTATTACCATTCTTCTTGTGTTTCCAATACAATTATACAGTTTTTCGATTTTTTTTTGTATTTCCACGTTGTTTTAACTCCTCGAAATCATAAATTAACTCCTTATCATCTTGCATGTTTGTAATATGAAGTAAAGCTTTGCCTTTATAATTTTGACATCAGTTTAAAGAGGATCTACTTACAGATACTTTGCGTTGCTCCTTATGCCTTTATTCCTTAATATACTTTTACTCCTTAAAGTCTTAATAATTTTTGATTTGTTAAAGCTAAAAAAATGAAAACATTTAAAATATATTTTGTTTCAGTAAAATTCAAATTATGTTATGGTCTTCAGAATGGCCCTACGCATGTTAATTTCTGCTTGTTTTGAGTTTGACTTGGTTATTTATTGTAATTTTGTGTTCCTTTGAGTTTTATTTATAAGGATTTGTCGTAGTTTTACGTTTGGAAGATTATGCAAAAGGCTTTTTAAATTAATACTTTTAGCATCAATAGTAACACTCCTGTATGTCCTATGATATTGAATTGATCCTGCTAGTTTTCGGTTGCCAATAACATAATCAATCTTGTTTGGTTGTCTCACCATCAAGTGAGTACCATTTTAACTCATTGGCCGTTTTATGCCCAAATACTGTATTGTTTTTCCCCAGATTGTTATATCTAAAAATTGCAGCAGTCCGTTACTATTTTTATATTGATCATGTTGACATCTTTGGCGATGAAAAATTGCTCAGCACTCTAAGGATTGAACGGTTCAGGTAAACCAACTGGTTTTGAGTGAATGTATTGGGACTTTTTGGTTTCTCTTTTTCTTCCATCTTCCTTCCTTCTTTCCTTCCATATTTATTCCCTTCCTTCTTTTTATGGCACTTGGTATTTATCAAGTGACATATAGCGATCGCAGTTTCTGTCAGTCTGTCGGTCCCGCTTTTACTAGTTTGGGCACTTCAAGAGAAGCTAGGACGATGAAAGTTGGCAGTTTTATAAGGTACCATACGATATTCAATTAGAAATAATCTCTTCCTCGGTTCGACTCTCTGGGGGGGGGGGGCGAACGAATAAGATAGTTTTGGAAAATTTTATTTGCCGATAAAATAAGTGATTGTTCTTCTTAAGTATGGCTTGTGGTCTAGGGTTATGATTCTCGCTTAGGGTGCGAGAGGTCTCAGGTCTGAATCCCAGACCATCCCAATTTTTACATGAAGAAGATCCGAAACTAGATACGGGATTAATATAACGATCACTGAAAGTTGATAGGCGTATCAGGGACCCGACCAGGTTAAATTATAAATAGTCGCTTCCCCGATTTGACAATCTGGGGGGAGAATGGAAAGACGGTTAACTTGGAAATATTAGAAAAAATGAGATATTTTTAACTTACGAACAGATTATCGGATCTTAACGAATTTCGATATTTAGAAGGACCTCGTGTCTCAGAGCTCTTATTTTAAATCCCGACCCGATCCGGTGACATCGGGGGCAGTAGGAGGGGGAAACCGGAAATCTTGGAAAACGCTTAGAGTGGAGAGATTGTAATGAAACTTGATGGGAAGAAGCTCTTGGCTCTATAAACTTCGTCATAGGCGAGAAAAAGAATAGGAACAATTTATAACATATAAAAGCAATAATTCATAAAAGAAGAATTGTAATATGATAAAGTTTATCAGAGAAACGAGAAAGATCCTCCAGAGCCATTTCCACACAATGGACATCGAAATAGACGTTTCAGTAATGTAATTGACGAACTTTATATATCAAAAACTTAAAAATAAGTTTTGTATACGATACATGGAATATGTACAGATATTATCTCATCTTTTCTTAAAAGGCTACCTTTAAGTGTAATCAGCCTCTTGGCCACTTGATTAATGGTGCGTTGAACTAAACTGTGATGGAACGTTCATGGATATATCTCAATAAAATCTTTGATGTAACTTCTCTGAGCATTTGACTCCTTCAACGTTTGACGCCATAATCTTAATGGTTCACTGTTTGACGATCTGGTCAGTGATTTTCTAGGAAACCATATACGAAACAGACAAAACTCTTCTTAAAACCCATCGTGTATTAGAAAAAAATCACTTTAAGGCTGTAGCCAAGTATTTCCTACAAAATAAATTGGGCGGTGAAGAGGCTTTGACTAATCACTAATAGGCTACCTGTAAGTTTTCGGTACAACTTGTTTTTTAACACGTTATAATTCAAAAATATCTTCTCTTTTTTTTCCAAAACAGACAAATTGGTGATCACAAAGTATCTACTTTATTTACTTGGTTAATGAGAGCATGTTCTCGATGGAATTCGAGGCTGCGATTTTACTTCGGTTGTTTGGACTTCAATCGGTGTCTTTGCACCATGGCAAGATCTGTTGTAAGAAGGAATCTGAAACACAGTTGTACTTCAAATTAAAATCATTGTTATTATTAATTTCTTTTTATTAATGCTACACAGAGGAGTGTCTTCAACTCGCTCTTTAAGTTTTGTGTAGGTACTAGTGGTTGGTCTGTTTTCGTTTTTTTTTTTTTTCAATAAGGAGTTAGCTCATTATTCTGTTTTACACATCCAAAAATAAACATTAGTAATTCATCCGTCTGTTTTGCGCTAAGTGTAATAGGATAATGGTTTTCGGGAGTTCTTAAATAAAATTTAATAAAAGACCAAAAATTAAAAGAATTAAAATCAAATAACTCCTTGTCCGTTAGTATCTGTCGTTGGCAGTTCAATTTTGTTTGGATTTTATGCAAATCGCAGATATTGGCTAATAACCCACTTTATTGTTTGTTAGGTATCTGATTTTAATTCTTTTAATTTTATGTATTGAATTTATTAATTTTTTAGCATTGGCAAATTATTTTAATCTGTTCTTATTATTATACAGGGAACATTTTTGTCGCATTTGCATCAGCTCTTGATTTTAATTTTTGGTCTTTTATTGAATTTTATTTAACTTTTTAGGGTTTTTTTTCATTGTTTTTTTTGTACTTTCCGCACTTGTTTTTTGGTTTTTTAGTTTTTTCCTTGATCTTATTATTTTGTTCACGCTGAAGAAGAGAGGCGGTTGTTCTCTCGAAATATTCGCTTTTTGTGTTTTCTTCAGTATTTTCATTTGGCCTTTAAAAACCCCATTTTTGATCGTTTTCTTTCTTTATGTTATGGCAGGCCATTGTGGTTTAAGAAATTATCTTCATTATCATTATTCGTTTTCAACCCTTTTATCATTTTTGTCCAACTCTGTCGGTGTGATGTTAAATGGTTTTGCATTTCTTTTAATTATTAATATATCTTTTTCTTTCAGAATGAAAGTGGTGGTCCCAAAAAAATATCTAAGGTATGGAAGTCTCCGTATGCTGGGCAAGTAAAAACAAAACTTAAATCAAAATCAAAATTCAAACCTGTGAAAGAGCAACCGCCACCAAATAAAGCTGAAAAGCCAGACAAACCTTTAAACAAGGACATTGTCAAATCAGTCTCACGTGCTATTCTCAAATACCTCTTAGGTGCGAAATTGAGGTATGACTCCTCTTCGTCTATGTTGGCTCTCAAACTGTTGAGTCAGCTATTGAAAGTGGCCGGACTTGTTTGCTCGGTCGATCGAATATTGGATGTAGATGATGTTTTTGGTTTGATTAGTTTGGTTGTCGGTAAAAAGAAGACTGCTCCTGTTGTAAATGGAGCTGAAGGAGCAACTGGCTTTGTAGAGTCCAGTGCAGATGAATGGTACAGGCATGCTGTGACCTGCTTTTTTGAGGAATTACTAACAGGTAATTTTTATGACTAAACCATACATTGAAAACATGGTTCGTTAATTCAAGAAAACAATAGGACATCGAGTTTTTGTTAGATGTGCTTATTAATAGTTTCGAAACTTGTTACCAGAAATTCCAAGGCAAATAAGAAATACAAAATTCCAGTTTTGGACCCTCAGGAGAAGATTACATAATAGCAAAATTTTGAATGAGACACGCAGCATTGCTGGATGAGGCTGAGGCATTGGTTAACATTCCTTCTCTCCCCAACTCCGTCAAATCTACCACTTTAACCATTGACTTACTTGACTTAATGCTCCTGCCGAAATGCTTCCGGCGTCGAGAGTGATACTACATGGTGCCTCCATTTGGACCAGTTTAACTGAACATAAAGGAGGGCATCATCCCTCCTCCTACCGAAAACAAAAATTTTCCAAGGGCCCTCTATGAAAATTTATTTTATTAAATAAACTCAAACAAGTCTTTTCAACTGAACGTAAGGAGCAACATTGACACTTAAAATGAACAGAAATTAATCCGTACATGCGGTAAGGGGGGGGATTTCCTTGCTCGTTACACTAGAGTATTATTATTGCTTTAAAAAAGCGTCTTATTCCGATTCAACGACCCTTCTGTTTCAGCAGTCGTCTTTAAAGATTTGGGACAAAAAGTAAAACTTTGCCGTAAAGAGAGAGGGATTAAAGGAGGAGGAATCCCCTTATATACACAGTTTATTTCTGTTCGTTTAGATTTCAATGTTGCTCCTTACTTTGAGTTGCAAAAATTTTGTTTTCTTTATTTAATTTCTGATCGTTTTTAATTTCATGTCCAGGCCTAACCAAGATAAGATGTGAGCTAACTCACCCCTAATTTTTTGTTGTTAAATTCTCTGTATCAATAATTGTAAGTTGATTGGTAACGTTTTGTTTTTTTCAGTTTTTCTGCTTAAAAATTAAAATGCTGGATTAAAATTAAATTTTTAGACAAAATTCGAATGTTCTGTCAAAATTTCGGATGAACAGTAGTTTAGTTGAATGAGTTCTTAATACTATTTTCACTATAGAATTTTGGGTAGACGGAAAGGGGTATTATTGTTCATATGGATGGAAATTCTGCGTTTCTTTTGATCTTCTATGTGCCTGAAGCCATCGCGACTTCTAAAATAGGGTTCTCTAATGTTTAAATACATTGTGTATGTATGGTTAAATACATTTTCTGTATAAAAGATTAATAGATAAATAGAAAAAGATAAATATTAAAATCTCAAATCTCTGAACTCATAGCTCCAGGTTGCACTTGTCTCCTCCAGCCAAGAAATTTCCTGGCGAGGCTCATGATGCCCGCCTCACCATTTCGCCTCTGTGCTGTTAGACATGTGAATGTTATATTTTATGGTACATAATAAAAGAAAGTCGTAATGGGACGTGTACTATTTCAACAAATTAGTTCGTTAAATTGCTAATAGTGGAGAACTATGATTGAATATTTAAGTTCTGCATAAAAAAAAATTACAGAGAGACTTTACTACACCTTCTTATTGTCAGAAAATCATTACACATTGTAGAGAAGCATAGTATAAGTAAAATTTAAAATTGACGATTAAAAAAAAAAGTTTAACTACATATTAGCTAAACCGGCGGTAGTTAATTTTTTTTTCGGCATCCAAAAATCCTATATTTTGATTAAAAATGTTTTATGCGGTTGAATGGTCCGCAATTTTTTTTTTTTGAAGTAATAAAAGCTTTCTGTTTATTGCTTAGAAAAAGTTACTGTTTAAATTCTTTTCTAATAAGTATTGAAAGTTTTTTTTTTTATTCTTCTCATCTTGAAAGACTTTAAGAGAGTTTCTCTTTCAATTAAACATACCAATCAGATTGTATGTAGCAACGTCGCTTGGTTGTTTTAATTTTACGCAGCTTACCGTGTGTAGTCGGTGGAAAAGACCATAGGTTAACTTTTTTTGCATTAGCAGATTATTTTAATCTGTTCTTATTATTATACAGGGAACATGTTTGGTTGCATTTGCATCAGCTGTTGATATTCTTTGTCTTGTTTATTCTTTGGATATTTTGTTGTTTTTTTTTGGTTTTATTTTCTTGACTCTGGGCTCGTACATTCCCCTTCATCATTATTACATCATTATGCAGAGCACCTCTTTCCTGTTCCAAAGTTTGACTCCTACTATTAAAATGTTTAAATCTTCTTGTGGTCTGAAAAAAAAAAATCAGTTTTCTTGCTGTTTGAGTGTTTTTATGGCACTTGGTATTAACCAAGTGACATATAGCAATCGCAAATTTTGTCGGTCTGTCAGTCCCGGTTTTGCTACTTTAGGCACTTCCAGGTAAGCTAGGACGATGAAATTTGGCCGGCGTATCAGGGACCGGACCAGATTAAATTAGAAATAGTCGTTTCCCGGTTTGACCCTCTGGGGCGAATGGTTGATCAGGTCTTAATGAAATTTAATGTTTGAAAATATATCCTGTCTCAGAGCTGTTATTTTAAATCCCGACCGGATCTGGTGATATTGGGGGGGGGTTGGGAGGGGGAAACCTAAAATCTTGGAAAACACTTAGAGTCGAGGGATCGGGATGAAACTTGGTGGGGAAAAAAAGCACAAGTCCTAGATACATGATTGACATAACCGGAACGAATCCGCTCTCTTTGGTGTAGTTGGGGGGGGGGGGGTGAATTCTGAAAAATTAGAAAAAATGAAGTATTTTTAACTTACGAACAGATGATCGGATCTCAATGAAATTTGATATTTAGAAGGATATCGTATCTCAAAGCTCTTATTTTAAATCCCGACCGGATCTGGTGACATTGGGGGGAGTCTGGGGCGGGGGAACCTAAAATCATGGAAAACGCTTATATTGCAGGGAACGGGATGAAACACTGTAGGAAAAATAAGCAGAAGTCTTAGATACGCGATTTACATAATTGGAACGGATCCGCTCTATTGAGGGGGGGGAGGGGTAATTCTGAAAAATTAGAAAAAATGACGTGTTTTTAACTTACGAAGGAGTGATCGGATCTTCATGAAACTTCATATTTAGAAGGACCTCGTAACTCAGATCTCTTATTTTAAATTTCAACCGGATCCAGCGTAATTGGGGGGCAGTTGGGGGGACCGGAAATCTTAGAAAATACTTAAAGCGGTGAGATCCGGATGACACTGGATGGGAAGAATAAACACCTGTCTAAGATACGTGACTGACATAACCGGACCAGATATGCTCTCTTTGGTGGATTTTTTTTTAGGGGGGGGGGGGTAATTTTGAAAATTGAGGCATTCGTAACTTATGAAAGGGTGACCAGATCTTAATGAAATTTGATATTTAGAAGGATCTAGTGCTTTAAAGCTCTAATTTTAAATTCCGACCAGATCCTGTGACATTGGGGGGAGTTGGAGGGGAAACCGGAATTCTTGTAAAACGGGAAAATTGGGGTATTTTTATCTTACGAATAGGTGATCGGATCTTAATGAAATTTGATATTTAGAAGGAATTCATGTCTCAGAGCTCTTATTTCAAATCCTGACCAGATATTTGACATTGGGTGAGTTGGAGGGGGAAATCTTGGAAAACACTTGGAGTGGAGGAATCGGGATGAAACTTGGTGGATAGAATAAGCACATGTCCTTGATACGTGATTGACGGAACCGAACTGGATTCGCTCTCTTTGGGGGAGTTGTGGGGAAGGGTTCAGTGATTTGGCGAGTCAGGTGCTTCTGGGCGTGCTAGGACGATGAAAATCGGTAGGCGTGTCAGGGACCTGCACAAATTGACTTGATAAAGTTGTTTTCCCAGATTCGACCATCTGGGGGGCTAAAGGGAGAGGAAAAATTAGAAAAAATTAGGTATTTATAACTTACGAGTGGGTGATCGGATCTTAATGAATTTTGATATATAGAAGGACATCGTGACTCAGAGCTCTTATTTTAAATTCTGACCGGCATAAGCCTCTTATTTTCCTTTTAAATCAATCTATTGATTCATAGAATTTTGTTAGAGCTCATACCATATGATCTCTTGGCTCATAGCTCTTCTTGCCTCGTCACAAGTGCCATATGAGCTCATTTACTCATGGTCAAAGCTCAAATTTTCAGAAATTTCAAAATGTAATCCTTAACATCCCGAGGGTGTCAAAAGACAAAGAAAAATTATGCCCGTGGTGCCCGTCTTAGGTCCAATAATACCTGAAAACAGTTATTTTCTAAGGTTTCCTTTTTGCTGCTACTAGATTATGAAGTTCTTAGTGCGTCACAACTTTTTTTTTGTCAGTAATGCCAACCATTGAAAAAAAAAGAAAAAAGAAAGGGCAACTTTCGATGTTCAGGGACAACCACACCTTCAAAGGATAGAAAAATTTCTTCATAAGCCGTTTAGTGCCATATTTTTTAGCTTTTCTTTCTAATTTTTCACACACATTCCTTTTTTTTCTTTTTTCTTTTGTGGCTGCTACTACCAAAAACTGAATCACTGTATTTGGAGGTCTTGTTAATTAAAAATTGGAGATTCGATTTCCCCTACTTTCTTGAGATTTATAATATTGTTTAAGTTTCCACCTAACCAGTTCAAACAATCAGACTTTATTTTTTAAATTCTTAGCACTTTTAGAAATTAAACTGGGCTCGACATGGCTGATTTCAAAATTATATTTTATAGTTCAGTTGAATCAGAATTGCCTGAAAAGTTTTCTTAAAGATCTTGCCAATATTTTGCTATAAATGTAGTATTTATGGGGTTAAATAAGATTTGATAAGTTTTTTCCCAAGCATATCTTATGAATTGACGGAGTCAGTTCCGGAGTGACTCCTGGAACTTAGTAACACTTGTAACAATTTAGTAATTTGTCATGGTCAGACTACCGAAACTCTAGAAAACGGGATTTTCATACCAATAGATGCATCAAAAGAATCGGATTTTTATGCCGATTTCAAATACCCAAGTTCCATCAAGTTTAGTATTACCCATCAAAAGTTACGAGCCTGAGAAAATTTGTCTTATTATCGAAAAATGGGGAAACACCCTCTAAAAGTTATATAATCTTAATGAAAATCGCACCTTCAGGTTCAGTGTATCAGAGAACCCTACTTTAGAGGTTTCAAGCTCCTATAGGCAAAAAAGTTGTATTTTGTATTTTTTGCCAGAAGCAAGATCACGGATGCGTGTTTATTTGTTATTTGTTGTTTTATTTTGTGTGTGTTTTTTTTCTAGGGGTAATCGTATCGCCCCGGTGATCCTAAAATTTCATGAGAGGGCTCATTTGAACGGAAATTAAAACTTCTTTTGCCATTTTTAAGTGATCAAAAAATTGCAGGGCAACTAGGCTCCTTCCCACGCTCATTGTTTTCCAAAGTCACCGGATTATAATTTCGAGATAGCCATTTTGTTCAACATAGGCGAAAAATATAACAGCTATGAAAGTAAAACAGTTCAAAATAGGGATGATACCTTTTTATTGACAGTGAAATATAAAATTATTTAACTGGATATTTCGAACACATATACAGTGTTCATCATCAGCAGTAAAACTCTGAGTTTTACTGCTGATGATGAACACTGTATATGTGTTCGAAATATCCAGTTAAATAATTTTATATTTCACTGTCAATAAAAAGGTATCATCCCTATTTTGAACTGTTTTACTTTCGTCATGGAAAGGCAGTGTGGTCTTCGAAGTTATCTATATAACAGCTATGTCTTTGACGATGACTTAATCCCACACAGTCCCCCGGGGAAGGGCTGCAAGTTATGAACTTAGCCCATTGTTTTCATATAGTATTGGTCATTGGGAAGTATACGGCCAATTAGAACAATAAGAAGCTTTTTTAAAAGTACTAAAACACCTTAGCGTGAAGAGCGAAGTATTGAGGAGGGGGCACCCCCATATATGTAATAATTTCTGTTTGTTTTTTTAAGCGTGGAAGGGGCGCTAGGTGCCCTCCAATCCCTTTGGTCACTTATAAAGGACACTAGAACTTTTTATTTCCATTTGATTTACCCCTCTCCCAATCTTTTAGGAGCATTGTTAATACGATTATCCCTGGGAAAAACAAAAAGAAACAAACACGCATCCGGGATCTTTCGCATGGCAAAAAAGACAAAATTCCACATTTTTGGAGATAAGAGTTTGAAACCTCTTTAATAGGGTTTTGTGAAACACTGAATCTGACGATTTGATTTTCATTAAAATTTCTTGATTTTCTAGGGGTATCCCCCCCTTTTTCGAAAATTGGACAAATTTTTTCAGGCTCGAACCTTGTGATGGATGACGTTAAACTTAATGAATTTTATATATTTGTAATCAACGTAAAAAGCCAATTCTTTTTGTATATATACTTGTTAACAGAATTCCGTTTTTAGAGTTTCGGGTTACTATTTGGCTGTTTTCCTCCTTACCTACAATTCGTTACCACGAACTGCTTGATAAGTGGATACAGATAATAACTGGAATGGATTATCGTCATTAAGTAACAGTAGAAGTACAGTTGCTCAAAACAGTAACCTTAGTTCAAATTAAATTAAACATATGAGAAAAGTATTGAATTTAGCATAAACATTTTTTTTGGAAAACTTTAATTTTTCAATTGATAATTTTATTGAAAAATTTAGTCCTTAAAAACCGCGTCCTTAAAAAGGTTGTCCTTAAAACTGCGGTTGGCCAAAATTAACGAATACTCAGATTTAGCCGTATTTAAAACTGAAAGAATAGCTCTAAATATATCTTTCAGTGGAATTCAACCATAGGGCTATCATACTACTATACCCTAGATTTAAATTTCTCATACAGTCAATTTACTTTTTCTCTTATGTCATGTTGTTTGTCATATGTTCCATTGTGATGATTTAAAATTGTCAAATAGTAGTTTCCTGATTTGTTCTAGAATTTTGTTAAAATAATACTGAGGTTTGTATTTTGCCTTTGAGAAGAAGCTTTGGGAGTAGAAACACTGAGTGGTACAATAGCTCATAAAAATAAATTGACAGGAGAGCGAAAACTTATTTTGGACCTTATATGCTTCGTCTTCAAACCGAAGTGTATCGTAGGTTCTTGACATGGAATTTGTTATATACCTTAGAAATTTGACAAGGCTGTGCATAAAGAAGATTTCAAACCATAGACTAAAGTAGAAAAAAAAAGTCTTTTTGAACTTTCGCAATTTTTTTTTTTTAATTTTTTTTATTCCATCCTCCCAGGAAAATAAAATATTTTTGATGAAGTAAGGTAAATTTAAAGTTTGCTTTGTAAAGAAATATATAACATGGTTCGTTTACAAAAAAAAATAAAAAAAACATCGAAAATTGTTAATAGGCATTTTTGTTACGTTTTTGTGAGCCGGACAAACATTTCAGAGGGGCGTCGAACCCCCTAACCCCTGGCCAAACCTTAATACCTCAGTAATTGTGTATGTGGATGTTTGATGAAAAACGAAAAATGGAGAAATAATTAGGAAACCAAGAGGAAGATGATTTTCAGCCAGCTGAAGGGACGAAGCGAAAATACAAAAACCGATATTTCTGAAATGAGTGTCACAGCTTTGTGATCCACAGAAAAAAGGAAATATAAATAGGCAGATTCTTTGAATGAGACCCCCGCTCGACCGTACTTCGTCCACGAAAGTAAACTAGACCTCCGTTGCCTGTGCAACGGGAAGTGTTGCAGCAACTGTGCCCTGTTCCTTAGGGCACAGTTGCGGAGCAACACGTGCAACTGTGCCCTACGGGACACAGTTGCTATTTCCGGGAAATCTGAAAGAGATACGGAAATAACGTCTTATAGTTTTCTGCTTAACTTTTGATGGTCTAAACTAGGAAAATATAAAACAAACCAAATTCACCAAAAAATTTAAATTGCCCCGAGGGCATGACAAAACTTCCAAATAGAAAAACCCAAAGAAGGAATTTTATTTCAGAGAAACTATTGTAAACTCCAGTTGTTAGGAGATCGAGACCTGTCGAACCGCGTTGGAAAAAAAATTCTAGATGGTCCAGAACAGAAGTTACCTCTAGAACGTCGAAACTTCGGAAATTATTTCTTAGAGAACGAAGCAACTTGGTATATAGAACACTTCACTTCTTCTTGCATACTTTTCATAGCACTACTCGATAAAAATATAAGAAACATCAAAATCGAAAATTTGAGAAAATTCCAAAAAAAATCGGAACGAGATGGACTTTCCGGAATTATTTTCGGGAAATCTGTAAGAGCTACGGAATTTTGTGCTCCGGTTCTCGAAGAGACAAATGAAAGTTCTACATGAGTTCAGCATAACTGTATTTCTAACAAGTTTATTTCCGAAGCTAGGGTCGTCTTAACTTGACGCCAAACATCGAACGCACAGTTTCTAAGAAAAAAACCGTTTTATTTTTTTTTATGGAAAACTGTTAGAAATTTTAGGAACTTCTCTGGAACTTTTTTACTCTGTTTCACGTTTCCCTTCCCTCTGAAAAATCTCAAATTTTTAACTCTTACCACTTCGGAGCTACAGGTCGCTGATCACGGTGAAAAAAAAAAACAAAAAAAAAAACAAAAAAAAACTACGAAAGCAGTAGTGTTGCTCCGCAACACAATAAAGAATCAAAGATATACGGTGAAAGCGATAAAATAAAAGCAAACAATTGCCCAAGGAGAATCCTACATTTTTATAAAAGCGGAATTTTGAGCAAAATTCGTGCTATGTAGCCTGATTTATTGATTTTAATCCTACTGATAAAAACGAATCTTTATTTACGTAGAATTAAAAGAACCAAAGACAAACTCAGGAGTTGTTAAGGATAAGCAGGACAATGTTTCTGAATGATTATTTATTTTATTCTTGTTCTTTTATCTTCTAGCTGACAAACCAGTGACACCATCAAACGGTGTTTCTATGGATTCAGACTCCAAATTCGAGATATCCTCTGAAAAAGCTGAATCGCCCTCATCTCCTGAGCCATTTACTTTTGGACCCGAGTCAGCTTCCACTGAAGTCGACTCCCATCTCGCCGATGAAGGTGTGCAGATATTTGAAAATCTAAACACATGCTTTATTAATTGATAAACTAACTCTAATTTAATCTTCACAACTATTAAATTCACAAATAGCGAAATCAGTAGCGCAATATTTGGCAAGATTAAACTCTTAACTGAGCAAAGCTGTTACCAAGCTGTTTTTTTTGTTGTTTTTTTTCATGTATTACATTTTTACACGTTTCTTGACGTTAAAATAATTTTTCGAGCTGCGATACCTACATTTATAACTTATTAGACAGGTATGCGAAGTCACAGGTATATGCGAGGACAATAAAATACGGTCCCAAAGGTTTTTTCTCTTTTTTTCGTATTTGAGTTGTTTTCCTTTTTAAACCTGTTTCGCCAAAATGGCATTAAAATGAATCAACGTTCCCACTACTTTAGACTAGTTTCCAAGCTATTTTGTGGAATATATCAAAAACGTACCCGTTAATGCGACATCAGTGGTTCTTGTATATAGAGAACGGATAAGGGGTTAACTTCAATTTCAGATGAACAAACATATTTCGAACTTTTCACCTCTGCTTAGAGGCTATGAATTGGCTATCTACAAAAGGCTCTAGGATTCTAAACACTTTTTCTTTCAACTTTCATTAATTTTTTCTTCCATTTCAGCATAATTTCTGGGCATTCCAGAAATACTTTTTAGATTTAAAAAGACCAAATTCGTAGAATAGCCTAAGTAACAAGCAAAAGGGAAAGAGAAAAGGTGGATACCTCAGATTTGACTAGAAATAGGGGAACAAAAAAATTTAATTCTCTGACTTTGTTGGTTCTCATTACTCAAATTGTTTTGGCTCTTATGTCTTGTATAGGCTTTGAAGATCTGAAAATATTTTAGGTGGTCTGAGTGTGTTGCGCGAACGATATTTTGAATCTCAGTCGAACGCTGTTACGGATGAGTGGAATTTTCGGTGTCCTTAAAAATGAATATCCCAAGGCTGGGGTTTCAGTTTAACTTGAGGAATTCCTAAATCGTTCGTTCGATCAGAAGGGCTTAGTAGCCTACTATTAGAATTCGAAGGTTCAGAAGTTCAGCCTATTTGTTAATAATTTTGGGTATCCTCGTTTTGAATGTTTGGGCTTCCTTGTCAGTTCCTCCCTAAAGTACAAGAGGTTGCATCTCATTAATCATCTTAACCGTTGAATTTTGGCATCTTAGTCCTTTATTTTCACATGCAAGTCTCCTTTGAACGGTCAATAATTTTTTAGACTACAGTGCCTTTCCATTTAGAGAATTTAACAATTGAAACTACAGTGAGAACGGATATAATATTTTAAATAAAGCTGTGAACAGAACAGAAAAAAACAGCAAAATTTAAATAATAAAGAAATCCGAAGATTTTGACTTCACGTCTGGAAGCCTTTATAAACAAAAAAAGAATTGAATTAAGCTAAATTCAACAAAGTATTCAAAGAAAAGAAAACAAAACTCACATCGTAATAACTTCCAATATCACCCTGCAAATAGCACGAATGCGCACAACAGAATGGTAAATTAGGTTTTTTTCTGGTACGTTTGGAGTTACGCTGGTATTAGCTAGCGTTTACAATGCAATAACCTCCCTCATATTTTATATAGTACCCTATTTTGGTAAATCCTCACAAAATCTGACCAATCAAAAATCATTTTGTTGTTTTCTTGTTTTTTCAAAGTATTTTTTACATTTACTAACTTGGCACAGAAACACGTCAATAGTTCAAAATCTAAAACTGCAGGCCCTATAGTAGTTATCTCTCAGACTATTGAAACATTTTGAAAAAAATTAACCGGTCACGGATTGGGCCCACTCTTGTTGGAATGACTTATACATTTATTATTTGTCTAAAATGGCTTTAGAATGTATTTTTTCACCTATCAAGGCTCACTTTCAGAATTATTGCAAGAAAGGAACTTCTTAGGCCTGACACTGGAGACGACCATTATTTACGCTTTGCCTTACATTTCGCCTCTTCATTATTGCTTGATGTACTCTTTTTATGTTTTTTTTTTATTTCACATTTGCATTAGGGGCGTCATCACTACTCTTTTTTTTTTTTTTTTTTTTTTTTTTTTTTTTTTTTTTTTTTTTTTTTTTTTTTTTTTTTTTTTTGTATTTCAACTGTTTTTGAGATAAACATCTATCCATCTATTCAACTGTACCGCAAATATAATGTTTTAATATCTATTCCTTTATGTATATGGTGGGGCATAATGGAAACAATACGCGCAGCTGTACTCCTTTGGAATAATGTACTACATCTAATAATTTAAATGGATATTATTAGACGTTTAAGCACACTAAATAAACGTTTTTTTTTCACCATAGCTTATTAATTGTAAGAAAATTGTTTTCTCTAGTCTGCTGTTAAAAGCTATATATTTTGTTTACAGTAATTTCTTTTTCTTTTTCAGCAAAGGTATTGGAAATGTTAGGGGTTGAGATGGAGCCTAATGATCCCTTAGTGAACTTTTTCAAAGTCAAGCAAGAATTACTCAATCAGACACAGCCAGAAACATCAGCATCTGGTGCATCTACCTCGTCGACTACACATATCTCAAAGCCCAAAACTCAATATTTCAAGCCTAATATCTCAAAATATTTAAAGAAAATCGAAAAAAGCTCATTTGATAGAGTACCCAGCTTAAAGGAAACTCTTAGCAGAAGTAGTTCCAATTTTGGTAAGTTTGTTTTATATTAGAATTTACTCGTTATTTTTTTTCTTATATTCTCTTCTTCATTACACTTATTTTTGCTTGTCTTCTAACCGCAGACAATGTGAACTTCTTCTTAATGTCATGGCGTCACTATTGGTTCAATAAAACCACCCTGGAAAAAATACGAATTCTTCCTTAAAGTAGTCACCTATTAAATTGTTCTTGTGGCCAAAATATCAATATACCAGTTTTAAGAAAAAAACTATGTAACCGATTTCGAGGAAAAATCTATAAACACATATATGCAAAATTATTGCTCGTTTAATTGATTTTAAAAATTGGCATTAAATTGTAACAATAAGATGTTTTGTTGACAGTTGTCAATGCTTTCTTCCACACAGCATTATATTTTCGGCGGTCATTTTTTGGTGGTATCAAAACTTATATGCTACGCTGTCTTTTACAACAAGAAAATGAATCATACAACGTACCATGATTAAAAATAGGAGCACGAAGGTTGTTAACTTTGAGGTGGTAGCAAAACTTTTAAGCTACGTTGTCTTTCACCACAAGAAAATTCCACCTACAACATACCATGATTAAAAACAAGAGTACGGAGGTCGACGCCAGCAAATTTGAAAGTTTGGCCTTGCGCCTTATGTATTGTCATTGCAAATGCCGGTCATAATGGAAATTGATGTCACTTTTATTTTTGACTCGTTCTAATTCTCACTATTGCTTATCTTCTAACCGCAAGTACCTTTGTTCTTCAGTTTCGTTTTTAATTTGTTTTGATCTTCGTTTTTGCAAGTCTTTTAACCGCATTTTTCTTTCTTCTTTATTTTAGATGTTTATTGTTTTGAAAAAAATTCAATGCCCCGGGTTGCTCGCATAATTCTTTCAACGTCATTATGAATTTTCAGTGCTTCATAATTTTTATGGCACTTGGTATTAACCAAGTGACATATAGCAATCGCCAATTCTGTCGGTCTGTCGGTCCCGGTTTTGCTACTTTAGGCACTTCCAGGTAAGCTAGGACAATGAAATTTGGCAGGCGTATCAGGGACATGACCAGCTTAAATTAGAAATAGTCGTTTTCCCAATTTGACTATCTGGGGGGAGTGGGGGGCCGGTTAATTCGTAAAAAATAGAAAAAATGAAGTATTTTTAACTTATGAGAGGGTGATGGGATCTTAATGAAATTTGATGTTTGGAATGATATTGTGTCTCAGAGCTCTTATTTTAAATCCTGACCGGATCTGATGACATTGGGGGGAGTTGGAGGGGGGGAACCTAAAATCTTGGAAAACACTTAGAGTGGAGGGATCGGGATGAAACTTGATGGGAAAAATAAGGACAAGTCCCAGATACATGATTGACATAATCGAAACGGATCCACCCGACCGGATCTGGTGACATTGGGGGGGGGGGAGTTTGGAGGGGAAACCTAAAACTTGGAAAACACTTAGAGTGGAGGGATCGGGATGAAACTTGGTGGAAAAAATAAGCACAAGTCCTGGATACATGATTGACATAAACGGAACGGATCCGCTCTCTTTGGGGTAGTTGGGGGAGGGGTTAATTCTGAAAAATTAGAAAAAATGAGGTATTTTTAACTTACGAACGGGTGATCGGATCTCAATGAAATTTGATATTTTGAAGGATATCGTGTCTCAAAGCAATTATTTTAAATCCTGACCGGATCTGGTGACATTGGGGGAAGTTTGGGGTGGGGGAACCTAAAATCATTGAAAACGCCTAAATTGGAGGGATCTGGATGAAACTTGGTGGGGAAAATAATCAAAGGTCTTACATAGGTGATTCACATAATTGGAACGGATCCGCTCTATTGGGGGTGGGGGGGGGGGGTTAATTCTGAAAAATAAGAAAAAATGACGTATTTTTAACTTACGAAGGAGTGATCGGATCTTCATGAAACTTTATATTTAGAAGGACCTCTTAACTCAGATCTCTTATTTTAAATCTCAACCGGATTAAGCGTAATTGGGGGGGGGGCAGTTGGGGGGACCAGAAATCTTAGAAAATACTTAAAGCGGTGAGATCAGGATGAAACTGGATGGGAAGAATAGAAACCTGTCTAAGATACATAACCGGACCGGATCTGCTCTCTTTGGTGGAATTTGGGGGGGGGGGGGTAATTTTGAAAATTGGTGTATTTGTAACTTACGAATGGGTGACCAGATCCTAATGAAATTTGATATTTAGAAGGATCTTGTGCTTTAAAGTTCTAATTTTAAATTCCGACCAGATCCTGTGACATTGGGGGGAGTTCAAGGGGGAAACCGGGATTTTTGGAAAACGTGAAAATTGGGGTATTTTTATCTTACGAATAGATGATCGGATCTTAATGAAATTTGATTTTTAGAAGGAATTCATGTCTCAGAGCTCTTACTTCAAATCCTGACCAGATCTTTTGACATTGGGGGGAGTTGGAGGGGGAAATCTTGGAAAAACACTTGGAGTGGAGGAATCGGGATGAAGCTTGGTGGATAGAATAAACAAATGTCCTTGATACGTGATTGACAGAATCGTACTGGATTTGCTCTCTATGTGGGAGTTG
Organism: Artemia franciscana; assembly: GCF_032884065.1. Lineage (NCBI taxonomy): Eukaryota > Metazoa > Arthropoda > Branchiopoda > Anostraca > Artemiidae > Artemia > Artemia franciscana. Next base: position 63,047,021 of record NC_088869.1, on the reverse strand, counting down.
GGGGGAGGGGTTCAGTGATTTGGCGAGTTTGGTACTTCTGGGCTTGCTAGGACGATGAAAATTGGTAGGCGTGTCAGGGTGCTGCACAATTTGACTTGATAAAGTCGTTTTCCCAGATTCGACCATCTGGGGGGCTAAAGGGAGAGGAAAAATTAGAAAAAATTAGGTATTTATAACTTACGAGTGGGTGATCGGATCTTAATGAATTTTGATATTTAGAAGGACATCGTGACTCAGAGCTCTGATTTTAAATCCTGACCGGCATTAAGCCTCTGATTCTCCTTTTAAATCAATCTATTGATTTTCAGAGTTTTGTTAGAGGTCATACCATATGAGCTCTTGGCTCTTAGCTCTTCTCGCCTCGTCACAAGCGCCATATGAGCTCTTGTTTTCAATACCTTTCGCTTTAGCTACTCGAATTGGTGTTGGTTGTCCAGCTTGTTCATTTTCAGGCTTTGGGAATTTACGTTTTTCAGGTCGTCCGTTTTCGTTGAAAAGATTTAAATATAAAAAAAACTTAAACCTTAAAAGTTTATTTTCTAAAAGCAAAAAAAAACATCGTTAAGGAACATTTCTCGTTGTTTGTCAGATGTATAACGACGCAATCAAAACAAAAATACGATGACTGGGGAAAGGCTTGGAAGGAAGATTTTGGTATCTATGACGTCATGCGAAATAACGAATTACTTTGAGTGAATCTGAGCAGCCAAAGTAAAAGGCATGGAAAAAAAGTCGGAGATAATGAAATGATACAGGAAAATGAAGCGCAAAAGAGTCTGCGGCAAAAAAAAAAAAACAAAAAAAAAACAACAAACAAACATGTGACAAAACAAGGAAATGAATCTAGAAACGACATACGGGTCTGTGAACATTTTTTTTTTTTTTTTAATTCATTAACAGGAAGAAGAAATTGAATTCACGCCAGAATTTCTTAGATTATGCTAATTAAGATGAGAGAATCAAATATATACCATCCTGCCACGTGCCGGGGCCCAGGTGACCGGTGCTATGAGCACGGCCATCCGCATAATAGTAACCATTTCTGATTATTGGCGTTTTTTTTTTTTTTTTTTTTTTTTTTTTTTTTTTTTTTTTTTTTTTTTTTTTTTTTTTTTTTTTTTTTTTTTTAATAGATACCTTTAAAATACGTCCTATATATCTTGGTTATGGACTTAGCTTAACTTTGTCAGGTTGCTTCTACTGCTTCAACCATGAGTAGGACTGTAAACCTTCAGTTAAGAAGTCCCAACGAAGGTAATTCTACTGTATAATTGCTGCATTTCCTTGCTTTCTTCACCCTGAAAACGGCACCAAAACGGTCATTTTTGTTGTAATGTGGCACTTTTCTTTAACATTGTTACCATGGCACGTTTATCAAAAAAGCACGTAGATATGAGCATTAGTTTTCAGATTGGTTATTAACTTTCTCTCTGCAGTCTTCCAGGAACGTCCTAGCACTGGAAAAATGAAAAATGAATTGGAAAGTAGACACATCCCTGCTACCCAAACGCAAAGGCAGTTTTTCTCGTTTTTCAAGATGGGAGAGGGCTATAAACCTCTTGTAGTAATTTTCAGCTATGGCAATTTCAACGGTTCTGTTTATCATTATCTATAGGGCGTTTCAGGCTATTTTCTGAATCAAAGCTGGTGGTAAATGTTTTTCACTATATATCTCCTTTGAAAACGTGTTTTTAACTTTTGGTTCCTATGGGCCGTGGTTCTCTCTTCACTACGTTGCAGCTATTGCTGCAACCATGAAAGTAGAAAAGGTGGCACTACACTGGGCTTTGTGTTCATTGCTTCAGTATGTATTGTTCATAATATTCGCATATTTTGCAGAGGTATCATCTCCTCATACTGATACAGCATCTCCAAACCTTGGACTTCAGCATCGAGTTGACATCAATACCCATATTAAGATGGACATAATAATGGCCCTGCGTGAGAATGAAATGGTGAAGAATATAATTTCTCCATTGGATGCGTCTGATATACTCCAAGAAGACATTACCGAAACACCAACGGAGATCAACACGCGCCAACTGTTGTCACTTTTTGAATCGGCTTTTAATCGAATTTTTACGAATGAAATTAAAAAGGTAAGTCTTTGTTTTCATCGCTTATAAGCTTTCACCTAAAGGACGCTCTCATCTGAACCTTCATAGGGCGTTTTGTTCATTTGGGCTTTTCTTCTAAAAGGCGATGATTCAACAGCCGTAACCGCTTTTTGCTCTCAATAATTGCATGGAGAGATCAAACTAAATACAGCAAAGTACTTTTTTTCTAAACTCTGCCCTCGCAAACAGGTTATGTAAAACATTTTCATAGGTGAATGTCAGTTTTTTCTGACTTTTCTAGTTCTTGGATAAAAATGAGGTTTCTCAAGTGGAAGTAAAGAGTACCATTAAAACTTTAACCGAAAAGAAATTGTTCCTTATATCAACCCTTAGCTCTTTACTCTGAAGTGCTAAAGTACGTTGAAAATGCATCTTATTCCAATTTAACGGCACCTGTGTTTGAGTAGTGGTTTTTAATGATTTGGTACGACATATGTAAGTATATTTCAATAGTTATAAATTGATTGGTCACATCCTAGACTTGTTATGTTATAATTTGCTTGAGGATTAAGATAATTTCTCTGGTACTTAATTTTTTTTTTAAATAGTAACAAGTAATTAAAGGCATTGAACGTACTTAAAAAGAAATGAATTGCAGAAGATTAGCTACTATGAATTTCGAGCTGAGGCCAATCGGTGAAGAAAGAACATAGGATGAAAGTGTTTCTGTTTTTTTCGTAACTGGAGCAAAATATTTCAGGCTCGTAACTTTTGTTGGGGCTTTAGACTTGACGAGTTTTATTTCTATGGAATTACCATAAAATTCAATTCTTTTAAAGTATATACTGCTATAAAAACTTTAAAGTACTGGTTATTATAAGCATGAGTCGGGCCTTAATTATAGTTCGTTGTCACAGAATTGCTTAATCTATAAAATGTATAGAGAAATACCAATAATTCCACTTTGTAACTTTTCTCAGACTTTGCTCGGAGTCGAAACCACAATGTCTAATAAAAAGTATTTTCACTAAGCTTTCTTCATTCAGAAGGAAATGGGATGGCAAGTCATGAATAATATTTTTATTTTGTTCTCAGTTCGAAGACTAATCTAGGTGGGTCAATCTTCTCTAGAGGACAGCACACTGTTGTCTAAGGTACAGTTGTCAAAGAATAAACCTTAATCATGGTCGCATACAGTGGATGAGTCACAACGATTTTCATTTATATGAACCATTTAACTCATTGAGCTGTAAAAATTAAAATTTACACAGAATTTAGCCGTACAATTTGAACTCACTGAGCTGGAATCTCATTTCGAAGTTTGGTATTTAAAATTGCGAAAAGTACGCCTTCACCTAGAAAAATTTAAGCATGACGCTAGTTTCATAAAGTTTACCTCTAACTGCTTATTGAGAAACGTGACTTAAAATTGTTCGAAAAATATCGAATTATAGACGTTTGGTAAAATTTAGGTAATTATATCAATTTCTCTATTAACCTCCTCCCCCCGCTACCCACATAAAGGAAAATGGAAATTCAAAAAATTGTATCCTCTAGAAAATCGCAAGTTTCTAGTCCCTTTTAGGATATTACAACAAATATTTATTGAAATTTCCTATTCTGTAGGCTAATATTAAGACTACTTAATAGCCCTGTTTCCTAGACTATTGTTTTTTTTTGTTGTTTTTTTTTTTTTAAATATAAACTTTTAAATGCTTAGTTCGTAAAATCTTGTGATAAAATATTTCACAATATGGGTTTCTACTTAGTAAGCCAGATCTCATTCAAAGGTTTGTATTTAAAGCTGCTAAAAAATATGCCTCTGCGAAGAAAATTTTCAAACATAACAACTTAAAATTCAGCTTTTACGGCTTTTACAAGGTTTGTGCCTTGAGAAGGCATAGGGGTTGAGGGTACGAGGGTTGAGGGGTTGAGGTTGAAGGCATAGGGGTACATTCATGTTAATTTCTGCTCGTTTTGAGTTTGACTCAGTTATTTATTTTAATTTCTGTTTGTTTTGGGTTTCATTTATTTATCAATGCTGACTTGTGGTAGTTTTACGCTTGGCAGATTATTTTATTTTATTTTTGCTCATTTTTGGTTTTAAAAAAATGAGTTCTTTACTTTTCTTTGAAAAGCTTGTCCTGTGGAAAAGGTTTTTTAAATTAATTTTTGTTCGTTTTTAGTGACATAGTCTGTACAGAGAAAAAGAAAATAATAGTTCAAATCTTTTATTTTATTTAAGACTTTATAGTTTAGCCTGCTATTTGTATGCTGAAGAAAATTTTTCAGCAATTTTTAACAACGTGCGCCCTTTTTCACAAATAGTAATGTTTAATTTAGTTTCATTTAGTTTCTTTGACAGCTTGGATATACTTACACTATTTTGATTTAGTTAAATTTTAAGAGCAGAAGTGGTAATGGAAGAAGCCCCAAAAGTTTGATCTTAATACCCTCAGTCGTTCTTGGGTTGACCTATGCAATAGTCCAAGAGATACAGTTACAAGACCGTTCAGCTATGCTGAACAAAATAGCTATCTTAAATTTTGATTGGAAATGTTTGGAAAATTATGAGCTAAAAAGGAGGGTCGATTGCCGTCCGATCAATTTTGACTCTCCAAAATGATATTAGAACTTTGAATTTCCAACCAAATTAGCTCCTTTAAAATACCGATGATATTACGTTGCTGTTTTGGCCTCAGGCGGGTTGGTGCTGCGGTGAGTTTTTAGTTGTAGTAGTATTAGCATTTTGTATAGTTCTATATTTTGATATATATATATATATATATATATATATATATATATATATATATATATATATATATATATATATATATATATATATATATATATATATATATATATATATATATATGTGTATATATATATATAATATGTATATTATAGATTTAGGGAGAAAAGTCATATATTATTATATATTTTGATATGTTATATATTTGATAGACGTTTTCTTTCTTTTAGGGTACGGTGGACATTGAAAGGGTATTGGGTCTGTGGGTTTCGTTGAACGATTTATCTGAAACTGGAACAAAGCCAGGAGACGAGGGTCACCTCATATCCGATGCCATTGCCCTCACTGCTGAAAGTATTGAATGTTTGATGGAGGCTCTTCAATCATCTAATCCGATGGATTTGAAAGAGTGGTGCCTGGTGAGTGACTTTAAAAAAATGGTCTTCTTAATATAAATTAATCAACACTCAGACCTTTAGGGGAATAGGTGGATCAAAATATTTCCTTATTTCAGTACATACTGAAAAAAGAAAAGAAAAAAGTGCATGTGGCAACCATGTGTATGTTTTCATGTATATTTTGAATTTTTCTAGATGAGGATATATTCAAAGGCTTTTTATGGGATATTCACATTTATCTCGAACCGTTAGTCTTATTTAGTGTTACCTGCAAATAATGCAGTACTCTAGTATCCAATTTTTTCGTTCGATGTCATCTATTGCGTATATTTTGACTTTAGAACGATTTAAATATTTTTTGTTAAATAAGCAAAAGTTTACAGAAAACAAACAAATACATCAACCGACAGACACGAACTTGATTCGGCTAAACACTTTTAAAAAAACAACAACTAATAATTATGCTTGTATCAACCTACCAAAGAAAGGAGAAGAAAAAAATGGGAAAAAATAGAAGAGAGAAAAAAGAAAAAAAATTGCGACTCGACATCTCTGTACTTGATATTACACTTAAAAAAAAGATAAATTAAAAAAAAAATCACAATTGGCTTTATGTACGGTTAATTTGATGGAATATATTAAATTTTCGTAGATATACCTGAACATATGGGAAAATACTATAGAAGGAATTTTCCCCTCCCCCAGATTGATCACATCAAAGACTTTGAGGAAATTTGAGACGCGGTGGCTTAAAAAGTCCTAGTGTTCTGATCACTCCTCCTAGGAAGGAATCTCCGTTCCTCCCTCTTAACAAAGGTTTGAACTAATATGCATCTGTCTCTGCAAAAATGACAGCATTTCGTGGTTGCGCTCAAATATTTTAATTTGGAGATTAATTTGCGTAATTATTGAGACAGAAAATATAATACAAATAACATATAGAGCGTGATAACTAAGTATGCTGTTAAAGAACTGAGAAAGTAAAATATATGAAAAAAATGTGATGGGGGATTCAAGTACTGGTGAAACATAGTCTAAAGCAAGGTTAATTAATGGTATGATTTGACAATATATTTATAGATACGTATATAGGTTTGAAAATTAATGTTAAGAAGACTAAGACGCTTAGACTGGGAATAATTGAAGGTGATGTTTGGTAACTTGAATACCAGGTGAGAGCTGAACTTGCCTACACAGGTAGCATTATTAGTAAAGACGGTGGGTTCAGTGAAAATGCTAAAAGTAGAATAGCCGATGCCCAGGTTTCTTTTTAAAGTTAGAAAAAGTTTGAAAGAAAATGAAGATAAGTATACTAACCATGGTTAGAATATTGGAATCTATAGTGAAGACAGTGGTCTAGTAAGGTTCTGGAACGTGGTTACTCTGTAAGACGGAGGAGGGTTTGTTGGAGTTTTCCAGAGAGATGGTTTACGGATTATTTTGGGTGCCCATCTAACTGACCGTATTTCAAACAGTAAGCTGTACGAAAAATGTGGTTTTATCCCGCTTTCTTGGTCAATAATGAGAGAAAGGTTGAGATGGCTCCGGCGATGAAGGATAACAAATTGATAAAGATGGTCATTTACCATCTAGAGCCAAATCAAAAACAGGTCCTACTCGGATAGAGAGAGAAGAGGTCGTAAGGAAGGATTTAAGGATATATATATATATATATATATATATATATATATATATATATATATATATATATATAAAATGTATATATATATATATAATATGTATACATATATATTTCATATATATATATGTACATATATATATACATTTATATATGTACATATATATATACATTTATATATGTACATATATATATTATATATATACATTTCATATATATATATATATATATATATATATATATATATATATATATATATATATATATATATATATATATATATATATATATATATATATATATATATATATATATATATATATATTTAAGGTTTGAGTTTGAGTTTTTGTCACCAATGCTCAAAAAATGAAGACTGGAATTGGATAATAAGCACGTTTCATAATATCTCAAGAATGGGAGGGCCTATTTATGTACGTTTCCTTTAGACATATATCATTTCCTTTTGATCATATATATATTATACATAATTTAAATCATTGTGCCACTTTTTTTTAGGTGTTCAGAGCTTTAATTACCCTGTGTAGACAACGAATAGCGTCATCCCATCTTGTTGTTGGCACTCATGTAATAGCCGCTAGACTAATTATGGCCACGCCAAGCATCCGTAAGACTCTGTTTTCCATTTTATATGGGTTCATATCAGGCGAAAAAATTAAAGAAAATAGTATCGGTAACATAGGCCAGTATCAGCTATGTGGCACCACTGCAGTTACCTTTCTAACACGCCTCATTAACAGTTTGAAAATCTGGTGCGACCTATCTTCAGTTGAGGGACTAGTTGTGGATTTCCAAAGGAATATGCTGGAGATGCTCATTAGGCTTTGTGGAGAGACTGAAGTGATTCGAGGTAGAAAAGGTCCAGTTGACGCACAAATTGCGCTTGTGAACAAGCTTTCAGAAATAGATTTTGTAGGTGTGGATCCCATTGTTGGTCAAAGGGTCTTTGATGGAGTGGTAGCTGTTGCTACACCAAGAGTAATGCAAGGTGAAGGTGTCTATGTGAGCAATGGCTCAGTGGTAAGTAATTTATTTTTTAAATCAAAATCTGGTAGTCAAAATTTCGTGTTTGAAATTCTAGTGCTATAGAATGAAATATATTTATTTGTAATATGTATTGGCTAAGGGATTCCTACTGTGTTCCAACTTCTTTTAGAGGAGGAGGATACACAAGTTTTTCTGGAAGGAATAGGTATAAAAAAAGGTTTGCCAGAATTATCTATGTGAACAATAACTCAGTGATAAGAAATTTCTTATTAAAACCAGGATCCGGGAGTTGAAATTTTGTATCTGTATTTTTTTGGCTATATAAGATCTATTTGAGTACAAATATGTATTGGCTAAATGAAACCTATGAATAAATGTTTTCAGGACTGATGTAAAAAATCGTTGAAAGGTTCATATTTAAAAATTGAAGAAAGTTTCATAAATATTCATATTTATGAACATAGTATGGATTTTGCAGCAAGAGACCTGAACGGGTGAAAACTCCCCTCACATTTAGGAAATGATAGTTTAAATGGGATAGTCATACTTTGTTTCAAAGAGCAAATAGATTAAATCAATCAATTTAATTGAAGCATTGCTGTGTAAAAGCTATAGTTTGGTTTAAATAATTGGGTTTGACGAGATGTAGCCCTCTACGAATTAAGTTAACCCTGGTTATGCTATGAAAAACGAAGATATATTAAATATATAAAACAAATTCTCTCAAATGAAAGTGAAGAGTGACATTAAGCTAAAACTTAAAACGAATAGAAATTAATCTGTATAGAGGGGGATTTGTCCCTCTGTAAAACTCCCTCTTTATTCTGAAATCTAATGATGCTTTAGAAATACTTCTAACTCCAATTCAACAGCCTTTGGGACTGAGCAGTTGCACCTAAACAACAAATAGAAAAAAAATCAAACCTAGGAGGGGGTAGCCCCCCTCGCCTCATTTACGGAATGTTTTTTTTTTCTTTGGAGCGGCGATTGAAGTTTAGCTGTAGGACTACTCATTGAAATTGTGTCTACCACGACCTTTAAAATACGGGCGATTGATGAATTAATTAAGTCGGAGTTAACCCCGTTGACCCCGGACTAACTAAAATTGGGCCAAATTATTCAAATATAAACTAGTGTTTGTAGTTTTTCTACTTTAAATGTTTAGGGAAAATGCTGAAAAATCATTACACGAATTTTCGTAAATATCCTATGTTTATAACTGTGTCATGGAGGGGTGAGGATGCAGAGATAAAATTGTAGCAGTAGCGGTTATTATACTATAATAAATTAAAATAGAAGATTGCATTCATACGCTTTCCATCACAAAAGGTAGAGATTGGGGATGGAGAAGTGTCTCGAATGTCATCAGGGAATTTCCCATTAAGGGGGAGGCAAGTGTTACCAAGAAATTGGTTCTTGTCAACCTTTAAATGGAAATATTGGGTTTTTATTGTTTTAATTTTTATTGTTTAATTTCTTCCCTTTCCTATCCCCGCTCTGTCGTTTTAACTGTGTAAAAACGGCTGCTAAAACACAACCTCATTCTATAAAACACTATAGGAATTTGGCGTAACGAGAGGGGGCTTTGAGGAGGGGGCAATCCCGTTTACGTATGGAATAATTTATTGATCATGCGTTTTAGTCAAGAACAGGAGTCCTCAAAGTAATTAACTAAGTAAGGGGCTGAACCAGGAGCTAATTAAGGTTGTAAATTCATCCTTGAAAGTTGGATTGACCTAGCCTACCTGTAACGCCACTTTTCGACACGCCGCTCAACCTGAATATTACGACCTGAACAATATGTTGCAGCTTTGGCAGCCTTTGGGTCCACAACACTAACATGTCTTACTGACGATCAAGTTCAAAAATCTTCGTATTTATGTTTACTTTAGCCAAATAAAATTGATATTTTGTTAATTGAATCGTTGGATTATATTAAATTTATTTTGCTGACTGTTAAAATGTTGACTTTTTAGATTTTTTTTTTTTTTGACAGTTCGATGGTAAATTATATATTTTTTTTCGTTTTTCGTTAATTTTATTTTTATTAATCTTTTGTAGTAGACAGAGTATTGCTCAATACTCTCATAAAAGGTTTTTATTTTTTGAAAAATTAATATGCTATGTGTCGCACATCTTTGTTAAATGCAGCAAAGATTCAATTAATAATAGGAAAAAAATTATTAAATATTAAATACTAATAAAATATTAATACTAAACTATTAAATACTAAACTAAACTAACTATTAAATACTAAATACTAAATAAAATATTAATACTAATTATTAAAAATTAAAAAAAACAATAAGAACTGATATTGTGCCTCTGCTCAGGTATGGAAAAACCTCAAATAGAGGCTGCATCCTCAAAATTGTAAAGATTGGTGGATGAACATTTTCTGTGATTTGGTTGTACTGAAGTGTTTTAAATGAATAGGAATGTTGAAAAAAAACTGCTTCAGAACCAGAATTCTTACTTTACACATTAAAACGTTTTACTTTTATCTCGCTTGAGACTTTAGCAACAGTAATTTTACCCCTTATCCCGCTAAAATTCTGTTAATTATATGCAAAAAGAAATAAAGATACGACAAGAATTGAAAGATTTGTTGAAAATTGTCCAGATTTTTTTTTAGTATGTACTAAAATTATACAAATATATTAGAACTGTTGAATGAATTTTCCTGAATTAGTAATTTTTGAACGGCTCTAGCAAGGAGGGTTTTAGGAAATTTTAGATTTTAAATGCCCTAAATACATACTGTCGTCTACCCTCTACAAAGTCAAGAATTCGCAGTAGTTGTTACCCAACCTGATTTTTTTAGAGGTTATTACCTTTAAATATGTCTGAAACTGTAGTACTGAGAGTTGATGAATATGGCTTGTTCTCTTTTCTTTTATTTGAAAAAATAATCGCTTTGCATTTTACTATTATACAGTTGCTTCTGTCATATTTCAAATTCATTACTTAGCCCTTAGAATGTTCCGACTTATTTTTTACCTTGTTTAGTCTTCAAAGGTAGTTTTAATTCAAGTATGATATTATTTACTCTTAAAAAGAAAACATTTGATAAAGAGAAAAGTGTGTTGATCGAGAGAGAAGACTTTTTTGTTTATTTAAATACGGATAGCATTTTAAATGAGATTGGAAACTTGATCATATTATTTCATTTGTTTTTGCATATCTTTTAGTGAAATCTAACATTAAAAAGAACAGGACCAAAGAAGCCTCGTCGCAACGCTGAGTTTTTCCGCAATAGTGTTAAAAAAAATTACTGTACCAAATGGCACAATAGATGTATTATGTTGTTGTTTTTTTTTTTTGTATTTTTTTTAACTAGTCTGTATACAAGGGGACTATATAAGAATTCAAATTTAAGTTTACTATAAAAAAGAGGGGTACCTTGCATTTTTTTTTTTCATTTTTTTTTTTTTTAAGCTGAATTATTTGTCTACTAAGTTTCCTCCAGTCTTCTGACTGCATTAGCAAAGGCCGTTCTACTTCATATGACGTAGTGAAGACTAGCCAAGGGGAGGGACAATTATTTTGTGACGAAGCTAAAAGCCTGCCTAACTTTTTTGTATGTTCAATATGCAGTATTTCTTTTCAGTCTTCTTAGTATTGTGTTTCTCTCCCCTAGAAAAGGTAGAAATAAAGTCAGGAACCTCACACCTCCTTTATATTAAATAATGACAAACATTTACATTAACTAAACAACGATAACAACATGTATGTGTAGCGAAAATTAAAGGAAAAAGGAAAAAAGAAGTTAAAATCAAATAAGAAAACTAAAAACAAGAATATAGCTCGTTTGAATGAACAGATCTTTGTTATGCAGGACTGACCAGGGAGGTGGGCCCAGTTTCTCTCTTATAAAAAAAAAAATCTTTCTATAGACAATTTAGAGATGTTCTGTCCATGAGTAATGATTAAAAATCTGATTGTCGCAAAGCCCGGATTTTCCTGCTCGGAGGGGGGGGGGACTTCTGAGGCATCTTCAAAATTTTGATTGTCAGAAATACTCCCTTAGAATTTCAATTTTGCTTAGTTTCAGCAGCTCTTAACTTGTCATTAGATCCTTTCAAATTTGATCACTTGGAATCTGCAATTGGCTTGACGCATCAAAAATCATTTGAGTGGTTCAGTTGTATCAAGCTTTTACTGCTTCTAAATTTGATCGGATCTTTTCTTCTAACTTTTGACCGGATTGTCTTTGAAAAACGCAAATATCGTTGAATATAGGTTTGAATGTAGATCAAACAAACCATCCATTTGCTATTTATCCAAAGAACACTTCCTGCCCATCCCCGGAACATTTCAATTGGAGCAACAAATAAATATACAAACAAAAGAACGTGTGGCAGGAATCATTATTTAGAGGAGACATCAAAGTTTTCCAAACAACAAAAAAATTGCTTATTTTGAATATAAAGAAAGGAACAAGAAACCTCTTCGTGGTGGTCTCGGCCTTTAGTCCTGTCTCCCAGCTGTATGTCTTTATGCCAACGTGCAAACAAAACATAATTTAGCTGAAACAACTTAATAGAGTTGTATTTTGTTCTTGTCTCAGGAAATGTTTTGAAAAGACGCTTGATATCTGTTTGTTTAATTACTTTCACATGGTTTTGTTTGTTTCTGATGTTGCGGACAGCCTCTGACTTTCATTTAAATTAGTTCTCTTCGGCCATGCAGGCAAAACCGAATGCCACAACATGTTTTGGCGCATCAGCCCAGCCATCCCAGCCGTCGGGATTAAGAGCAACTGAGAAGAGTGATGAGCCCAACTCACATGACAGACTTCTCTGCAAGCTTCTCCAGCTAGCATGCAAAATCGTTTCAATAAAGTTGTCGTCAGACGATGCTGAAGCATGCCAGTTGACAGATCAGAGCAAAATTGAAAGACAAACTGATGTAGCAATGCAAACGGATGAATCCAAATTCGAACAGGTAGTAAAATATTTGTATACATATATTTATGACAAAGTTGTTCTTTACTTCGTCTGGATTATATTTTATTTAGAAGTGGTAGATAAAGCTAGGTATCACATTAACTTCTTTTTTTGGGAATATTTATAGAAAAGTTGAACTAGGTGAAAACACGCCTCATCGTGGTCTCTAGGGGCAAAGTTGTTAGTTGAAATCTGTAGTATTTGTTGTGTTTTTTCTCCTGTTATTCTTCTGTTTTGTTTTTTGTTGTTTTAACAGATTTCTCTCTCTCCTTCACTAAGAGCATTCAGGTTGCCAAAAGTGCTCATGAGCAATCGCTCAGGAATGGCTTAGATTATTAAGTTAAAAATGTCAGGATATGCTGGAAGGAATGCTGAACCAACTAAAAAGGAATCTGTGCATGTTGCTACTACGACTACTACTACTACTGCTACTACTATTGAGGCTAAAATTATGAAGGTGAAACTCTCAGGAAATATTTGGGTGACGTTTAAGTAAATCAAAACACTATGTGCATGCAGGTTGTCGAAAGGGCGTATCAGCAATATCCGAATAGTGGCTTAGGGTATTAAGTTGAAACTTTCAGGGTATGTTAAGGGGGATGGAGAAGTAAAAAAAAGGCACAGTGTGCATATTGCTGTTACTTCTTCTACAACTGCTACTACTGACACTTCTGCAACTGCTGCAACCCCTACTACTACGGAACACTGCTACTAATATTGCTATTATTGAACTAAATCAAAATAGTTTTAGTGTCTTCAGGTTGTCAAAACACCATAGTTGGGAAATCTTAAGACTGGAATTGGGTATTAAGTAGAAAATTTCAGGGAGAGTTTATTTTGCTTTAAAACTAAATCAAAGGGTAACATGTGCATGCTGGTTGTCGATAATACGTGTCTCAGCAATATCTCAAGAACGACAGAAGGAATGAAGCTAAAAATTTTCAGGACTATTTCTTACTATTGAACTGAATCAAAAAGGTGTAAGCAGATAAAAAAAATGTCAAAATAGCATTGGTACAATGTCTTGGAAGCAGATCGGGCATTAACTTTTATTTTTAAGGAAAAGTTGAGGAGACGTAAAACTAAACCAAAAGATACTAGGTGTACCCAGATTGTCAAACTGGCGTATATTATTAAAATACTGTTGAAAAATCTTATCCAATAAACAAATAGAAAGCCAAAATCTGAATTTTTATAGGGGAAAACTGAAAATATTTAAAATGTCAATTAAAAACCAATGTCAGTGAAAAAACAATGTTATTAAAAGCGAACATAAATTCATTTTGTTTTATTTTCCACAAGAGAAGCTTTTCAAAGAAAACTAAAGAGCTAAATTAAACGAAAAAATGCGGAAATTTGGTCAAGTAGTTTTTCAAGCGTAAAATACCACAAACTACCATGAATAAATAAATGAAACCCGGCACGAGCAGAAATTACAATAAATAATCAAATCGAACTCAAAACGTGCCAAAAGTAAAAGGAATATGTCTGACGCTTCCCGTTCCTTCTAAAGCCCAGAAACATAATTTGCACTTTACTGAAAACAAAACACATCATAAGTGATAATCCACAGTCTTTTTTTTTAGTAATCTTGCTTATGATGGTGATTTTTTTTTTCGATGTTATGAGGTATAAAAACTTACAGCTCAAAATAATGATTGTTTAAGGATTACAAAATATGCTCTGGTCTTTAGTAGGTATATCTCATTTTAGAAGGTATTTCTCATTTAGATTTAAGTTTTCTCATTATACCTAAGTTACGAGACAAAATTTTACTCACTGACTGTACATGAGATTCTAATGGTAAAATCTTATTTGTATAAACCCCCAGGTTTAATCGATAAAGCACGCTAAGTTTTGTCCAACAATTGCCAGAAATCTGAATTTTTCATTGGGTATTTTTTGCAAAATTAGTAAAGTTTGTTCTAGAATTAGTTTAATTTCACACAAAATGACTTAATAGAGTTTAAATTTTGATTTCCCTCAACATTAAACGGCGATCAGGCCTTGCAACCTCTGTATTCAGATGTTGTGGTTTTAGCATAAAAAGATGTTTTTTCCTGTTGAGCAATTTTCTTCTGCTATTAAAATCCTCGGTTCATTTTGTTTCATTGGTGATTTTTATTTTCTGTATTCCCATATCCTGCATCTTAAAATTTTTACTTTGTTTCAGCTTGATCTTTAATACCTGCCTCTGCTGTATTTCGTCTGCCTCAGGCGTAGTCCCTTGCTGTATTTACCGGCAGGGGACTATGCCGCTGTGTGCTTGTTCGTATATGTACAATATATTGAAAATTGAATATGCATTTTACAATATGCTTATGTGTGTTAAAATTTAAATATGGAAAGCTAGTAGTCTTTTTTTTTCATTCCATATACGGTGTCACTAAATATGTTAACACTGATGAGGAAATTCCAAGAAATATAAACTGTCCTGAAACCATGCTGTAAAAGATACCGAAGAAAGGCAACATTTTTGAAGTTTCGAGGGGCTCTCTAATAAAGTCGCTGGGCATTCTGATTGCGCTTAAAAAGTCATTTTTAAGCAGTTAAACATTTTAAACTGTTAAAAAAAATTCTGTCTTGAATTCATAGCTGATATAATTGCATACATTTCGAAAAAAGCTTCCAATCATTGTGCTGGAAGACAAAAGACGCAACAAAGGATGATATATGAACATATGACCCTTACCTAATGGCTTAAATGTGTAAAAGTATGAAGCTTACTTGACTTCTTAAGATTTCTTTGAAGGCGTCATAAATGTAACTTGTCGGCACGGACGATCAAGGAAGGTTAAGAGACTCTAAAATATGTCACGAGGATGGATAAGAACTAAATGTTAAAAAGACAAGAATTGTTTCTGTCTTTTTATGAAAAAAATGATATCCAAAATTTAGCCATGTTTAAAAGTTTGATATTATTGTCTGACTAATAGGATAACATTGCTGGATATTTCTTGGTCAAATTTCAAAGTCCTTACTTTTTAGGCTTGATCTTTCCCTTTTTTCAGTTTATCAATACTTATTTAAAAGTAATTTCGTTTTTAGATTTGGTTAAAAGTTATCCATGCAGACAATTTTGAAACTCTTGGCCGTCTGTAGTCTGACAAAAATGTGACTATTGAGCTATAAGTGTAAATATTGCTGGAATAATACTCGCTCAAATTTCAAAGTTTTAACGCTTAGTTTTTTTTTGGAATAAAACTTGTTTTTCATTGGTCTTTCACCTGTTCTTAAATTTATGGTTTGAGATTCATTATTGATAATCTTAGGTAACTTAAATTATCCTATTGATCGGCTTTTGTATTAGTATTTGCATCGTGTTCTGGGAGGAACAAGAGATGGCTCCATATTTATTTTGCCTGATTGTTTCCTTACGTATTTTTTTTTTTTTTTCAGGCAAGACAAGTGCCGCCTATACAGTTTAAAACGATTGCAGATATGATTGTGTCAAACGAAGTTAAAATTGTTGACTTGCTTCTGGCGTTAAATAAGTGCCGTGCTTCTAGCTTGTCTATATTCTTTGGACCAGCAAGGACTCTTCAAACGGACAAAATATCTCAGGATTCAGTTGGTGATCAAATTTATCAACTTTTGCTCACAGTTAGTGAGCATACCACATGGGATATCACAAAACCGCTTGTGCAATTCTTACAAAAGTTACAAAGTTATGATTTTAATCCACCCTGTGCACTGTCTGAGCCCATTATATGGATTATAGAAAGCCTCTTGAATAGTGAGGGGTCTCTACCTAACTTTTTACATAATAATGGTCTTGCTGTTGTTTGTAATGGGTTTGCTAAATCCCAATATCATGCTTCCCTGAGGAATGCTTGTATACCGAACATACTCAATTATTTGAATCGATGTGCCACGCCGCCTGATGAAAGTAGCCAAAATACTAACAATGTGGCAAGTTCCTTCCTGTGCTCTACTCCAACAGTGGGGCTACAGCCTACTCGCAGAATTTTCGATGACGAAAATGGAGAATTGCTTTATAATTTTGCTCCTATGTGTACCATAAGCTGTAGTAGCGAAACTTCTCAGAGACCAACAGTTCTTTTAATGTCCAATCCTCCTCATAGAAGATCACGTGCACCAGCATGGTCTCATCATTTTTATCCTAGCGAGAATACAGTGGATTTAATTTTGACTTTGCCATGTGCAATAATGCTATACGAGGTACAATTACAGCCGCATTTGACTTCACTAAGCACTTGTCCTGGTGCAGTCGTTCTAGAATCTGCGCCGTCTTTTGATCAGAACTATCTTCCACTATCTGGTCCGGTCGTGACGTCCGGGCTTGCGTATATTTCTGTGAAGCCTTCTGTGCCTCTGGTGAGTAGTAAAGTTCGGATAAGGCTTTATAAACCAAGAGATTCAGCTAATGCTGGGTTGGCTCAATTAAAAGTCTTAGGAGCACCAGCATTCGGAATCAGTGGTGATAGTAGTGAATATCTAAAAGTAAGTTTGAGCTGGTTGGACATATTGGTTTGCTGCTTCTCTAATGCCAAAATGGAACATAGCCTTCGAAATGCCTTTATGCAGGCCGTGCCTGAGGAAGTAGTAATTACATCGTGTCGCTTACTCGCCACCATTCCGTATCAACAGGTTGAACAAAATGAAGCAACAACAACGATTAGTGATGCAAGCCTAAATTTAATATCAATTCTTGAAGCTATAAGCTCCGCCAAACCAGAAACCTCGCTCCAAATATTGAAGGAACTTTTACATCTTTTAGAAGCGCCTAAGAAAGAGTCGATTAGAGCTTTAGTACACTTGATTAACAAAATATGTATACAGTGGAATTCTGCAACACTGACAAAGCTTGAATACATGCTTCAATGGTTGAACAGAGTATCACTTGAGCGTAGTTTGGCTGCTGAAATCATTACCTGTTTTTCTGGTGTCTTGTGGCGCTGGAAAGATGAACTGGGGGCATCTTTAAAAAATCTAATCACTGAATCCATATTTACAAATATATTTGGTCTTTGGCATAGATCTCCTGTTAGTTCAAACGAGAAAGTTGCCTATGAATACCTTCTTTGTACTCTTTGTGCCCTGAATTTTGACTTTTTTAAAAGCCTCATGAACTGGTTGAAAGTTGACCTTGTATCTTATCCAAAAACGGATGACTCAAAGCAAGGACTAGAGCCAGGACTAAGGTTGACGCCTGAAACTTTTCTGAATGAAACTCTTGTCTCCTTGGGTACAATTT
Organism: Artemia franciscana; assembly: GCF_032884065.1. Taxonomy (NCBI): domain Eukaryota; kingdom Metazoa; phylum Arthropoda; class Branchiopoda; order Anostraca; family Artemiidae; genus Artemia; species Artemia franciscana. The sequence goes on along the minus strand of NC_088869.1, from coordinate 63,029,003 downwards.
TACAATCAGAACCTGTATTTGAATTTATACTGGCGAATAAGTTTGTTGAAGCATTATGTGAACAGTTGAAATCTATAAGCATTAAGTTGGTGGCAAATCAGCCGGCTGATCTTTTTGTTGCGATGGAGACGTTTAGATTCTTTACTGTGCTATTGAGTGCTGGTATTTTCTCTAGTGAGTTAAGTCAAGCTATTTCGTCTTTCGACTTTGAATTAGTACCAATTTATTTACGCATACTTTGTTTTGGCAAAGCTAGATCCACACTTCCGCTTCTTCCTTGGAGAGAGTTTGAAGATAGATTTTTAGAATTCTTAAAGCTATATTGCTGGTGTCAGCGTCCAAACCAAGAGATTGTAGCTAAAGCGTTGTACGCTATTCTTTTGGAACATGCTGAGCGGAAACCTTTGGTTGGATTTTTACCACGGCTTCTTTTGCAGCTTTTGCTGAGTCGGGAATCTACTAAGATACATATGATCTCTAGTAGTCCAATAAAGAGAGAAGATCATGTAAAATTAGTAGAAACTCCAATGCATCCCAAT